>NW_020884884.1:9002736-9005236 GCF_003945725.1 Corapipo altera | reverse complement strand
CAAATTCCTACACACACAAGGGTCTCTGAGAGACGTCTCTAAAAAAAGAACACTTCTAGAGCCTCATGTAAATACTACATCTGTGACTTTTCAATACCCATGTTAAAACAAAAAAATCAAGAACTTGCTTATATACCTCTAAAAATGTGCACACAGACCAAACCTGCAAGCACTTACGTAGATGAGTAACTTTACTGCCTGTGGAGCTCAAACGTGAGTTTGCAGGATGAAGCCTAAATGCATCTTTGGTAAACAAGCCATCAATTACACACTTTAGGGATGGCAACACCTGTGCAAAGCCTTCAACTCAAACGACAGACACTAAAGAAATAAAAAACAATTATCAGCTACTAATTTGAGTAAAACTCTTTTCTTCTTAGAGCTAAAACCACAATTTTCAATGATGCTGCTTCTATTTTTGGCAACTAACGATCTTTATTAGATTACTGTACAGCAGACATTCAAGCCCTCTCAAAAATAAAAGGTTCACAAATTTTAATATTGAGCTATTTTTCACACTGCTTTGTTGATTATGAAGATGTCCTTGTACATGTTTTTAGAGAAACAAAGGCACTGCTGTGTGGGACAAACAAAACAAAACTAATTAAACTAAAGCCATCTTCACAGCAATTTCAAATTACTCCTAAATGCTTTTGATTTCTCACTAGACAAGTATTTTCCAACAGGAGTTTGAATATGAAACTCATACCAGCTATAGCGGGGACATAGTACTCAGTTCTAGGATAAATGGTTGGTTTGCATTGCCCCTGGTCTTTATCTAACACCGAGAATAGGCTGCTTTTTATCAAAAGAGGAATAAATTGCTGTTATTGTGATGTTAGCCCATCACTTGGCATTGCAATTCAAGTTTTTGTGAGAAAGAAATGTATGATCTAACTGCGACTTGACCTATGCCTTCTGAGATCCATCTAGGTGCTCTAATGGAGCATAAAAAGTACTGAATACAAGGACATGCAAACCGGTAGTGAAGAAATTTGTTTGAGAAGAAGAACGAAGAGAAAGGGACTTTCACGAGCTTGTGGTTTATGTACTGTCCAATTTGTTAAATATGGAAGAGTGCTTATTCCCACATTGCAGTTCTTTTAATAAATGTACTTCAGCATGATTCTCTACACTTACTTGCATCTAGTACCTTCCTCTCTCAGTCATGGCCTCTGCCTCTGTCTTTTTTCAACATTTTAAAAGTGTCGTGGTTTAAGAGACAGTTTTTGAGAAGTCATTAAAATGGTCTGTTAAACTGTTAAGAAAATCAGATATTGCTCCTGTTTCTTTGTAGGATTTTTGTCTTTCCAAGAACATGAAAAATCACATTAAATGTTTATCAAAAATGTGGGCCACAATATATCCCAATATAAACTAATTCAAGAGAGATAGTTTTCTTACACTACAAAATCCTTTGGCTGTTATATTATCAAAAAAGATGTGTTTTTTTAAAAGCCATTTCTAGGATAGTAGCATTTAGATTTTAGTCCTGATAAAGGCTCACTTTCCATTCATAGTCAGAACCTAAATGTGCTCTTCTTGTACCTAAACAGATAATAAGCACTCAGCACACTCCCCCTTCTTGACACAACACACTGAGACTAATCACACATAATTGGAGAGGAGGAGCAGAGGGGCTGGGCAGGCTATTGTGTCCAAAGGACAAATGGTCAGTTTATGAGGCTTTTGTCTGATGCATAATTTCTTATACATCTACAGGAGGAAAAGTCCTGCTGGAAAAAAACATACATCCACACATACAGAAAAAAAGCCTTCAACACTGAAGCAAATGAGGACATTTCAATCATGGATAGAAAAATCAACAGGGAAATTAAAAAAAGCAGAAAAATCCAAGTATTCAATAGGTACACTTTTAAAAGATCTTTAGACAACTATTTCCTTACTAGTTAAATGTCAATGCATTCACTTCTTTACAAGCAGTTATATAAGCCCACAAAGTATATTTGTCATATATTTTCAAATGCACCTCAAAAATAGCATTTAAACAGATTAACAAAGTACATGCAAGTTTAAAGGCACAAAAGAGAAGGAAGCCAGCTTTACACCTTTGTTAATGCATAAATGTGAAGTCTGATCAGTTTTAGGCTGGAACATAACTGGAAAAATAAGTTCTGAAATGATACAAAAAAGATGTCTCAATGTTTACACTCTGTAAAACAAGCCACGATATCTTCCTCAGAATTTAGATTAGAATGATGAGTCAGGAACGTAAGTGGGGGAAAACGAACACTCCTCCCTCTCTGACCATTCACATACATGGATTAATTTTCAGTAGTCCATCTTAAAACAAAAAAAGGTGTCATCTTCTATCTGTGTTTGGTTAAAATGAGAAGAAAAGGGTAATGGAGATTTTCCTCATATGTATCTCTTTCTTCATTTTTCAACTGCAAATAAAAAATGGATAAAGTGAGCAAACTTTATGAAAGCATTTTTAAAATACTGACAGTGCTTGCTTAAGTATATTTCTGGGTACAAA
>NW_020884884.1:8680236-8997736 GCF_003945725.1 Corapipo altera | reverse complement strand
TGAAATCAAGTGATTTTATGTGCACATAGCTTTAGTGGGAGTCTTTATTAAATATAAAATTAATATAAACATTAAAATTATACAAAATAATAAATATTAAGATAAACACAAAAATGGTAATATAAACATTAAAATATATATTTACAACATCACATGCATATTTTTTTAGCATAATCTGATTTCTATCGTATGGTGTTAAATAAAAAAAAAAAGCATGTCACTTCAATTTTGAACATGTCTATACTTTCCAAGAGCGATTCTTAGAAAATTGCAAGAGGTTAGGTCTAAGGTCACATGGACCTACAACAGTGGATTTCTTTAAGGTATGAAAGAGAGATCTCAGAACTGCAAGTAATAAATATGATTTTGATAAGCACTTCTCCACAGGAAAATAAGAAATTCCTAAAAAGTTTCCTGTGAAGCACCTTCCTCTTCATGTCCTGTATTACTCCATACTTATAAATAATAAAAAAGGAGACTGATAACAGTAGCTTTATGTAAGCAAGCTTAGAAATCATGCTCAGATAAGTGCTTTTGACCTAAATCTTGTAGCGCCTCGATCTGACATATAACCCCACAACTGTGAAATTCTGTATGAGATTTAGCAGTTTGAAGCTGCCAACTGACCCAGCCATAAAGCAGCCAGAGATAAGGATTTACGGTACGATATGATACAATTAGACATTCACCTCCTATTTATTTCAGTCCATTTCAGTATTTAACCTATTTAAAAGTTGCAAGCTTTTTATTAAAATGTAAATGCTCGTGTGCTGTATACTTACAGGTAGCTAACAACAACAAGAAAAGACTCTCATAAATTAGATTTCTATGAATGAAAAGGGTAAACAGGAGGTGCTTCTGCAAAACTCTTCTAGACATGCAGAGATAAAGGATGGCTCTTCCACACAAAATAATCAGATACAAAAATAGCTGTTCAGAAACAGCACACCTAAGGAGTACTTTAATCAAACATTTAGGTTACCTGCCAAAAGGACCATGATCTCTTCAAAATGCAATGCGGATTAAAGTGTTATCTAACACGAGCAGAAAACTAACCTTGGAGTGGAAGTTCGAAATGTGTTCATCATAATTTTCATGTCTTTGGATAGAGAAACCAGCTTTTTCAGCTAGATTGCAAAACTGGTTTAAAGTATTCCCTCGGCGTGGAGCAAATACCATTGCTTTTCCCTGGAACATTAAAAAGAGAACTTATAAATTTTTAAAACTGGAAGGGAACCAGATATAACATACACCTGACTAAGCTTTTAATATGCTTAAGCTGGAAAAGTCAATTGTTCTCTTAGTAAAATACTAAAATACGGTAACAAGTAATTGTTCAAATTATGCAAGATTTCTGTGATTAAACAAATGCAATTTAGAAAGTAATAAATAAACATTTCCTTTAGAAAACTCCCAACTGCCTCTATTCATATAATAATGATGTCTGTAGATTACCAAAATAAAACAGAAAAAGCATACAAAACATACACTCAATGAAAAATCCATTTGTTAGCTCATGACGACGCAAAGACTGTAAATAATGATTTTCTTTTTTCTCTCTCACACATAGAAGACTACCTCCCATTCACTGTCAGTGGAATTACAACAGTACAAAACAAGGCAAATGGGAGGCCAATCAGACCTGATTATTAATTTTTCAAAGATATTTTAAACTACCTGAGCAGTGCAACTAAATTTGACCTTAAAGTGGTAAATTGCATTTAAAGCAGGAATTAATGTTCTTGAATCCTAATTCAGGTTCTTGCAAGATGATCAGGCCATTTATGATGCCCAGGCAACATATTATGCTCCATTACCTAATTCTTTGTTCATCCTTCTGTATTTAAGAAAACAAAAATGACTGTACCTTGAACTGATATATTTTAGACACCCTGTGCAAAGTACTTGCCCAAAACCTAACCTACTTGATAGAGCAACTCTCAAAATCTTATTTGCAAAAATAATTAATTCTAATTGGCTGAATTCTGTGTTCTGTCACATGGAAAGAAAAGTGGTTAAAGAGCTGTAAACAAAGGTTAATATCAGCCAACAGCATATCACACTGAGGGGAGCCACAAAGTTTACTGTGAGTTCCTGTATTTAACTTTTATGTTAACGAGAGCTAAGACTAATTTGTGAGGTGTTGTAATCAACTGAAAAGACAAAAAATGTTTTTAGGGAACTAAAAAAGTTATAAAAGGATTAGATGCTGTAGAAGTATATTTAGCTTGAGAAAATGTAATCTGTATACCACAGGAAAAGGGTGATCAGTACAGAGAATTTCAATAGGAATTCAGGACAGTTACAACGCTGACACAGATACTTAGAGAGAAGAATAGGAAACAAATCTCTGTCTCACACATGCATATGTGCACCAAAATAATGCACAGTGAAACAGCAATAAAAACGCTACATCAATACATACCGTACCAGTGTGTACTTAAAAGATTCCAACCATTAATACCACAGCACTATATTTATTCTCACAACATCTCTCTGTGAGATAGAGAAGTAGTGTTATCCTCATCTTTCTCACGGGAAATTTAAGCACAAAGGAGATTTAGGGCAATATCTAAAGCAACTCAATTTCTGTTCATTTATGTAGCTGTAACTTTAACTCTATGGCTAAATATGAGGTGCAAAGGGGTGTAACTCTTGTCAAAGGCACTGGAATTGCTTATGTAAATGCTAGGTCTGAATATAGGCTCAGCTCAGGATGAAAAACATTAAACACAGGAAATTCATGTTCGGTTCCCTCATATCCCTGGCACGCTTTAATGTCATCAAACAGAAGTGGGCAGCAAAGGGAGCCTTCAGCTGAGAAACTTCCTCCTGCTGCCATCTCATGCTCCCCAGAATGTTGTTCTGCAGAGACTCTTCCTGGTATAAGAAGGATGAGACTCCTCTGAGTCCCTCATCCCTATGATCATTGTAATGATCACATGTTCCTCACCCAGGGCTTACTGACTACATGATTCATGGGGACCTCAGATATGACTAAACCTCATGAAAGGGGGCTGCACACTCTACACTGGTCACTGATCCAGCAGTTCTGATGAGGAAGCAGTGCTCACACAGCAGCACACCTTCACATTTGGAGTTAACAGTCCATGTGGTCATTCCTTCTCGTGTTCTCTGTAGACTACTTCCAATTAAATTTGAAAGAGAAATATAGTAAAATAGAATGTACGAAATATCCATATGAAATATCTCTTAAACCCACAGAGAAAATCTAGAAATATCTTCAAAAAAGGGGAATGGCCTTTTATGGAAATCACTACACAGTTACTTTTGGCCAGCTCCTTAGTTAGAGTAAAAACCCATTCATCTGTTGACTTCAGTGTGCATCTAAAATACTTGAGGCTCTTGCCCTCACTGATAAAAAACAAAAAATCATGATTAAAGTTTAATACCACAATAATCTCAAAACTGGTAGGTACTGTGTTCAATTCTGGTCAATAATAATCTGGGTTGAAAGCACTTTTTTGGCAACTGCCTGATCTCTGTGATTCTGCTACCTGCTGTAGGGCTTCACTCACATTTCCAATTATAAAAGAAATGTGAATTTCATATCTTGGTTACTGTACAATAAAAAAAGTAGACCACTGACCTGATTCTATTCTTCATTGACTATCCCAAGTTTAATTCTAATTCAAAAGTATCTCCCGGGATAATGTTTAAAAGATGAGGTTTAAAGTTCAAAATGGCCTTTCCTCAGCCGAGAAAATACTTCCATTAAATTTGGGAACAGAATTCAGAGCAAAACGTCAGTTATAATAGTTTGAAGGGTCAGTAAAATGCTACAATAAGACAATGGGACAGAAGTTCATATTTTGATGTGACTATGACCAAGTTTACTCATCATCATCATTAAATGTACCAGTCTTGCTGGTACTAATCACAGCTCAACAGCATCCCATTGACTTCATTGGGATTTTGAATGGATAGGCCTCAGAAGAATCAAAGCTTTGACAAAAAACTGTTCTTAATCAGGGAACTATGCAAACAAACAAATGCTTATTCTGAGATTGAAATTTAAAGTATATTTTAATGATATAAAAAAATAAAACTAAATATTGGCATATCAATTCAAGTAGCTTGAGAGAAATAAAATAAAGCCATTCAAGGTAAATTTGTTTGACGTAGAATTTCTATGCCTAATTCTTTGAATTGGTTTACAGGTGACATGTGCCTCTGTGACAAATTCAGATAAAAATTTCAGCCCTCAGTAACTCTGAGAACTGCTTATTTCTGCCTCTGTGAATTTTTGGTCCTGTCTTCCTATGCCAATACAACTGTCCATGGGGTCAATACTGTGAATCAGATGACTGAAATAACCAGTCCTGTGCCAAGGAAACCAAAAAGTTACCCAAAACACATCATAAGGATGTGCCATAAGGATTCTAATAGCCACAAATAACATCCTTAATGAAAAAGGAAATAACACAGATGAATTTTAAACTAGCAGTAAGAACAGATTATGTGTTCTGAATTTCTTCTTCAAGACAGCTTTGCAAAGATACCTGTAATTTTCTGTTTACTCCACTTTTTCTTATGGTATTGTTGGTTATTATTTTCCCCAGACTCTTCTAAACCAAAAAGGAAATGCAACTTCTAAATTTGAGACAAAATAATTAATGTAGAAGAGTGAACTTAATCGAAGAAGTTTATGCCTTAGCTTGGGCATAAACTAATGCCCATAAGCTATTCTTAATCATTGCAACTGGCAAATGAGTTCACTATTAATTTATTTTTCCTTTAAAAGCCAAAGTATAGTGTCATTTAGTAAAGTGTCCTCTGGTGTTATCCTTAGATTTATAGAGGTTAACAAGAACAGTAAAATTGATGACTATTTTGTACTTGTGACTGTATCTTCTTTTGGGATCTCAAATGAGTATATGCTTTTATTTGGGTCTTTTAAACCATGAAAGCATATGCTTGAAGACATCTCTGTTGAACATGTAATTTTTGGACAAAAGAGCTCATTTAAGGTGCCTGTACTCCCAACTTCTACCCCACAGTTTGCTGTCCTCTTAGTTATGAATTACAGTAATTTGCAAGGCCGTGCCATAAATGGATATCCATCCATATAGCCATTCATAAAGTGGGTTAGGCAACTGAGTTTAGTTAAAAATACAGTTTGGATAGTGGTCCAAAACTCTACAACAGAAATTCCTGCAAGGAGCAAGAATTTCTTAAGCTAGCTTTGCTGATAAGAAATAGGAACCATGGCCTAAAATGCACAGCAAATAAATGCTATGCTATTAATACAGCCTATGCTATTAATCGCAATGTCCTGAAGCGAGCAAGACTAGGAAGACAGGCAACAAAAAGCCATCTCCCTTTACTCCACCTATGTTCACAAAGACTGTAGCTCATATGCCGTGAAAAACAAAGGCTTGTAATGAATTTGAATAAACTGACTGGAGTTAAAAAGAAAAAGTCAGGTCAGTTTTGGTTTAAATTCAGGTTAACAATTCCTAAATTATCTAGATTGTAGCCTAGATGGCAACACTACTTAAAATTCAGGCCGCCTTGCCTTTTAAATCAAATTCTCTGGTTGGCTAATCAGCCCAGCTAAAGAATGTGTGTCTGTATATGCATATACAGACATATGTGCATATGTGTTTTTGGCACTACAGAGCACCAGACCATGTTTAACTTAAGCAAGAGAGAAAGCAACTAACAGCTCTTCTTCCACTCCAGCCAGAGGCTCCAACCAGGCCACAGTTACCAGTGCATCTCTTCTACACTTTTCTTGCCACTCATGCTTTTCTTCCCCAGTGTGCTTCCATGGAGTCAGTACAGTGGCCTATGGGAATACCTGAAGAACTAGTTTCTGACATGGATCTGGTCTGAAAAAAAAATCTTTTTGTATTTTTTTTAACTGGGATCAACTTTGTGTTCCAGATCACCCATGGTCCCAAAAATTATTGCACTTGGACAAACATTGGTACATCATAAAATTCAGAACACGTCACTCTGGGCAGGAGCTGCTTAACCTCTCCTTACTGCCACTGACAGAAATATCTGGGTAACCTTTTCCTCAGGGTGGCTACTGTCTCCTGTCTTCCTGGCAGCTTTGCCCCACAGCTCATTAAAATAATTCAATCTTAAGTAACTTGCCTTAGGTCACTCAGGAAAGTCTATGATAGAACCAAGAATAGAAACCTGATCACTCTAAGCAAAGAATGGGATTACTAACATTACTAAAATGACTCAGTTTCTTAAGCCTTTGCATGTTTGGGTCTTCTATTTCTTTTACAGAGAAAATCTCTTGTACAAAAAGTACAATATAAATTTTAAATAAAATTTGGAGAATGCATTGCTAGCAGGAAATACTTTTGTTTGGAAATGGAAAGTTTACTTTATTGGAAGATTTGGATGTTAACCATGAGGGAGAAAATTCCTGTCTCAAACTTCTACTTAGACCAATTACTTCATGTTTTCTCCTTTTCTTGTTTTGCCATCTTCCAATTTTTTTGAGATTTGAGATTATAGATATAATATATATATTTTATAGATGCATATACCAGATTTTTTTTTTGCCTGTAGGTCTCTCTGATTTAAACAGACTAACAGATTTAGATCAATAAAATATTTCCTGAGTGACACTCGTAGAACATATAATCATTTTATGAAGAGCACAATATCGCTATTTTCTAAGGTATAAAACATGTAAACACAGAGCTTACTCAATGGAAAAATATTTTAAGCCACAGTATATGTATAAGGGTTTTTTTCATTTTAAATAAACATAAATGAAAAGAAAAAATATTCTTTCAGAATAAATAAATACACAATGACAAAGGTTACAATTGAAGGGATTAAAAATGACAGAAGCCAACATAAAAACTTTCAATACTGTATTTTACTTTAATATGAAGACATTATTATCAAAGGAAAATACTTGAGAAACGCTTTGATAAAAATAATCTGACGCTATCTTTGAAGCGGTTTCATTTATTTTACTACCCACTGTGTTCCTTATCAGAAGGCCAAGTATAAGAAGTTTCCTAGTTTATGATTAGGAAAGAATCTGATAGATTAGAAGACTCAATTGAAGTTGGACATAATAAGTATTAAAGTATTACATGACATTAATCCTGCCATTCCATTACTCTCTCAATCATTGTGCACAGACTAATTATTCTGAAGCCAGTGTTCAGGAGAAAATAGAAACATACTTACACTGGGTTGGAGTAATCTCTTTATTGCATCAACAAGGCTAGCTCTGTACCGGTCCAGAAACAGGCTGACATTGAGAAGAGAACAGAATCCAGATTAAAATGGGTTTTCAATTCTAATGATACTAATGCAGATAAGTACAAGGCTAATTACATATGTTTACACAATGCTGTAAAAGAGAAACTGTGGTTTATATTTCTATCCAGTGCAGGCTCTTTTAACATTAGAAATACATAAAATGAAATACAATCTAAACCAAAGCTAAATTAACAGCATGAAACAGCTCTTTATATAGCTGAAATTCACTGATCATACATGCTACCTATTAAAAAAGTACTGTATCAGAAATGGGGATCAATATAAAAAGTTAGCATTTCACATGGTTTTTTATACAAGGGGACTGGAAGTTTTTAAAAGTGTTTTCTACTGTATTTCAGGTGTTACTATTAAGGGCATTTTTTTCTCCTTTTACCTTCACAGTTTTGGCATTAATTCTTACTTATTACGCATATTTGTTATATTTATATATCTATCTCTATCTATCCCCATAAAGATTTACAGGATCTTACCCTCTCTCTCTCTCTCTCAAACACTGTTCAAATACAATGGCCCAGATTGTACAGAGTTGTCATCTCTCAAGAGTGCAATCCTTCATCTCCAGCATGGGTCCCGCAAGGATAGCAGCAGAGTCAATTTTCCCATGCAATGTTGCCAACACGCTCAGCCCTATTTTGGCGTGATTACCTCATGATTTGAGGGGATAATTCATTCTTCATGCCCCTCAGTACCTTAATGTATATACTAATAGTGGCAACCAGGGTGCCAATCACTCTTGACTAGATATTTGTGGACATGTAGTTACTGTGGATGAGTGCATTTACAATGGTTAGTGAACAACCATCTGATAGCAACTGATGCCTTTCAGTCCTTACTACTGTGGGCTGCATTTATATTGGTGATTCAGATAAGAAACTCTATCAAGCAGGCCACAGATAATGAGATTTTTTTTTTCTTCTTTTTTTCTTCCCCCACATTTTCTCTGTAATAAAACTGCTTCCCAGCTTGTATCAAGTTCAAGTTTAACACTACATGCCATTTTGTCCATTCTCTAAGGTTTTTTCCCTATACTCCCCTTCCCTTTATTCTCAAACTTCTTTTCTGAAAAGATGTAGGTAATTTTTTTTTCCAGGTTAGAAATTCTAAAAGAACATGAAGAATATATGGAAACTCTGAAGAGAAAAAAAGTAATCTACCAACCACAGGCCTCTCATCAAGAACAGAAGATGTGTGGATATTTAGACACTCCACAGCTACCAAGGAGAATATAATATTACATATCATAGAGTCAAGCAGCTGTGTAAGAGCTGTGAATTTTTGCTACTGGGGAATAAATAAACAAACAAGTCTATAAAGAAAACTTTACGTGACCAAATTTCATCCATAAAAACTGGCAGAACCTCATATTGTTGAGAAAATATGGTAGAATGGGTATCCACACACATCTTAAAGAACATTTAATAGAGAAGTATGACCTGAATTTCTTCTCAAGAATATGAAGTACTAGCTATCAGCTTCTCTGATAGCCTGGCTCACAAGAAAATTTAAACTTGTGCAGTTGGCATGATGGCTACCCCTTGGCCTTGATTCATCTTACTGGAAGAAGCTTATTGAAAAAATGTGAGTTAAATTTAATTCATTGAAAGAGCAGCTCTTGTATCTGATGTCTCTTGGCTGTTTTAATGACATTCACTTCAGATTGATCCCTATACAGATAGATGTCCTAAGACACTACTTCACTGGGAACTTAACCACCCGCAGAAGAAGTGGAATACATGATTACTCTCCCAAAAGAATAGCTAAAAGTAATTAGTTTTCTTCCACATCATCACAAGTACTCAAACATTTAAGACTTCCTGGGATCCTGTGTAAACAGAAGTACATTCCAAATGAAAAGTGCATTTATACTATTTTTATTATTGAAAGCAGTGTAGTGGAAACACAACCTTGGGGCAGCTTACCAGTGTTAAAATCTCTTTTTCATGGACCTGAATACCATTCTCTCTTCTTACAATGAGATAGGGGCACAACTGCTGCTACCAACCTTGTTCCTTCTCAGTGAGAACTACAGGCCTTTGCCCACCAAAAACTGTGAACTGAGTGTGTGAGAACTTTAAAGGGTTACATGACCTGCTAGATTAGACAACTTCAATAATACCTTTTCTGTCCAACCCCAGCTGACATTTTGGTGGTAGGGGAGGTAGACTCTTAGCCCTCTTACCTTAGGAGACCTAGATAACCTGAGACAGTTGCCCAAAGTTGTCCCTGCCCTCCAAAAGGCCTGGGACACAACCTACTTAATCGAACACTGTTTGATATTGTGATTTCCAAACTGTTGCTCTGTGAGCCATGCACTCATAACAGAAGGAGCAGAGAAGACTGGAAGCAGTGTTAATGCAATGCAGTGACTCCAGGAAACATCTCTATCCTCCACCTGAGTCAGGGGATGCTTTGAATGAGGAAAATCCTGAAGAAGTTATTAGATAATCTATGCTGCAGACAGGAACAGCACAGGATTTGGCCCACGCAGGGGGATTTAGTCACGCAATTTCTCTTACCAGTAGAATTTATATGACTAATTATTACCACAGCCTACTGAAAATGTACCCAAAAGCATCCTTCAAAGCTCACAGCACACATGTTCCTGTGTAAACTGCTCTAGGTGACCCTGCCTTGGCAGGGGCGTTGGACTAGATGATTTCCAGAGGTCCCTTCCAACCCTAACAATTCTGTGATTCTGTGAACCGCTCAGTAAAATTAGATAATGTATTGTTCCAAACCATTCACACTCAGTTCTCACACCTCAGTTCAAATTTGGCTTAGTTTGCCATTACTTTAGTGGTAATAACTCATGTTTATGTAGTGAGGACACTGTGAAAGCAGTAGCTCAGGACAGGAATAGCAAGGTTTTCTTGGGTCACAAGGAAGTTTTGAATCACAGCAGTAGAGAGGTGAGAACACAGTTGATGATTTGGTCTTTGTTTAGGCAATGCTCTTAACCTGTGAAATCTTGATGAACAGGCAGGCAACCTTGTCACCTCTCTTCTCTCTTATTTTTTTTTTTTTTTTACATTTTAAATTACCATAAAAAAAAAAGTAACAGTAAGCCACAATGAAACAAATAAAAAACCCAAGTAGATTCTCAGTTTGCTTCATGGCGATATTTGTTTTATGGTGAACTTATTTTTCTTTTTGCATGCTTTGCAATTATTAAAAGACCTGGGTTTACAGGTGTACTTCAGACATTATTAAATGTGTAGTGTTTAATGTGTAGAGTCATTTATCCTTTTGTTTGCCTTCAACTACATGGGTGATACAAACTGAAAAAAACCCTTACTTCCATGTGGTCAGGTTCCAATGCACTTGAAAGTGCGTGTAAGAAATCAGGCCTAAAAAGAATAATAAGTTTAAATGGAAGAAGGACAGAGGCCTTACTGCATTCTGGCAATAACCTAACAGAGACAAAATAAGGTATTGTAAGGTATTTAAAGAATACTTTCAGTTCAGTTCTACATTCCTGGCGAAGACACAACTCCCCATGACTTCAGCAAAAATCTCAGCTGTGAAAGTAATGTGGGATAGCTCCCCCTGGCCTCTGTTGTGTGAACACTTATGCATGTGCCAAACTTTAAGAATAGAATTATTGTAAGTAAATAATAAATATTATGCATTTTCAACAATATGGGGGTATAAACCTTATACCACCTCTACATTAAATTATTTGTGAAAACTTGTTTTACAATAAAGTAAAAGATAATGATTTTTTTATTGTCTTGGTCCTGGCTTTGACTCTCTCTTCAGATTAAAAATCTCAGAAATTTTTTTCTCAATAAAGAAGAGTACATACGCTATTTTAATAATCAGAAATTTGAGGCTCACAAGAGCTGTGGAAGAGTCTTTGTTTTGGCCTGTCAATAGAGGCATTTGTTATTTCACCTCTTCTATTCATACTCACAATTCCAGCACCTGTATGACTTTATATCCACAAGTGTAGGTCAAATGAAAGTCAAAAATTCTGGGAGCCCTCACCTGGCCTTAAAATTCCCCCTCAAAAATATGAGATGGGTGGATATGCTTTAAAGATTCTGTTATTTCAGTATTTTTTCACTGTATCCTCCTTCCAGGTGTAGCCTCACCAAGATTTTTTTTCTTATTATTTTTATCTCATAGCTGACATTTTACAATTTTACAAATTATTTCGGACCTGCTGAACCATGAAACTATTTTTATTGTCAAAATCTTGAATGGTTAAATAATGGCTAGCTTTCACAGTTTGCCTCTTATTTATTTTATAATCTAGTTGAGCTACTAAATTTAGCTGTTAACTAATAGACTGTTTGTTCTGGGAAATAACTTATTTTCCACTCCTGCACACAAGGTTTATGAAAGTCTGACTGTAAATATATGAATATAAACATATCCCTGCTTGCTGTAATCATGTACATTTTTCCTTGAATCTCCATGTGGATTTGGAATATGTTTATGAATAGAGCTTGTTTTCATGTAAATGGGATCAAGCAGTACCACTGGTTAGCTATTCAGAGAATCAGACAATATCACCCTTGCTGGAAATACTTCAATAAAAATTTATCCATGTACCTAATATTCGAACTCCGATTTTTTGCTTTTTAGTTCTCTGTTCTAATCTCAGATTTTATTGACTGACAATGAGCTATATGATGGTGTTAAACTAAATGCAATCTACTCTATCTGTTTTTATCACTGCATACTTCAGGTTTCAGCCGAGGAGCTAGAAGAAAAGGGATTTTTTTTTCCTCTTCAATGGCAGCCCAAAAAATTCAGAGAGCAAAAATCCTGCCAACTGTTCTCAAACCGATTCTATATCTCGGAAGAGAAGTACATGAAAATGAAAAGATGATTTGAGTTTGATAAAGCATGGAACATTTCTTTCCCCAGCCTTTTCATGTATCAGAAACCTAGTGTCCATAACTAAAAGAATGATTTCTAAAAGAAACAAACAATGAAGGGATTTTCATGCTTATTAAACTATATATATATGGGCACCTGCAATAAGAAAATGCAGATAATTTGTGAATAAAACCACATAGTTTAAGCGAACCTGCACATTTCTATTTATTTTTTAGAAATCTATAAATATTTATACACTTACCTGCATCTTAAGTGCTTCAAAATATATGTACAAAATGCAGGGATTGCAAATGCATTATGTATTTTACCTGTCATGTTTGATTCTTTGTTTCCTAAAGAAACTACACTATTTCCAAACAGACTGGGAGGAGTATTAGGCACGAATATTATTGAAAAAAACAACTTAAGTCTTGCTCCACTCTGCTGTACTCCCAGCACAAATAGGATGACATGGTGTGAGTATCAAGAATACAAGAGAAGGCACAGCCAGGTTGTTTTGATATTTGTGTGAAGAACAAATTTAACTCTAAATCTCTTGGCAAGACCTTGCTTCACCCACATAATCTGGAGAACATCCATATGTGAGCCTTGTCTAAGCCTCCGAGAAGACTGCTGCCCTCCTGCTTATGTCCGCCAGCACTCTGATCTGACTTTCATACTTAATCTGATCTAATCCTGTCCAGCATTAACTTCATCTGTGCAATGAAACCTGGAGTATCCATTCTAATATTTGGTGAGGAAGGCATTTACTAAATTACTTGCTGAAATCATATGGTGTTGTTTAGCTCCTTATTTTAATCAGATGATGCATCTCTGAGGCACATTATCAGCGATTAGTTAGAAACCCTTCTCTGTCCTTTTTGGGAACAAAGAACTTTTCAGAAATTAAATGCTAAGAGAAACAAAGCACTGTTGCATTCTGTCAACAAATAGGTATTAGAAAATGGCAAAAAGATCACTAAATACATTTTCTCCAGTGCTATGCAAAACCAATAACTTTTCTGAAATAAGAAGAGTTGAAAAAATATGAAAGGGAAAAAAGAAGCTTTAGGGGAATATTTTATAAGAAGCCACTTAAAAAAGAACATTGTTTAAAAAGACAATAGACAGCTTCATACTTCTCTTCGCTTTTTCCTTTAACTATTTCTTAATAAGGTACAGAAATTTGCTGAACTGAGCTGTCCTAGCAAGTCCATTTTTTCAGACTTTGGTCTCTCACAACAGTTATGTGTCACAAAACATAAACAGCTCTTTTTTTTGTTGTAGACATTTAAAGGGTCAAGAGCAAGTATCCATGAAGGGAAAACAGATTTTTTAAAAAATATCTACTCTCCTAAATAAAATTTGTACAGTTCTTTTTTTTACACTGTCTACATTTCTATAACACAAATTATTAATAATGTACCATTTTTAAAGCTAGCACACAGCAAATATAGCACAGCACAATCCTGCAAATGCAGTATCAGAAAAGGGTTGTGTCAATAATCAAATCTATTTGCATAAATTATTAAACAATCCACCACAGTGCAACATGTATCTACCTTTTCATAAATTAAGTGCAGTACTCTTATTTTCCTTACTATGAATTATCTTATAATTAACATATGCCTGTGTAAATAATATAAAGCCTATATCTACAAATATTGATGTCAAATTGATTTAAAGAACAGAATGTGGTGGTGGGGAAAAAGAGGTTTGAAAATCTCTTTTTCCCTGGAAAGACATTCCAGGGAGCAAAAAATATATCCCCTTATATCAATAGTCAGATCTTTCCTAAGAAGTAAGCTAATTGAGCTGTTTGTGTTGATAAACTCCCTTTTCTCCAGACTGTTCCTCACTGAGCCATAATTATTTGCAATTTGCCTAAGTCGTCCATTTACTGATACGTCAAGCATGAAACAGAGGCAATTCCAGAAAATGGAAATGCTTCTCAAAATCAATCTTTGGGAAATAATGTGGTAGAAGTTACTGTGTGATAGAAGACTACCTTATAACTGTCACATGGAGATGAATATTAATTTGTTGAGGTTAAGGTGGCTTTGTGCTTCATTTGTTGACTTTGCTTAGCCATCAGCAAGCAGCACAGTACAATTACTCCAGCAAAGCTATTTTTCTAACATGAGTTTTATGATTTTTATGTACTTACCAGTCAGCACACATAACAATGTCAAAATGTCCTTCCAGTTGAGAGACATCTGTCTCATTATCCCATCGTAAAATGCTAGAGGAAAAAAAAGATTTAAAATAAAAAGAAAAAAGGACTTACATTTTTCATCTTGAGATTTTTAAAGTACTAATATTATTCTTATGTGACACCGAAGTGTTTTAAAAAGTGCACACTCGTTACCGTCAAAGATGAATGTAAAAATCTTATTCTGTACATTTTTAAGGCTTTAAATCTCAAAGCTAAAGAGTTATTTTTCATTATAGCAGAAAGGCAATCCACACATGTTCTGATGAGTGTATCACCAACAAATACGCCTTTCTGAATTAGTGGCACATGCCCAGCTTCAGATTTTTACCCCTTAACACTACTACACGAACAAGTGAAGTCAAAGTATTGACAATCTGAATGAAACACAAATCTGCAGAAGAGATGTGAATTCATGGATCTCTGTTGCATCTGGCAGGCAAGTCAGTTGTGTTTCTCATTGATGAAGTGAGCATTCACTTGGGCTGAAGGGAGGAGGGACAGGGTGAAAAAATGCCAAGCTTAACTTCAATGCCAGCTATGTTGCCTCAGGCAAGCTTAAAAATACAGCAGTGCTGACTCTGTCAACACCTATTCTCTCATAGGTGATAAGCTATTTAATTCTAAGGTACCCAGTAGTAGGCAAAATTTCACATATGTACAAAGTTCTTTTTTTGGTGATAAATGCTGCTGATTTATGTAGCTGCCACAAAGAATTTCAGTACTTTACTCTCATCTAAAAAATAGCAACTAGTATTGGAATGTACTGCATACTTTAAATATCATTACCCATAAGATTTGAAGCTGCATTTCTATTTCTAGGCTATTTTTAAAAAGGAATCTATCCTTCTTTTTCATTTCCTGGTTATTTATAATAGAAAGTAGATAAATATTTATGGGAAAAGCACTCGTGGGGGAAGGATCTAATCTGATCTTGTCAGGTTGTGCATGCTTATCTCAGTTTTGTATGAGTCTTGACCAAATAGACCCTTTAGTCTTCCCGCAGCTATAATCTACTTCTGGTTAAAAGCCATCTCCATTCACATCCTACTCCTAATATTTAACCGAGGATCAGTTTATAATGTGTTCATTCAGAAATGTTCCCTAAGTATACAGGAAAAAAAGGGAATTTTGTACATTGATTATACTGTATGCAAAAAAGGTTCATAAATATGTAGAGAAATAGATACAGAGAATTAAGGTACCACAATATGCATGTACACATGCACAGACAAAAAAAATTGAGACAGAATGCTTTTAAAACATGGAAATTATGAAAGGAGAGGCCGAGTTGGTTGGCAAAGCTTTGGTTATGTGGGGTTCAATGTAACCGAACAGATCAGGACTCATTAGCCCATTTGCCCTCCTGGAATTTACTGTGACAATCCAAAGACAGAAAAGAGTAGATTAATTTAATTTTTCCCCCTCAAATTGAAAGTAATCCAGATTTTAGAATCCTAGGTAGCTTTGCACACTGGCACGCAGCAGGCATCCAGTAGTGGAAAGTGACAAAGGAGAGTTCTCACTCTCAGCTGCTGGCTGCCTGCTGGCTACCAGCAGCTTTTTCAACCCTGTTTCCGTGGAAACTTAGGTTAGAATGGTGAAAATTAGGTAAAGGTAAGTTTTGTGGGTTTAAAGCACGCACTCTAATACTTTAAGAATCCTGAAGCAGAACTGGAAATTGGTAGAAGAACTGTGAGCCTTAAAAGGCCACCTTTGGTTCTCATTGCTACAGAAACAGAGATCTGATCAGTACCACTATAGAGATTTGAATTATGATTTTTTTAACCCATCTATTTACTATACTTCACACATGCAGTTTGGAAGGCAGTATAGGCACCTCCTCCTGCAAAAAAAAGAAACAAAAACCCCCCACCAACCCTCCCTTATGTTACTGTCAGTTTTCTGCTGAGTATCCAAAACACAGAGTTTTCTGTGCACACCTACTGTAGGCAAGAGGAGTTTGTGTGGGTAGGTAAAAGCTCATAAACCATGGTGCTGAGCAAAACATGGAACTGACAGGTTGCCAGGACCATGAGCAGTGGTGTAACATGACTGGCATGTGTACTGTTAGAAGGAGTGAGCTAAGGGCCGCACGTCCTTCTCCACTTCCCTGATCTAGTACTAGGGCTGCTTTTGGTCTCTAGCTTCAGTATAGTGGTTTTCCTGAAGACATCACAATTATGCAAAGGCCAATGACAAATTTAGACACAAGATTTTTAAAATCAACTTTGCCATAAATTTTCTAAAAGTACAGAAAAATCTTTATTCCTGTGGGGAAACTGAAGTTAATTTCTATAAAATAAATACCAACAGGACTCATCCTGATAAGCACGTAAACCTAAAGATAATTTCTCTAAAATAAATACCAGTAGGACTCATCTCACTCAGAGTGTATGCACGCTGATGGGAGAGATGGAACTACAAGTTCTATGTATTTAACCTTGCTATCTTTAGCTAAGTGCAAGTATGACCAGTAAGGGAGGTGCAGCCAGGAGATGTTTAGTGTGGTACTGGTTGCAACCTCTAAAACTGTTTCAGTACCTAACTCTGGACTACTCCATCTATTTTATGCTTCCACAGATTTGCAGGAGCTGCAATTGAACATCTGCACCTGCACCTGTAAAGCAGACATGACCCCACGTATCAGGGAAACAGGATCAATTCTGCTCAGAGTCAACACTATTACATCATTAACACCAAAGTCAGAATCAGCCTGATTCTGAATCAGCTATTTTGAATTCCAGTGCTAGTGAAAGCAGTGAATCAGACCAGCCATACAAGTTCTTGTAATCCAAGAACAATTCCTGGGTGTAAAGTACAGAAACCCCCAGTAATATAGCAAAACAACCCTGAAAAAGGCAAAGAGGTGTATCTAAGTGCATGAACCCACATGTAGTAAGGGGGCGGGGAACAGTAATTTTTTTACGAATTACTGAGGAGGTGACTCTTGGACTTAGTGGTCAGACCTGAAAGAAACACTGAAGGCACCATGAAGTAAGGACTGATTGCATTTCCATTTAAAGAAAAGCACTGCTAGGAAACCCAGAAAAGTGGTAGCAACAGAAATCTAAAAATCTCAGTTTTTATGAAATTTCCTTTAATAAAGTAGAAGTGTAAAAGTACCACACTACAAAAAGTCTCTTAAATCACATGTATCATGTTTACTGCCAATATGAAGAAAATGCAAGTCTTGTTAATATTTCCTTCTTGTTCCTTTCCAGTGGTGCTAAAGTAGTTGACATAAGCCATTTTCTTTCTCAAGCCACTTTTCTTCCAGCAAAGTAAGCTTTAAAGCTATAATATTTTTATACCTTTCTTTTGAGGGAAAGTGCTACAGTACTAACAACTGAAATAATTTTGTAATTTTGAAAAAAATGTTTTACTCTCTGTTTCTGTCCAAGCCACACCTTCAATGGCTTTTTTGTAAAAAAACCCCAAACAACAAACCAAGATATTTAAGGTTGTATAAAGCTCACTCTTGATATTATTTTGTGCTGGTTTATTTAACTGATGCAGGTTTAGTTTCTTACAATCGAAAATAGGCATCAGAGTTTCAGCAGAAAAGGGTCTGAAACACAGTGGAAATACAAAAGAGTTGGGAGCTCTTTTTGGCTTCAGGAAGAACATTAAAAATGAAATAGGATGCAAGGGAAAAACACTACTGCACTATTTAGCTACTGCTTGGGTCAAAGTGATGGTGGTTGAAACTTGGTACCCACAAATGGCTGTTTTATGGCTTATATCAAATGAATTTCACCAGTTTTCAGAGGAGAAGCACCCACATCACAAACCTATTACTATAATTAGCAATCTTGATGGTACTCCTAGCAAAAAGGACAAGGACTGAACAAGCTATGGAGAATGAACTATCCTCTCACACGGAGAGGTAGCTTTTGCAGGTCAGGGATAAAGCATACTATCAAAATAGGCTGAGAAAAGATGTACTGATGCTTTAGTTTCCTAGACCATCAGCTTTACCCCACTCTAAAGCAAGAAATTCAGTAAAAAACCCCACACAACACAAACAATCAAAGCAATTCTTCCTTCTCCCCCCCGATTTATCTTATATTGACAAGCAAGTCAGAAAATGTGATTAGATCAAGTTAGAAGAATTATGATACTAGAACAAAAAGATCAAGTAAGAAAATAGAGACTTTAAGAACAAAAATGCACCCCCAAATAGCCCCATGTATTTGAAAGAAAAAAGGCACAAGAAAATAGCAAATGTTGCAGGGATAGTTACAGCAGCCAAGGTTTCCCCTGTACAGTAATTCTAATTTAGGGAGGATAGCCTGACATATGTCGACACTCTTCTCCTTACACTGGTAAAGTATCTCAGCAATCTACAACAAAAGACCTGATTTTACCAGGGTTTTATTTCTCATGCAAAATTCTTCATTACTATTATTATTCAACTTCTGTTATTCAGTGTTTGTCTTCCTAGTGTGTCTAGGCAGGTAACTTCTATGAGAAAAAACAGGTTAAGTCTCTGATTGTTAAAACTTGAAACATTTCCAAGTCGCTCTGAGATGTTCTTGTGATGAATGGCACAGGCTAGAGTAGCTCTCAAATTAGAAGAAAAGTAGTTGTGCAGATAAAGACAAAAAATCAAAATTAGAAGAAAAGGACAAAAGACACAAAAGCCTTACTTGCTTCAAAATGTATTAGTAGTTTTAATAAGGATTAAAAAAATAGTCCAAATTAGCAGATGAGCAGCTACCAAGAACCCCTATCTACCCACCTCTTCTTTTCATATTTTAATTTAAGCTTCAGTCTCTGAAAAGCATTATCATTGGAAAGTATACAGGTTCAGGTAAAAGATTTTGTCTGGGGGTTTATATGACTTTTTCTATGACATTAACCAAGCAAGTTCATTAACACATTAACAAAAGGCATCATCAGGATGTTTCTCCACACCTTGATCTCTGTTTGAGATTCCTTAGTTTTGTATAAAGATCAAGAAGATGGAATTTAATCTAGTGATAAGAGGCAATGTGTACACCTATCATTACAACTCCTCTGAGTCTCGCAAATTTCCCTACTATAATTTCCCCATCTTTCCTATTATATTCTCATAAAGCTGCTCTTATTTCTCTGTCTGTGTTTCTTACTTTAACTGCTTCACTTTGCTTTGTATTCTTATCCCTTATCTCACTCCTTACAGTGCATACCTGGTTTGAAGGGAGCAAAGTTAAGTTTTCAACCACAGGTACCCAATATCGACCATTCTTTGTTTCCTCTTACATTTCAAAGTATTTTGAATATGATATTTACAATTGTCGAGGGACACATTCTTCTAACAATGTCCTTGCAGGTTTCAGCAACCTCCATGTCACTTATCTGCTCTTGTCAAAGTATACCCATGATTTTCCTCGGCTAGGCTCAAAATCTGAACTCTCCTATATATTTTTTCTCTCCTATACTATCCCCATTCTCCTATACATTTTTTTCTCTCTTCAACCCAGTAAAATCTTGCTATTCTTTACAATTTTTAATTCCTCTGGGTTTTGTTTGTTTGTTTTTTAATTGTCTCTTATAATTTTTAAAAGGTGATCTTCTAAAGATTACCTTCAAACTTTTCTCACATTTCTGATAATTTTACAATGTTCCACCTTAAGTTTTTCTTCCTCTGAATTTTATTTCTGGGCTATCTCATCCATACAAGCTAAACCAAACTACCCATTTCTCCAGTTTATACTGTGTATACAGACTTTTAACTCAATATTTTTCACAGCCTGAGTGAGAAGCCCATCACTTCTAATGTACCACAAGGCATTGTGTGACCACGTTTTCTGGATCCCTTTGGACATAACCATTAATTCCAGTCTGTAATCTATACTTAGCTTAGACCTTTTTCTGTAGCTGCATACTCAGCTGTGTTGCTTATTCTCTCTGCATAGCATCTCTAAGAAGTTTCTCACCAATCCACTCAAACTCTTGACCATGTCATCATCACTTATATCCAAACATCACAATACTGTTCTCTCTGTTTTTGGAAAAAGCAGTCTTGCCATATTAATATTTATTCAGTGGGCTGCTGCAAAGGTTGTTTTTCTTGCCTACAACCCTGATCTTGTCACCTTTCTCTGTACTCCTCCAGGTGAGTTGCAAGTTGTCTTTTCCAAATGCTTCACTTTCCTATTTTTTATCTCTCATTCAATATTAAAAGGACAAGTCCCTTCTTTAATCAGCCCTAATGTCAGCCTACATCTTCCACTTAACTTTTCAAGCAAGCACCTGTAAAATTTTCTTCCACTATGTTACCCACAAACATTCACAGACTTACTCCATTATCCTTGAAACTGTCCTTTAAAATAGCACCCACAAAACCCAAGAAGAGGCAAGGCTGCTCTTGTGTCTCCAACTCTGTCAATCATGCTGACTTCAGTTATCTTTGTTATCCTTCCTCACCATATCTATCTCTGGTCTCAGACCACAGATTCTCTAACTCAAACTGCCTTTTTGCTCTGTGTTTATACAATGTCTGGTACAACAATTCATGATGAAACCCAACCACATTAACATGGTAATACAAAAGAAGAAAAAAACCACCAAAACCAACTACCATCCCTTTCTAACTTGAGATATTCTATGATCCTATCTAGGTTTTTCTTGCCCAGAAGTTTCTTTCTAGAAGTGTATGATAAAGCTATACACTTCCCTTATTCCTTATTCTAAGAACACATTTTCTCTCTCTCATTTTGTACAACATATTTTGCTAAAATTCAGATGGGAACATTACAGTTTTCTCTTCAAAAATAACAGTCCTAACACACATTTGCTGTGTATTGAAAGCTACTAAATTTTTGGGACATAATTAATGCACTGCATATAAATACAACTACAGCAGAATAATTTTTTTCCATTTTGGAGATCATTAATGTTGCATGTAGATACAACTGTTGTAGAATAAATTTTTCCATTCTGTTGACACATCACAACTCAGCATTCAGTACAAGTGTGGCTATTTATTTAAAAGAAGTGAGAATATCTTGTATAGAAATGCTATTAATAAAAAAATACCAGTGGCGGTTGTGAATTTGCCTTCTCACATCCCTCCCCTACATCAACACATTCTAAATCAGCCTTTATTTGGAGACTGACTACTGTTTTTAGCAAGATTCATGTAGTACATTTTTTAAAAAAATGGATGGTTATCAAATTCTAATTCAGAATGATACAGTATAAAAAAATACATAATTTCAAAGTGCAAGACAGCATAAACACAGGTGGCACAACCACACTGGTAGGATCAGTGATTTATGTAAAAATATGAAGGAAAAGAAGACAGTTTCTTGCTCTGTGGAAAACAGTCTATCCATGAATATGGGGAGGATAATCAAGGGAACCAGAAGAAAAAAACCCAAGAATGTGAACTAGGCAGGTCCAGAAGGGCTGAATGGACGAAAAATCAAAAACAGCAGAGAAGATGCAATTCACAGGTGCTTAAATTCTGAGGGCAGGAGGGACCATAATAAACATTCAAGATTTCAAATTTCTGTATCAAGGCCATATATCTCAGGAAATTATTACACGTGTTTCAGAAAAATACCCATGAATCAAACACATTCGCTGCTTAAGAAACTACCACTTCCCATGGAAAGATGTTCTAATGTATTATCATTCTGTCAAATCTAATTTTTTTTCTAGACTGAATTTGCCTAGCTTCAATTTCTACATCTTGTTAGGTACTTGTAAGCTAGATTAAAGACTGATCTTCTGTTAAAGGGTTTTTTCTCCATATGAAACTTTCAGAGCAAAATCAATTCATTTCTTAACAATCAAGTCATTTCTTTGACAAGTAAAGTAAACAAAGCTCTTTAACTCTCTCATTTCCAGACCCTGATTCACTCCTCTGCCCCCTTCCTGAATCGCATACATTTTCAGTATCCTTGGTTAATGTTTGAGTAACTATTAACTGAATATGAATGAAATAAACAAGGATAACACTGTAAGCAGTATGTTGTCAACATTTAAAGTTTATCATGGCAAAGATTAGCAGCGAGTGCCTGTGAAGGAGAGAGCCTACTGAAAGCATGCAAGATGTACTTGATGACTGTGTATTAAGGTAGAGTCAAGGCAGACAAGGAAGGGCAGACAAAGCTACAATGGTAACACTGTAAATCAGGAAACAATGTAAAAATTGGCTAAAATGATGGGTAAAAAGGCAGCATAGGAATAAAAAAACCCAAACAAATCTTTGATTCTAACACCTCAAAGACATTTTCCTTTAAAGCCCTGGGAAGAAAGATCTCAGTCTTCTCATATCAGTGGTTTCCCCCTAATCTTTTTGTACAGCCCAAGAGAGTAGAAGAGCAATAGTTTTACCAGTAGCATGTTTTTTAAGCTAACAGGAGACCATCACGAAATAGTAAAAGATTTGAGCAAGAATTATTTAAAATAATATGTTATACTTTCAGCTAACACCTAGCTTTTCTCCCTGTTTTTCCAAACACATAGGAATTTCTTTACAAAGCTTGCTAACTTTTTGGTTTTTTCTCTTTATGTATTCTTATCTGGCCCCATAAAGAAGACAGACAAAGCTACAATGCAATTTAAAATATCCTTTATTAAGTCACCACAACTGGGTAAAATACATGAATAGGAGAGGCCTGGAAGTTTGTGAAAGTCAGCTGATATGGCTAAACAGTAAAAAAGGTTAGAAACAAGATGTCATTTCTCCAAAAGCCGAAGTTGTACCCAATTTAAGAAAGAATCGTAGACTTGGAAAATCAAATATAATAATAAAATTAGGCAGGTAAAAAATGAGTGTGCTCTTCCTTTTGGTTTTGTTTTGCTAAATCTTCCTGTGAGCTGATAATTGAGATAAAGAATGAGCACTCTCAGAGGATAACAACATTTCAGAGAGGTTAAATTAATTCTTTGCATCAGTGCAAAAAATTTACTTCACTGTAGAAGAAACTGAAGACATTTCACCACACAGGTTTTTTTTATAGGTCTTTGGTAAAAGAAGTCCTGCTTTATAACCCTTGAGCTCTTCAAAGATGTCAACAAGTATTCAGATAAGGGTGATCTGGGTAACACAGACTGCTTCTGATTCCAAAAAGCTATTGGCAAGGACCCTCACTAACAACATTTTAGGAAAATAGACTGTCACTGGACAAGAGTCCTGACATGGCTAAATAATAGAACAAAAGACAGGGAACAGGGTAGTTGCAAATGGTCAATTCTCACAGTGGAGGGAGATAATCAGCAGAGTTCCCCTGGGACCTGTTCTATTCAACATGTTTACAAGAGATGAGCACTGAGGTGGCAAAGTTTGCTGATGTTAAGAAGCCATTCAAGACAGTGAGGAAAAGAGCAGACTGTGAAGGATTGCAGAAGGATGAAACTGAGTAATTGGACAATAAAATGACAGATGAAATTCAGTGTGGATAAATGCAAAGTGCACAACGGAAAAGATAATTCTCACTTGATATAGAAAATGAAAGTCTCCAAACTGACCATCACTGGAAAGCTCCTGATGTTGTGACAGACAGTGTCATGAAACTATTAGCGCTGTGCTCAACTGCACTGAAAAAAGCAAATCACTGTTAGGCATTTTTAAAAGGGGAACAAAAAGCATAATTATTCCACTACATATATCTATTTATGCACAATTTGAATGCAATACTGATCACAGTCATCTGAAAATGAGTAGATGGAAACTGAAAAAGATATAGAGCAGGGCAAGTATGATCAGAGGTACGGAATGGTTTCCACCTGAGCTGAGTGATAAAGAGCTACAACTTCACAATGGACATGAGCAGATAGCCTGTTCATTATATCTTTCCACACATATATGAAATGATCAAATTAAGTGAGCAGGAACCAGGAGCTTTTTCTTTCCAACCAAAGAGCAGGAAATGTTCCTTTTGGCAGTTTCTTCCTTACCAATAGATGCTGTCATGGAAGAGTGTTACATGAGGAGAAAAGTAGTTGGAACAAAATGGATTTCTTTAGGGTTGCTAAGGTGACAAACACAACAAATTCAATAAATATGTTTTTTAAAAGTTTGAATTTAGCAACACCCAGGTCATTTTGATGCACGAAAACAAAGAAACAAGACTTCATTAAGGCTGTCCCATGTTGATGGAACCTGTTACATGACCCGTTGGAACCTGGAAGCTTAGAAACTTGGTATATTTGAAGAACATTGCAGTAGATAAAATATTCACATGTTAGCAGAGACAGAGAAAGAGGCCATTAATGTAAGAGCAGAATCAGACAAATTCCATGCTCTGTCATTGAAACCTCATCCACTATTATACTGGACGTCATTTAGTATTTCAAAAGACTTTTTTTCTGTATAGGTTTAGTTCTGGAAGCTTGTAAATTCATTACATTTGTAAGGAACACTAAAATTTTGGAGAATATTATTACCTATCTGTTAATCTTTGAGGAGAAGGAATTGTCCCTTCTGTTCACATGGTCATTCATTCTTGATGTGGATTATAAAGTTGACTATAGAATGAATAAAGAGTATGTCATACACTATTACAAGTCAAATCAAAGGATGCATTGCCACAAGCATTTCTCTTACTGACTTGATGCTACATGTACTTGCTTACACTCTTATGTAAAAATAAAATAGAATTGTATATCCACTGTTTACTATGTATCTATTATTACATTATAACACATAATATGACAAACTGCCAAATATAAGTTTGGTTTATATTACTGTATTTTTAAACAATAATCTAGTAGAGAGCTAGATAAGTGCTCATTTACTGCATTTTGTATAAATCTAAATAAACAAATGTATGGCAGGTTGTCCAAATCTAACTTCTCTTGGCTGATACTGGATTGTTCCTTTTTGCACCATACACATTTTGGAATATTTTCCAAGTATAGACTAAAATGTCTGGAACACTCACAAGCTGACTCTCAGACTGATAATTTCTACTCCATGTGCAAGGAAAAGAGTACAAAATCCTGACATAAGAAGAAGACACATTGAGAAGGTTCTATTCTGAATTACCTTTATACGGAAAAAATCTTTTAACTTTGCACTGGACACTGCAAAGTTGCAAGACTGGACACTGTTCAAATGACACATTATAGCAAAGAACATGCTCTCTCCAGATTAAATTGATGTTGCAGTAAGTCACTTGCATTACTTCATTCACTTCCCTGCAAGATCTGATCAATGTAAAAGAAGTCACTGAATGACACTTCACACACCAGTGTTGAATTCTTCCTTACAAAATACTACATTTTCTTCTTTTTCTTCTTCTTTTTTTTTTTTTTGTTCGTTTTTGGTTTTGTTTTGTTTTGGGTTTTTTTTCCTCCTTTTTTTCTCCCCATAACCATTATGTAACTAAGGTTTTCAGTTGTAGGAAAAGTGAATCAAGGTTACAGTAATATTTCAGACTTTATATCAGCTTTTTAGTTTCTTCAAGGCATTGAGAAGGGATCATATAACTTTGTTACTGTCTTCATCACACATCATTACTAAATCTGAAGGACTGATCAATCCATTAGACAGTCATTTGAATACTCATTTTATAAAACTTTATACTGTTATAACAAAACTAAAAAAGCCTCAAGAATGTGGAATTAAAAACCAAATCAAGCATTTATTATAACGAGCCTTGTTTTCATATAGTACTTCACATTATTTTGTAATTTAATTATTTTATTTATGCAAATAAGGCCCCAAATGCTACTGCACTCAAGAAGGTAAACACTTTATATTTTTACTCCTTAAAATGCAACATTTTATGATGCCTAGATATGTTTATTAATTAGTGATTATTAACACCCAGTAAACAACATCATGTCTTGTAAAAACACAATCTTTCTTCACAGCGTGAGGCTGAAATCTATTATTCACTGATTCCATATGCTGAAATACACTCAAATGATCACAAATGACCTTAAGCATTAGATAAATGTAAATGAGGACAGTGTAGAAAATGTGCTTTTGATTGATATCTAAAAGACCAGGTTTGAAGTCTTGACAAGGGATGAAATCTGAAATCTCATACTAAGTGGAAATCTACAAAATCTAAGCTTCTGGATGGACGTACCACACAGCCTCTCCTCAGCAGTGTCTGAGGAGTTCTGCTCACAAAAGGTGTTCAACACATGGAACCTGAAAGACCTGGGGCCTGTGTGGCCTTTGTCTACTTGGCAGGCTCTTATTAGGATGTAGAGATGTATCTCTAAGTTATATGTCCATACACCCTAATGAAGGCAGAATTTTTCTAGCATAAGTGCTCACTTAAAAGAACTTCTCTACACAGATTGGCTCCATAAGCATACGGTTAAATGACGTGAATGATAGCCATTAAAACTGTATAGGTTTAACCCTCTATGTTAGTAAGCTTATTCTGCATTAACAGTTTGCTCTTCTCAGCCCTTTTTCAGCTTTACTTTTGTCACTTTTAGAAGAACTGAGAGCCGTTCTGGAATGTGAGCCATCAAAAAAAAATAAATATTTAGACACACAAATAAGAGTGCACTATTTACTCTTAGGTAGCCATCTTCTAATTCTTAACTCTATGCCAGGAATATGAAGTACTTTACATTTTACTTTTAAAATACTGCAAGAAATGAACACACTTCAATTTTTCAGCTACTTCCAGTCCCTACTGTACCTGGAGATACGCCAGTGAAGCAGACAGTTAAACAGTTCAGTGCCACCACAGGATGAGTACGAAAGGCTCTGGAGACAATCTTAAACCAAAGTCTTTACACCTCTACAATGCTCACCACCAGGGCTAACTCAGAGATAAAACAGCAGGTGCACTATGAAAAAAATGCTGGGTGCAGCCTGTACCTTAAGTCATAGTCAATAAGAGAAGGGCCCCAGCACATTGTGCCTGGTTCCCATGCTCCCTTATCTGTCCTTGCAGTGACAAAACAATATAGATTGCATAGACAGGATGACCAAAAAACTTCCCATGGATGCTCCAACAACATCTAACTGAGGGCAAATGGGATTTGTTGCAACCCTGAATTCTCAGAGCTATATAAAATGAAACCTGCTGGTGATTTAGGTAAATTCACTCCAAGCCTGACATTCAGTACAATGGGTAGTGGTGACTCTGAAGAAGATATATTTCACCCATGCACTGAACCAGGGGTTGAAGAGACATAGTCTACATTAAAAGAAGATAAAGAGAGATTATGTCACCAAGATAATCATGCTGTATTTCCTACGTTAAAAAGCAATTAAATTTTTTTTAATACTTCTAAATTTCTGTCTTGCACCACTTACCTACTTATACTATATATACATCTGTGTAAGCATCAGTAACATAGGTCACACTTTCACACTTTTGCATACATTTCACATCTACATTAAATACAGAATTATATGCAAGAATCAGTAAAAGAGTTTAACAGAATCTTCAGAAGAAATTTTAGTAGAATCTTACCGGCTTGACACTTTCCGAGCCTTAAATACTCCAGCATTTTGGTTTCTTGTGATGATCTCATTTACATCTGCAGTATAATTGTTAAGAATTACCTATAAAACTAGAGCAATAATAAAAATAATAAACCCCATTCTTTTCCACTGATAATACCTGAATAATGTCTCTCATCTGTTTAGTCTTCTTTAATCTGTGCTAACTTCTCCAGCACACCAGTCATATATCTATGCAACAATTTGCTCTCCATTGCCTACCTCTATTTACTGTTTCATTTAAGGAATTTCTAGCCCTGTAGCTATAGAGAGAACTGAAAAAAGACTTTCCATACCTTACATATATTTAAAGGCAACTATTTACAAATATAAGAATTAAAACCATGTTAACTGATTTTTTTTAGCATGGTTACTAAATGTCCAGTTTAGTTTGTCCTGCTTTTGACTGTATCACTATATCCCAGTGCTGAGATTTTGGAGGCTTATGGGTTTTGAGTACCTGCCCTGCCACAAGACACACATCTTTGTTCCTGGCTCTGTCTGGGTGACTCCAACACACAACAGGATCACTTTAACCTATAGGCAAGGGAGTTTCTAGTCCATTTGCTTTCTTGAGAATGTTTTGGAACCACCAGAAAAGAGTACAAAGCAATAAATGCCTTTTCTTCCCCTTAGGTGCCACAACACTGCCTCAGCCTCACGTCTCAGCTTCTTGTAGTTTACAAGATCAGGTCACAAATTTGGGGAGCCATTCAGGTAGGTGAAAGCAAAGGCTATCAAAGAAAAGTTTCAAGGGAAGCTGAGCCCAACCATCTGTTGTTAGAAGGATAACCTCCATAATCAATCATTTGTGGTTAGTGAGAAGCTATTGGAAGGAAAGGTATATCAAGTAAGTGAAGACTATGAGAACACTAATTGCCACTCAAGGTGAATCCATATGTATTTGAATGATTCAGTCTCAAATATAAAAAATTATCTTAGACACTTTTGGTAAGGTTGCCAGTGATCCCTCTTCTTTATTTAAGGTACAGGAAATCTGACACTAATTAGGAAGGTGTTTCTAGGTCCACAAAACATGTCAAATTTTTTGAAAGTGCTCTAATAAGAAAACTGAACACTAGTGTCAGGCTAATTTGAAATATCATTGATATATTTTTTTATTTGCTTTGCTGAAATCACATAATTGGCCTTCCTAACAGAGTTGGTAATTTAAGAAAAGTTATTTTAGGAAAGCTTCTATCCAAACAATGGAAAAGACAACTATTTTCTGAAGCAAAAAAAACCTAGAAATCAAATGACAGAAAACTGGTTTAAACAAATCTCTGTAGTTTGGATGTGCCTTTTAAATCTTTTCCGCAATATGTAATGAGAAGTAGTAAATGAATGGTCTATACCTGTGAAGCAATAGGAAGGCATAAGTAACTCCATGAGTAAAGCATGCTGTTTTTAAGTAGATGTAGAAATAACACTGTTGATAAATTAATACACTGCACTTAAATTATATAACTGAGCAAAACTCTTAATAATGGTTTTAAACATGGTAACACTGGCTTTTTTAAATAATTTATGAGCCCATGTCTTCAGGCATTCAGGCTGAACATGACCCTTCTAACCTAAATTTCCCAGGACTGTTGAAAGATCCATACACTTTATTTTAATGGCCATTATAGTGCACTGCAACAATGTTTTGTATTATTGATGCTTTCAGACAGTAGTTCAAGTCACTAGTGCATGGTGTGAAACAGAGCTAAGGCAGAAGGTACACAGCCTCTCTGAAATAGGAGAGAATTTTTACTAAAATGAACCTCATCCTTGGATCTGGACATGTCAAACTGAATAAAGACACTTCCAGTGTTCTGAGGAAATAGAATTTGATGTTGATGACTGACTTATGTCACAGATATTACCTCAGTTGAAATTTGTATCTGAACGCGTATCACCCAAAATTACAAATGGGGATAAATCTGATAACTTTGCTCTATTGTTCACTTGATAAGTCTATCTTTTATTTTCAATATTTTCCTTATTTAAATCATCCTGAAAGAACTTGGATAAAACACACTAAACAAACAATAAAGTTTGGAACAAGGCTGCAAAACGAGTAACATCTGTCTTTATTTTATTGATTTTGCTATATAAATGATCTATTTGATCAATTAAAACCTCCTCATGATAAGGAAAACCAGTGAGTTAGAGTGAAGTCTTTTAAAGGGATTAGCAACTCAAATCATAATATCTTTTTAAAAACCTCCATAAACATAATACATAAGATCATGGATCAACATAAAATATAGCAATATATTTCACAGTGAGAGGGTGAAAATGACAACAATTATTTGAAATTCACTAATTTGTAAATTGTTTTAACTTCTAACATTTCAATAACATATTCTAATACAGATATTGAAAACATACATAGTGAATACTTCACGTGGCAGTACGAAATGGAGATCAATAGGAAGCATGTCAAAAATTAAAAGAAAAATCAAATACTAAAAAGCTTGAGATTTTGCAAAGCAAAGCTGTTAGTTATGCTCACTGAATAGCGATAGCAATAACAAAAACAACAATAATTGTGATGATGTTGATAATACAAAGGCAGATTCTCAGATGCAATGCACTATTGCCAGGTCGATTTTCAATTACATTTCACTGATGTATTCATTTGTTTCTTAATGTGCTCATCTTGCCCATTAAGAATAATTAGCAGGCTTGCTTGGTGATTTCCTGGCTTCTGACAGGGATTTTTTTTCTTTTTTTGTTGACAACCAGTTTTACTTTTTGGAAAGTAATTTTTGAATATTATAGTATGACTGGCATGTAATTTAAGCTTCCTAAGAAATTTAAAGGGAAGATATAAACAGTAATTTTAAAACAAGATTATTTTAATCTATAATACCTACATAAAAAGCATAATACTAGGCATTAACTATTCTTGAAGAGCAGAATCTAGGAAAGAAAACAGTATTTTACCCCACATTACCTTAATTGGGTATGCTAAACAATTAAAAAGTACCATCAGCAATAATAAAAATTAGCAGAAATAGGTCATTTGTAGTCAGTGGCACTTGGGCACAAATGCTATTTCCAATTACACCTAAAATTCTTACCGATTTCAGTGAGTCTGGTGTGGCTGAAACAGATCTAAATTTAGTCTAAACTTCTGTTACAGCTAGTCACTATACAAAAGAGTGCAAAAGAAAATTACCATAAGACAGATCATAAAATTACTACTGAAATCCATAAACCACATAAAATGCAACATAGATTTTATTACGTGCACTTTTAAGAATACATTCCACATACATGGTAAAGTTCCTAGCCTGCTGCACTTTGGCACCCTGCTAATATTAAGCCCATTGTAAAATCCAACACAATACAAGCACTTTGAATGCTGAGCCTTCTCAGCACCAAATGTTAAAAAAGAAAAATAAATTCCTGTTAGAGCCGAACACCATAGGCTTCCCTGTTAGGGATTCACTGAGTGAATACAGATGAAGACTTCTTGTAGGACTTTTGGAAACAGAAGATATTTCTAAAACATGTTGTCAAAAACTAAGGTGTGATAATTAGATTACTTTAACAATATCTTTTTCGTGAATAAAAGCATTTTTATTTAATTCCAAAGACTGAGTGAATACTTTTGGCACTTGCCAATTCTCCTTACTATAAGAGACTTCTACATTTCAAAAAAGTTCAGGTATTTTTATGGAATCTGCTATGCAAGATATTTGCTGACTTGATGATTACTGAGTCCACCTGAAGCTTTCTGTGAATAAAATGACCTTTTGTTAAACACCTATGCTTCTATGCAACACTAGTTTGTTTTGTTAGGCTAGTTTTGAAACAATTCTTTGCTGCCACATTTTTTATCTTCATAATGACATGGAAGAAAGACTGGAAAGGGTGGTGCTGATTAAAATACACAGAATAATGAATACTTCCTCCTTAAGACACAAGTCTAACAAGTTAGAATTCAACAAAGTAAGGATCCCTGAAACACAGCTGAGAACTTGCCTTTTCAAGAAAAGGAGACTTTTAGCAGGCTTACTTCAAGTTTTAACAGATATGATCTGGGATTGGCTGTTTATAACATGAAATTGTTCAAGTGTTGTAAGCAATTATAGTTAACTCAGTTACCTCTGAGAATGTGTTTTTAAAAGGTAGTAGCTAATATTATTGCACTGCAAATGTCTCCTGTTTTAACAGGCATCAGCAACTGCAATTTATTTAAGCCATGGATTAGTTTAACTTTTTTTTTCATTAAGTACTCATTATGTTAGCTCTCAAATACATACAAAACTCAAATCTAAATAATTCTGAAGCTGCAGTGGCCAAAACCTGAAAAATTAGCCTGCCTTAAAAATGTAAATGGAAAGATTATCAAGGAACAAAAGCAAATAGATATCTTCCTTTTTTCCCTCTCAATTTCTAAGGGTTATTAGTATTCACTGTATATATCTGTTCTTGTTCTGTGCTGATATTTAATGTGGCCACAAATTATGCTCACTCATTCTATCTCTTAGCCCAAGTCCAGTTCAATTTTCTGAACTGTATGTTCATATTAGAAGGGCATGATAGCAATTTAATCTATTATAAAAAAATACAATAAAATACTTTCTACAAGGGACAGAGGAGTTTTGAAATCTTACATCAAGAGAAATAAAGATAAATTGATAATTGATTAAGCAAACTAAATGGGTAATTTGTAGGCAGTTTTAACTTAGCAACAATGAAACATTTCAATATACACTGGGAAAACTATGACAATATACAAATGTTGGGTATGTTTTAACAGGCTAGTATTTAAAAGCAGAAAAAAATCTAGCTCCTCTGCAAAAAGGATACATGAAGGGGAGCTAATGATTTGATTCACTACTATACCTCCTGTAACATGCAGCATACACACGAGTCTTTCAGCACTCAACCACGAGACACATATTTACTACTGTACTTGCTCTATACCAACACCTGCATTTTTAATTAAAGGCGAAAATGTGGCATTTATTATGGGGGAAGCTGTAGCTCTGTTCAAGATATTCTACATCTATTTTTTAATTACTTATGGGGGACTTTTCTTAATATACCCCATGCTGTCTGTCTTTATATCGATTGTTACTCAGCCAGTAAAAAGGAACGAGCACAACAAACCAGTTTTCTATCTGAATAAGGATACTTTTGATGGCCTTTTCATTTCCATCAGTTAACAGAACTTCTTTGACATCTGCAGAAATAGCAACCTGAAAAAAAGAGCACAGCAAACAATGAGCAAATATGCTTGTCTGTGTGGAAGTGAAGACAGGAGTGACAAGCCTTCAGTATCATGCTTCCTCACCTATTTCTCTGTAACAATCTTCAATCTTTTTTCATTTTATGTCTGCATTATTTTAATCATTCAATCAAATCAGTCAATACTTTTATCATTCCATTTGCGGGAGCCTCTATCTTGCTATCATTCTGTTCCGTAATTGCATTGTGACAGCCGATGATGGTATTCTGAGAGGCTTTCATTTGCGGGCTTCTGTTTATCTAGTAGAGCCATCATACAAGGCTGTCACTCTGCCTTTCAGCTTGCTTCTGTCTGACTGCCTGATGCCCTTCATATAACTTTGCATTGCAGGCAGATGGCTTTGTAAGGGTAATTTTTTTGTGAGCTTTGACATGCTCGCACATTGGGCTGTAACCTCGACACATTGTATAAGAGCGACAGGTTTGTCAAATGCCAATCAGTGTAACAATATGCTTTTATTTGTAGAGACATAAAAACTTGTCTAATGCACTGCACTGCTACATAATATCTCCTGAATACATGACTCAGAACCCAGAGAATGGTGAACGACTCTCCTGAATGGCCAATCTAATTCAAAAGAATCTAATTACCGAGAGCTCTGGATCATGTTTGTTGGTGTAATAATGCAGGCAAAACATTAGCAGCTATATCATGGTGCTCCAACTGTGATTCGCCAGGCTATTCCTGTATCTTAGCAAATGGGACTATAATCTGAAAAAAAAAAAAGCTTCGGCTATGGCAATGAAAGACAGACCGTACGTGGCCTGGAATGTCACAACAAAAGATATTGACTACACCGAGGTAAAATGTTTCTGCTCATCGAGGCAACCATAAAATCAATATGATACGAAAGCAAGTCAATCTAGAAGGTCTCTCAAGACTCTGCAGCTTGACCGCAGCTGAGGCTGTTGACAGTTCTCTGACCCAGCAGTTGGAGGCACTGGAACATTTTTCCTTTTGTTTCTTCCTCTGAATGGGATTGGAATTGAGAAAAGACCTACCATGAGCCCAGCCAAGCATGTCATGCCACCCCCCAGCTCACACACAGCAAGGTCCCTGAAAGAGAGAAAGGAAATGGTAGAACCCATACAAATTAGATGAAAATGGTCAGAGAGACATATATGTTACAAGAACAAATTGCCATCTGCAGTAAGAACTGAGCTACCAGGAAGTTGTAGAGACATGACTAGGCTACCTCATGTCGTTTTGCGTTTTAAAAATAATTATGAAATAGAAAAGTCACAAAGCAGGCAAATCAGTGGGGGTTCCCTCATTAGTGCTCAGTGCAACATTACCACCGCTGAGCTGAAAAATCTGAGAAGGTTCCCTTTTTTCCCTTGTCAATGGCTCTGTCTTTTAGAACTAAACTAGCTAGAGTAGCGAAAGATAATTGTTAGGAAAGGATAACAATGTTAATCCACATTCATTCTTGCAAAAACAGCTAGAGAAGTAAATGGGGAAATTAATATTATTTATATATCTCTCCATATAGTTATGCCTAAAAGCCTTTTTATATTAAAAAGAGAAGTTTTAAAGAAAGCTGTATGCCACAAAACAATTACACATGAAGAAATCCGATCCTTCAATTAGCGCTTAAAACTGCAAGTGACCTACAAACAATACTGTTATGAACAACGATGGGAACAGCAAACGGTTAAGCCACAGAAAACCAAACGAAGTTGGTGTCAAGAGCCTAAACTGAGCCCGATCAAAGGGCTGAATACATGGTCTAAAAGGCTGCTTTTAACTTAGACCATACTGTGCTGTTATTAAGACGTGCATGTGAAATATAATTTGGCGCAGAGAGTGTGCCGGATGGGAGCTTGCAGGGGGAGCCATAAAGAATGTCCTCCAGAGCCATGGGCTGCCCCAAGAGGGGAGGAGGGAGCGATGCTGACCCCACACCAAAACTGTGTGAACCAGTGTCTGGGGCAAGGCAGAGCCTCAGTTTAGGAACACACTGCTTTATAGCAAAATCTGTGGCAATTTATAGCTGGCAGAAACATTCGCATTAAGACATTTCTGACAGGCATAAAATGGAATTTCAGCTAAATGGTTTGGTTGGGATTTTTTTAGTGCACTTCTTCTTCTCCCTCAAAATACTGACATCCAAAAATCTATTTTTATCTGGAAGTATCACCTCACTACTCACTTGACACTGATATTTAGGAAGAGCATCTAGGATGCCACATCAGTATACAGATGCTGATATTTTGTTCACTGAGGTGAGCAGAGTAGGCTGTATGACTGTGTACTAATGCTCACTGTCTGGATGGCATAGATCCATTTTTCTCAGACCCCAAATTTTATTTGAAAAAAGTCTCATTGTCCTGTTTAATCAAAATGAGACAAAAGACGGACATAGGTTGGAGGAACAAGCTGTACCTAAACCCAGTGAGAATGTAAAAACAGATGTGGGAAATTTGCAGTTTGTGGTTTAAATAGAATGATTATAAGTTTTTCTCACACAAGTTTTTATTTTCATAAACCAAGTATGTTATATATTAAAAGTATATACATATAGTTTCATATATTAGACTTATGAGGCACTTAATCCTTTATAAGAGTCATGCTTACTGAAATGAACATAGAAAGTATCTAATGTGAGGTTTCTAGTGCATTTTGAACCAAATTTCTATGTACATAATATATAAGTATATACATGCACACAAATACACATAAATATTTATGCATACAAATAATTTATTTTAGTGCAAAGTTCCCTTATTAGTAAATTTGAAAAGTTGTATCTGTCTCTCAGACAATATTTAGTGACATTTATTAGTGAGAATTAAAATAAGAAACTCTACTCTGAGAGTACTGGCAAGAGGGCATAATCCTGAGAAATCAGGATGTGAAACTTCCCATTTTCTCCTTGGCAGTTTGACTGATTACTGTCTCCGAGTGTCCTGGCTTGCATATCCAAGCTAGGAAAACACCCTTTGCATAAGCAGCACAGGAAGGTTTGCTGTGAGGAGCCTCGGAGAACAAACAGAACACAGGAGCCACTGCGTGGGGTTGGACAGCAAAGTGCTACAGAGACACCACTGTGGCAGCAGAAGTCACACAGTGCAATGCCCAGCTGAACTGAGAGGAAGGAGCAGCAGCTGCCAGGTTAGATGTATTAGCTGCCTCCTCTAATAGGTCGGGTTTCATTCAGCTGATAGGCAGACCAGGAACGAGACTCTACGAACCAGGGCACACTTTGGTGCCAGGTCTTTGATTTCAGATAGGAGTCTGAGCAAGTTGATATGCTTGCTGATTTGGTACAAGGGGCAGGGACTTACAGCTTGGTCTTCCTTATTTTATCAATACCATATGTACACAAACTGAGGGACTTTGTACACTCCAAGCTGTTTTACTTGGTATTAGCCTTACACCCTCACTCAGAACACAATTTATGCCTCCAAATGGCTTTCACTGCACCCCATTCATTGTCTGGAAAATGAACTTCAAGGATTTCCAAGTGCAAGCCTCAGTATACCCAAGGGGAAAGAAAGAGGACACAGGATGGATTTTATTTTTAGATGTTCCTATTGGAGCCCTGATGGTTGTCTTCTAAAAGTTTAGAAAATGTGAAAAAAAACCCCAAACCCAAATAGAAGTGCTGGATGTTTCAAAACTATTTCATAACACTCCATTACTATATGTGGTGCTAATTCCTCCACTACTACGTGCAATGCTTATTATGTATTTTCTCAGGTAATATTTTGCTTGCTTTTGCAACAGATGTCAGTTTAAAGAATATCTTATTTTTCCTGACCTTCACAATCAGTACTGATCGATTGGAGCTTCACTTTTGTTTCCCAAAAATCAAAGTGAAATAAAACGCCTTGAGTGGAAATCAAAAGTCTTTGACATATAGCAGAAAGCTTGCTGTGCAATATTAGTACCCAAAGGCAGCTCAGAATTCTTTGTTAAGAGCAACATGCTTTCACCTTGAACATTTTAAATTTAATCTGAAGACTTAAATCATAGCAATCTTCACCATGCAGATACAATAAAACTAACAGATTGGAAAATATCTTTTTATGTTTAACTCTGTACCTGAATATTTCATTATGCTTTAGGCAGTAGTAAGCCAGCACTTCTTCAGATGGCCAGAGACCTATAAAACAAAGATATTCGCTTTCTTAGAACAGAAATTTTTTTGTCTAGAATAATATCTGAATGCATATTACCATTTGCAGACTTCTATCCACTGTTTCATTTTCTAAATCTGCCAGAATAGTAGGGAATAAAGAAAAAAAGAGAATACCTATGATTTAAGCATTAGATTTGAATATTTCATAGATTTCATCCCAACTAATTATCAGAAATTTATAGATACATGCACATACACATAAACACACATACATCTACACATAAATGTGCAATACTCAAGACTTTATATAAAATTCAACTCATTTGGGCATTCACATGAACATCAACCTGTTTGTACCAGGCCAGATACAAGGCCAATCCTGCCTTGTAGCCTGTTTCCAGCAGGGGACAGGAGCCCTCTCCTTTTTTGTTAGCTATAGATATAATCATACTACAGTCACTCCATTTCTTCACAGTTCATTTTTATTTAGCTCCTTTTCTCTTAGTTTTGTTAAGTCAAGCAACAATCTGACTTAAGGAACACTGACCAGCAGCACATGCTAAGGACAAATGCAGGACTAGGGCAATAAAACAGTGTGATTTCTAGTTGTAGCTCAAGAAGTTCTTGAGGAGAAGAGGAAATACGAGGGGTAAATTCTGTTTAATAGGCACTGAAGAATTTTTCTAGTTGTTCTGTGAACCGTAGTAAACTTTTCATAGCTGCAACAGGAAGCTCCAAAGTTTTACCGTGCTGTATAAAGAAACACCTCCTCTCTCTTGTTTTGTACTTGCGTCCCTGTCATTTTCATTTAAATCCCCCTAGTTCTCCTACAGGAAGAGAAGGAGCAATCTCACTTGTTTCACCTAATCTGAATTATTCATGACTTTATAAGCTTCCATCATAACACTTACACTGGTCATCATCATTAGCATTTAGGCACCCATGCAAATTTACCTCTTCAAAACCAGTCACTCAGGAAACTCGTTGTTTCATCAGACCAGTTTTCCACCTGACATGAACATCTAACTGAAGCGCCGTGGCCCACAGAGAGGGCAGCACAGATCCTGTGTGCCTTGCACGCTCTCCTGCACTCACCAGACTCCACTGCTGGAGACAGTCTGGGAAAACAGACTCGTACTCGGGCACTTGAGTTAGGTCTGCAAAGGTTCCCAAAGTTAAAGGAGGATAAATCAAAGGCCTATGCAGCCAAATTATGGTTGTATGTGTTTTACATCTGTTATTGCTCAGCAATGAAAAAAACACGTTTACACGTCTGTCTACAGGTAAAATCCAGGGTCAGCTTCCCCCCCCCCAACACACGGCACTACGAATTAATGAGACAGAAACTTAATATTATGAACCACAGACATTTCAACAGTTACAGTAAACTTAAAACAGACATGTAGAGCATCCTTGAGGTATTTCTAGACAACTGAATTTCATGCAGCTTACTATGTATGTGCATCCTTTAGATAATTTTTAACAATTTTTTTTTACTGAAGACTTTAAAAACATCACGACATTTTTAACACAAGCAGAGTTTGTGAGAAAAACTGTCTTCCTTTAAATCACTTAGAGCCTGATTGTAAACATCATCAATATAATTCTTCCTTTCCATCTAGTAAGTATTCTGAACTCATAGTGATTAATAATGAAAATTTATTAATATCTTTCCTGCATGCAGATCAAGCAAAAGCCTAGATAAAATTTGTCCAAAACTTTGCTTATAAGTTTTGTATTACAAAGATCTTAAAGAACAACAAAATAGAGTGACAGCACATATATACGAAAAAACCACAAATGCAATATTGGTATTTATCCTGTTTATGTCAGTTTAGGCTGATCAGGTGTTTGTGAATGTGCTATTTTGCTTAGGTTTCCTAAGGGTGAAAACAAAATATTCCCACAAGACTACTCATTCTTTAGTGAAACATACACTAAGAATTGTACAGGGTTTTCTATCTCCCTTTGAGCATTTCAATGCTTTTGAGCATTGAAATATGCTAAAATGACAGATTTTGCAATAAATATAATAACTGTTTAAATACTTTAGTGTATAATATAAAGAATGTTTCGGTTTGCAGTGACTGCTGTATACTCAAGCAATAAAAGTGCTTTTTTAATATTTAGTGAAGACACAGCTAATTTAATACCATTTGCAATACTTATATCTCACATTAAAAAAACCCCACACCCACAAACATAAACATCTGAAACCCTTTTATAGCAGCCTGAGTGAATTTTAAAAATACTTGTCAACTGTAGCAAAATCCTTCAACATCTGACTTTTCAATACCCTCAGTCAAACATCTCTCACTTTTCTACACTTATTATTGAAAGGGCACTTTGAGTGGTGTCACTGAATCTTTTATGAGGGGTCACTGTTCTTTCCCTTGCTACCATTACAATGTTGATACCGGCTGAAACTGCAGGTGTATCAGATAGCTCTGTGCTGAGAGATGGGTAAAGCACCTTTGGAAAGACAATGCTTTTCTTTAAGCAGATGCCAGCAATGCACACGTCTCCTCCCTGCTGCCTTCCCTATAGGGAAGGAAGTATCACCTCTGCAATGATATAAGCAGCTGGCAGCTAAAGAAGCAGGAGTCAGGAGGTCTTTCATGAACATGTCTCAAGTGTGGAAGCACCCAGCTAAGCCAAGAAGCCAGAAGCCAGAATACCTGTGTTAATTTTAGTAAAAGGAAAAGCTTCTCGTGCTTGAACAGGTAGATAAGCCTCTTTACCTTCAAAACAAGGATCAGCTTAAAGATCCATGTAAAGGAGTTAGCATTCTGTCTTCTTCCCCTTCACTCTGACCTACATTCGCCAACACAATGACCTACATTTTGAAGTTGCAAGTATAAGATAGTTCTGCTTCTGTTAGAAAACATACCTCTGTAATGCAGAAATGCAGCAATTCCTATGAATTAACAACCACTAGGTTGCGAAAAGCATAATGTATTTCCTGCAAACACATACATATGGATATGGATTAAGTTTCCTGTGAACACGCTGAAAATAATTCTTTCATATTTAAAATCAAATTATTCTCATTTTGATTTCTGAATTTGATTATAAATACATAACATTGGTACCTATTAGCATGTGCAACTACTTACACGATAGTAAATTATTTACATATGTATAGGCAAAAGAATATCAAAAGACCCCCCAAATGGTGCTCATATTTACAAGCCTATGAATATACAAGTCCTAGACAGAGAGACTAAAAAATCTCACTGTATGAGGAAACAGACAGAAAAAAAGAGGTTTTCTTGCAAACATAAATATTTTGCTTCATTTACTGGAGGTTTTAAAACTGTTTATCATCTTGATAATTACAACGTGAAAACAGAGAATAATTGCCAACAAACACTGGAATCTCTATTGACTGCATAAAAAAATTAAGCTGCATTGCTGTTCAAAGGAGAGCCTCAAGAAGGGGCATGTCTGAAGACAAGGGAGAGAAACAGTGCTCACAGAGCAACGCCTGCCCACATTTCAACTCTTTGCAGTTATCCTTTAACCACTGGTATGGAGTAGGAGATCCACTACAAATGTGCCATCAGAGAGATGATGTCTACTTCCAGACAGTTTTATCATACTTATTACAGTAGAAGGGATAGAAGAACATTGTCACTAAATTGTGTGATGCTGGATAGAGAAATGCTTCATGTGCATCAGAGACATAAAAAATCAAGGCATTTCTATAGCACTTATCACCATATCATAAAATCTCAACACAGTAATGGAGTCTACCTCATAAGAACTTGATGACATCATGAATTTCTATCACCTCAAGTTGGCACATTAGAAACCAAATGAAGAGACAGAGACAGATTAAGTTACTTAGACACATATAACGAAAATATGGGAAGACCGAGAAAAACAACCTGAGCAACTCCTACACCCTGTGGTATGATGTAACCAAAAAAAGACACCCCAACTTTTCCTATAGAGGAACAACACTAACAAAAATCACAATAATGCTAGTAACACATAACTTTAGTTGGTTTTATTACTCTCATAGAGCTTCTATTGGAAAGTGTCAGGTCCTTCTAAACCACGTATAGACAGCCTCCTGAGGATGTATTGTTTTAACCATCAGGTGGAGCACCACTAGTCCAAAGCAACACAAAACTGTGCTTCTTCTGCATCAAATCTAAAAATGCTGAAACCTGTATGATAGTACAGGAAATTGCCTACCAGAAATAAATTATCTACTATTAAAAAAAAAAAAAATTAAAATTATTGTTTCTCCTCTGTTGCTTTTTATCACCTGTTTTAAAGAATGCTGTCACACCTTTGGGATAACAAATATTGCAATCTGATGTGAAGTTATAAAAGAACATGATGTCAGTAGAAAAGAATTTTGAGGCATGTATTTTTAAAGAAGACATTTGATTATTGGAGCCATTATGTCTCAGCGGAGCTCCACAGATACTTTAACTGGGATAGTGCAGGATTAGTAGAACTCTGATCTGCTACCTGCCAGCACTGCACACAGGAAACATAGAGGCAACTGGACATGACAGGTGAGCTGTCCCTTGAAGCTCTGAGTAGGAGTTATAAGCTGTCCTACAACTACTTAACTCACGCTAAGAGATTAAAAAGTTCCTTTCCAAGCTGAGCCAAATTGAAAGCATTTTCATATTTCCTTAGCACTTCACCCAGCTACATGTATAGATGTCTGATCTCAAAATAAAAAATTTGTCTTTTATTTGCACTATTAAACCATAAGGTGTCTTCCTACTCATTTGAAGTCTCAAGTAAATTTTGCACAAATCATATCTTAACCCTCAAAAGCAAAGACAATTTAAATTTGAAAAGTCAGTCATTTTGCCCATATGAATATACTCAAAAAGATCTTCTTTTCTACTATGTCCTGATTCTTGACTACATGAAATCACTTAATGTGCTTTAATATTCATCAAAGTGAGAGGAAATAAAGCAGTTTGAGGCAAAGAGATCAATAATGTCTCAAAAGTAGTACCAACAACTGCACTGAGCAATGATTAATTGTTTTCTGCTCTAAGTACTTTTTATCCCTACTGACAACAATTTTTGGTGGAGAGCAGAGAAACCTTTGGCACTGCACAGAGGTGTTAAATTAAGTAAGTATCTAGACAGGTAATTATTCCCCATCTCTTCTCCTAAAAGACTGTAGAGTAGAGGGAAAATTCCCAAAACTAAGGGTTACTGGTCTACTGGGAAAGGTTATCCTAGGAATATAACATAAGGAATCTAGGAATTTAAAATAAGGTTCTACCGTTCTTACTGCAACATTGTCATATCCCTAATTTTACAGTATCGAATGTTATTTTCTACTGACTATGTGACTATATCCACATCACATGGGAAGGTAACTTTGATGATTTGATCCCACTTAGTTTTTCTGTGGACCACCATGCACAGCATGCACAGCAAGAAGCATTGTCCACCCGCTGAAGTTTCTGGAGAAATAAGAGAGCAGGACAAAATCAAGGTTCAACAGCACAATTACATTTTGGAGTTAAACTTCAAACTTGAACTCTAACAAATATCATGAAGCCTTCTGTCAGTGGAGCACTAAACTTCACTTCCAAACCAAAGAGAAAACATGAAATTATGAATAGGACAATTAAGACTACATACAAAATGGATACACAGGGAATGTCTGCCAAATACATCTTGCTAGTAACATATAACATGGGTGTTCTAACCTGAGTAATTGCTTGAGTAAAGACTACCTGCAAATAATTGCACTGCTGTAGTTATTTGGCATGGATAATGCCAAAAATACTTCTAACTCTAAACTTCCTTCAAACTCCATACATTAAGCCTCTTTTCAATACAATTTTATGATAAAAAAATGTTCCTCAGTATAGTCAGGGAGTAAAGATTTTATTTTCATTCACTTGTTCACACAGCACACAAAATGTGACACAGATGAAAGGATAATCAGTAATCCCTGCTACCTAAGATCCCACCTAAAGCGCATTGAATCTAAAAAACATAAAGACATGTAATAAGGCACTAATACTACAAATATTCATTTTTTAGATAGCATAAAATGCATGCCTGGAGGAGTGGAAACCTTTCATAGAAAATAACTTCCATAATAATCTAAAGTTAATCTGGTCACTTTAGCAAAATGAAGAAATAGAGGGAATTGCTATGCAAGGAAAACACCCACTGAAAAAAAAAAAATCTTGTTACTTCATTCTGTTTGTAGCACACAAAGAAGTTTAAGTTTACACCCATCTACAGCAGAATCACATAAAAGAGGAGTTGCCAAGTTAATTACAGATGGTGTGCCCGGAATTGCAAAATTATTTACTACAAATTTGAATTTGAGAGCAGATTTTCAAAAGGACAACAGCTACAGAGTAGTGCGCCCTTCTAGACATTTGGCAACTTCAAATGCCAACAACTTTAAGAGCTAACCTGTCCTGAAAGTCCAATTGTCTAATCTGTGGCTCTGCATTCTGAAATTTACTCAAGAGTATTTGCAAGTGAGCAACTTCAGCAGTAAGCGCAAACAGTGCAAAACAAGAAAAGTATTTAATGGCCTTTACAGTAGCATCTTATATCTATGCCTTACTGCACCTGGCTTTTGCAGATGGCAAACCACCTTTTAAGTCCAGTGAAGAGGAGTAATTTGAGGCAGGGAGAATGGCTAGCTTACTTTTCCACAGCGGGAATGCTGTAAGTGAGTTTGAAAAGGTACAAGAACACCAGAAAAAAAATAGAAGAGAATATAAAGAGAAACAAGTCTCACCATTTTTTCCCTATGCACATACATTTTGTAGAAATTCTTGTCTCTCTTCCAATCTAAAGCAGAATTCATGATATTCAGATCATTGAAAAATATGTATAAGCACCGGCTGAGATCTTCAGCCTCAGCAAAATGGCCTCAGCACTGTATCTCTCACTTTCATTCTCATTATTATTCATGACTAGGAGGGAAACATGATGGTCTGCAATCTGCAAATTTCTTTTAGAGTGCAAACTTAAGAAGCTCTGTGGAAGTGATGTGGAAATACAGTAACAAGTCAAAGCTGTAAATGTACGCATATCCCTTCCATAAGAAAAATTGGAGAACTGTACGAATCTACTTGTATGATTGTCTTTAACATCTTTTTCAAATGAATGAATTTGTGTTGTGTGTGCTTGGTTTTTTTACCTAGTTTTTAAATAGTTATTAAAAATTAAACAACACTGGAACAAACCTTTTGTGATTATAGCCTTCATTCTCCTGCAAAAAACTGGATCTATAAATTTATGTACCATTGTAGATGTAAATTACAAAATTTTATATTCAACTATATTAAAACATCTATTCCAAAAATGATTACCAGTTGTGAAAAGCAGACAGGCTTATCACTTGCTGTCAGTTGTTCATGTCTAGTTAAGCAATAATGTGCTAAAACTGCTCTTTTGTTTTGTGTAAGAATTTTGGCAATAGAAGAAATGAACACTCGTTTAATAAAAACTCAGGCTGCTTTTTGCTTTGATGGAGGAAGCAGCTGCCTGTTTTCATTTGCTGCAGAGCAGCAAAACCCATCAATATAATAAGCAGCTTAGATGCATCCATCCACAGCATCTGTAAGGATATAGGGCTATTCGCTCAAAACCAATCCTTGGTTTAATTTTAACAAAGATGTGTCTGACATGTTTGAAAATGCATTATAATAGGGTTTTGAAATACTAGCATTTTCTCTTTTCTTTTTAAATACTTTTCACAGATTTCGAAAGGCAAGTATACATATTGGAGTGATAGAAATGATAAAACAAATATTACTATAGCAAACAGCAGAACTAGCCTAAAAATGCAAAGATGGAACATTAAGAGAAGCCTTCTGGTTCACAGAGTCTCCTGTCCCTTGAAAATACAGAAAAATAATGTTTCAGTCTTTTCAACGAAGGGTTTTTTTCACCATAACCAAGGGCAGAGAAAGATACTAGAAATAACTATCACTGACAAAACCCCTGCAAAGATCATAGATACATTACACAAATATATTTCCTGAGATACTCCTTTCCTTCTCCACCTTATGCTTTGTTAAAAGTAAATAGATAATTGCTTATTTCCAAAGACACTTATCAAATTATTTTCTACTATTTCCTGAAAGTAATATAATTGTTATTGAGTTCCAGCAGTGTTTGTCCCAAGTGACAACTTCTGATTGCAATAAAAAAATTTTAATTAAAAGTATAGTTATAGGAGTTTCATATATAATTACAAAAACAGGAAGAGAGAGATAAAAGGCCATCTGAGATAGAAACCACAAAACTCTATTTTCACTCAAAAAATGTGATATGGCACATCTATATTATTAAAAATTCTTAAGACGTTATTATTATTTTAGTGCTGTTCGACTTTCTAAGACCTTTCTAAGCTGAGCTTTTAGATGATTTGCACATTAACTGAGAAGTCAGATAATTCTTAATCCTCCTCTTTTTCAGATCCAATAATGGATAAGGGAGCATCTTAGCATGATCAACTAGCAATCTGCCTAGTCTGAGTGGTAGTACACCTGAATTTAGGATTAGTCCTCCTGTTTTCATAATATCTGATTTAAATGAGCACTCATTCTGAGAAGCATAGAAAAAGAATATTCAATGATATTTGAACTGCACCATTTCAATATGTAAGAATAAATCTGGAGTGCATGCCTATTTACTTGCTTCACAAACAAGAAACTATATAGAGAAAGGAAGATTTTAAAGAACCATGTCCAGGTAAATACTTAGATAGCTCAATTAAATAACTGTTTTTCTTCAGTATTCACAATAGCTTATAGATATAGTCAACCATATCTCAGCTGTAGCCTTGTATTTCTATTTAGTCAATCCCAATATCCTAATTTCACTTTTTCTATAGATGAAGTGAGGAAACTAGTTGGCTTGGGGGGTTTTGTGTGGGTTTTTTCCGTGGGATTTCACCATTATTTTGGGTTTGATTGGTTGGTTTGTTTTGATTTTTACAGCTGTATCATGGGTAGAGAAGGTAAAAACCTGTAGATTAACACTGGTTACTAATATTGCTTATCTTCCTCAAGTATTTAATACAGAACATAGAAGTTTTAGTAACTGCCCTATGCACCCTTATGTAATGCTCAAGATAAAGTGGACTGTCTTTAGGGGATTTTGATTGTGTGCAGAAGTGGTGCAGCTTGGATTTCTTGTGTCTGGTTTGTGGTTTGTTGTTTGGTTTTTTCCCCATCAAATTAACTAAACAAAGACAATACCTTTTTGGTTGCAGTAGCTTCGCCATTCTCCACAGTTAACCAAATTACTAGAAAAGTGTCTTTTCTGTACTGCCAGGAGATATTAATTGGGTACAAGCAGAAATAATAATTGCATGCACAGTTCAGTTTGAAGGCTTTGGACCATCTTTGTCTAACAGAACAGTTATCTTAGTACTTGAAATTTCATGTACTGGCAAATAGCAACCATGTATCCTTCATAAACTTAAATGAAATCATTAGGTCACCATATTGAAGGAGTCTTTAATCTTTCTCCAGGGGTATTTTCAACCAGTGCTAAGTATGCAATTTTAAAAAGTCTGGCAACAATACTGCAGCAGGTGCCCAAAATCTCCCTACATCACTAAACCTTGTTTTCATCTCACATGGGAAAGGATTTGTAACAAGTTCTTTAAGTGAGAATACTGCACAAAGATGAACCAATCTCAGACATGTCATCTATTTACGGATCTACATTCCATATGAATTTGGACTGTAGGAGTTAAGGCAAATGCTATCATTTCTAGCAAAGGAAAATATTTTTTTTCTGAAAGGCCAAGGATTAAACAAGCACAAACATCCTTCAGGTCCTTCCAGGTCAAGTTTGACATACATTCATAGGGTAACACAAGAAAACTCATGCTACCATTGCTCATGGTTGGTTTTGCCTGAACAGGTTTCAAGAACCATAGCTGTTATCTTGCACTTTTCAAGAGCACTAAATACAACAGGCTAGATCTTCAGCTGGTACAATGCCAGTGTATGCCCAGCTAACGAACCAGCTTGAATTTGAAGTATGTATGGTCTTTCTGAGAAACAAAGTAGCCTTTATTATATTAGTACATGCTAGTAATACTGCTTTGGATCATTTTGTACAGTCAATCCAAGGGTAGCCTTCTCAGGAAATCAATGTTTCAGTGGGTTGTGTTAAGGGACGATACAATCATGACAAGAGTATAATTTAGTTTCCAAAGTGGCCTGAAATATTAACAATTTTCCCTGATAAACTTTCACATTTTCCATGTTACTGTAACAAGCCATGACCTAACTGACCATATTCTTATTTTACAAGGCATAAATAATGCAAAAATGAAGTACAGGTACTACAAGAATTCTGCTGGAAAACATTGTAGAACTCTATAAACACTTACTCTTCTATACTCTGACACAGAAGTGCTCTTAGGTCAAGAATAATGTGCTTTGACTAAGATATATAGCTTAGGGACTTATGCCATTTTTCAGCGTTGAAAGAATTTATTTCAGAACATCTAATGGACTGAGTCTCAGAAACAAAGGAACAAAAGCAAAACAAATCATTACACTCAATTTAATTAAATGAAAGCCTGAAAAAGCCTATAAGCTAACCTCATAACAATATGTTTATGTTTATAGTTGGTAGATCTGCAAAGAGAGTTGATCAAATTATTAATTAAGTGAGCACACATTCTCTGACTTCAGGAATTGCTCAGTCATATGCCAGCACAGAAATTGGATCCCATAAATTTGAGTAGGACCCTGAAATTTGAGTAGGAGGCCTGTCCCCTGTGTACTACGTTCCATGGTGACCACAGATCCTTGGGCAACCCTAGGATTCTCCCTAGGGAGTAGCAAGGTTTTAGAAAATGCAACGTAGGCCACTTCATTCTTTCAGGCAGTTTTTACTAATAGCAAAGCCAACACAGTAAGTCATCAGTTACTACAGCATTTCTTCCACAGATAGACCTTGGAACACTATGTTATACCTCATACCAAACTTCCATATTAGCAGGTAAACTCTTCAACACCTAGATTATGTTTTCACTTAATGAGTTTTGAGCTCAGACTTCACAAATGGAGAGACAGGTGTATAATCTTCTGAAAGTCAAACTTTTCCCTTAAGGTTTAAGTGTGTTGTGACACCATTTTCATATAGCTCTTAGTAGAGCTATAATAGAGTAATAACACTGTAATAATGAGGAAAGCCACTTGGTTTTTTAAGGAGTTGTATAGCACCATTATAGTTATCAGCAGTTAATAACAAATTTTAGCACTTTCTTGTTGTTCTCTTTTTCTGTTAAGAGTTTGAGTCACAATATAAGAGTAATTTCCTGTTACTTCCAGGGAAGGGAGGGGGTGGAGGAAGACAGGATCATGAAATATATGCAATTTTCACATATAACACTATGTTGAAAATGTAATTCTCTATGTGTTCTTTTCTAAAAATATGTTCTATATTCCTGAATTGTCTTTGCTATCAGGAGCAGGATTGAAATCTCCACTTTAGTATTTATCTGAGGCTGTGATAGCTCAGTTGTCTGCCTCCAAATGCCAAGATAGGGGGAATCTCATCAACTGGAGACCAGCTGCATGATGGGCAGTTAATAGATATATCAAACCTTAGGATATATGCTAAGCTGAGGAGATGATTGGTTGGTTGATATACTGATTGATTAGCATAGGGAGAATGGGTTTCTTCTTGACAACCTAAGATTATGCTTCAGCTAAGCTCAAATTGCTTACACCTCTTCTATTGGGTTTAAAATTACAGTCCTGTCATCTAAAATCTCTCTTCAATGAAATTTTTACCATATATAAAAATTAAAGGGAAAAAGAAAGTAGGTGCAATGCGTAAGAGTAAATGGAGTAGATATATTTCACACTACTGCTGTTGGTATCACTAGAAAAAGTTGATAAGTAAATCCACTTGAAATATGTTACGTATTCTGTACACTCCTAGAGAGCACTTTACAATAATTTAGAAGGGGGGATGGGGAGGGAAGTTCAAAGTCCTAAAAAGGAAGCAGTGCTGATATTATTGCTTTTAAAAAACTACAGTAGTTATTAAGCAAGGTAATTACACAGTTGTGATACTACCAATACATTTTTGTCCCTCTACAGGCATTTCCTAGGTTTCATAGAAATATATTTAAATTATATTATACATGAGAGAAATACCATATAATTGCAATAGAATGCCTCACTTCACAGAGAAAGGCTTACATTCTGCATGCTAGAGTTCTGTATTTTTCCTTGAGAAGTCCAGAATTTGCTTTCCCGTGAAAGCAGATAGAATGGAATTTTGTTTACAAAATATTTTAGACTGCATCATTAGCAGGGTACGGTACTTTAATAAAACTAAAGTAATTTTTTAAAATTACTATACTACATAATTATATGTTGCCATAACAAATGTATTTCTTACACGTATCATCCATTTAATTCCCAGCATTACATGTACCAGGCTTTGTCAGTTGAGAAAGATACAAATGTTATTACATACAACATTGAAAAAAACAAACAAACTTTTTTTTATCTTTAATTTTATACTTCCAAACACTCTACTTCCAAAAACTCTTGTTTGCTCTACATAAGCAAACAAGTATTTAGTAGTCATGTAACAAAAAGAAAGTGGTTTATCGAGAATGTTGAAATCTGCATTAATAAATACAACTGGGTTTCTCATATTTTTTTTTTCTTCCTTTCCTATCTGCTATGAGCGGTAGGGGATCAGCTGCAACTCAAATCCCCAGCTGAACAACCCAAATACAACTGAGTGAGCAGACTTAAAACAAGGCCATTTATTGGTGCCTGTTATGCAAACAAAGCATCCAAGTCTTAGAAACAGATGTCAACTGAAGCATATGCTTACTGTAAACTGGAATTTGATTCTCTTTATAAAAATAGACTTAAATGGGCCTTCAGAGACTAGGCTGCCTCTTGTTGTATACCATTGCCTAACTTGATTCAGCCTTAAGCTTTTCAAAAGATGAATAGACTGATATCCAAGGGCAAAAAAATAAGAGTAAAAAAAAAAATTAAATGGGAAATAAATGATAACATGTTGGAGCAGTTCCCAGAAGCAATTTTACAGATTTTCTCTAAAAACACAAGACAGGAAGTTCAAAGCACGGCACAGGTCACCTATGGCATGTTGAGTTATCATTTTTATACCACTTAGGGTGAAAAAGTGACTTTATGTTCAAGTGGCAAGTTTAGTACTCTGCTTTTTCTTCTCCCCCCCTTTTTTTTTTCACCTCTTCTCACATCTTGATGCCTTTTAAATGTCACTTATTTTACATGAGGCAGTTGGTGGAGACATGAGTCAACAGCAATCAGAACCATTATCCCCTGCAGCGAGCCCTGGTCCTAATGCATTATGACACCTTAGCTGGCCAGCCACCGATTTACCTTTCTGCTTCTTAGGGAATTAAGTGGCATCATGTGAAAATGGTTGTGATATGAACAGCATGGGCATAACTGGTATTAAATTTACCTCTCAGCCTAAGTGAATTTTCCTCACATGTGACTAATCAAAATGAAAGCTGTGGACATGGGCAGATCTGGCCAGCACTTCTCCACCCCTGGGATTGGGGCTATTTTGTTTTATCTCTTTGTACAAGCTGGCAGAAGTTTAAAGTGAAGGGGATAATCCAGTGCTGGTGTCTTTATGAAATAACATCCTTACATGAAGAGGCTTTTAACTGTCTGTCGCTGTCCTCTCAAAAAAAAAAGAGCGTGACAATCTCATTTTGCTGAGCACCCTCCCATGAAAGGAGAAAATAATAGCCATAACAGCTATGGCTAGTACTGACCTTACATGATCCATTATCCACTAAACACTTTAAAAGTCAGTTTTACATACACTGTGGGGGAAATTAGAGAACTATCACAATCATTTTCACTTTAGTGAATTTGTCTTCTGTTTGAAGTCAGTGACTTGATATCCTCGTACATAACTCTCCATGTCGCTCCAAAAAAAGAAAGAGGAAGTCTTGCTGTAAAAATCGATCTTGTGCAAAAAGGTGGGAAACACACCATACTTTTCCTATTGTGATTAATAAAGATACTGACAGCAGTGAAACTCAATTTAGTATGAACTTTCTTTGCAGTAAATGTGAAATAATACAAAAATCATTATATAATTTAGAAGTGTTCAACATCAGTACAAAAATATTTTTATCAATCATTTCAGCTGAGATAAGCAGGTGCCAAAGAAAGTGCAGGCAGAGCAATTATCATCCTGTGCAGTCAGAAAGATATTTATTCACAGACCAGAGTGGCTTGCATTTTACTACAAACCAGCTGTGAATGTTACTGATAATAACAGCAGTGCTAGATTTTCCTAAAGCACCATAGTCTCATTCTAACAGCTCAATTGTACAGGACAAAACCACTTTGAGCATGAAGTCCTCTCCTACTTGCAAGACTGCTCAACTTCTGTGACTGCGAGAATGAATTTCTAACACATGAATTTTAGGCATTTACTGTTTGCTCTAAGTTAAAGTCAGTAGCTCAAATGAGAAGTATTTCAGCAATTTTTTCCCAGTAAATGCTGATTAAAAGCTATGATTCAGCAGCTAAAATTTTAAGGTTAAACCAGACTATTTAACATAAGTTTTAGGTTCAAATTGCTCTTTATATGCATGAAATTTGGCTATGCATTAAATTAGTCTATCTTTTTTTCTATGATGATTTTATTCTGCTTCACACACCAGGGTTTGCTAAGTCCAGACAGTGCCAAAAGACTTTGAGCTTGCAACAATCTATTCCTGTATGTAATACATGTTTGACTGGAGAAAAAATAGTTTTAAAAATTTAAAAATTAGACAGTAGAAACCTATCAAGACTAAATTATGGCATTTACAATATCAAAGCATACTTTTCTTACAGAAAGAGAGACATAGAAATATGCAGATTTACATAAAAGTATTTATCTCACATATAATATTTCTTTTTTAAGAACCTAAACAAGCACCAACAAACACCATAAATAATATTTATACTCATTTTTAGAAATGATTGAAGGTAAAGATTAGGGAGAGGGTTCAGATTTTTAATCTTTACAAACACAGGAAAAATATTAATCATGCATGGAGCTTGCCTGGGTAACCTTCATTTTATCAATGAGGCCATATAATTAAGGTCAAGTTAATGTAGAGATTGAAATTTAGGGAACATGTCAATTAAGATAAACAGGAAAATTACCTCTTCCTAAAAGGATTAGCCTCAAGTGGAAAGGTTGGTTCAGAAAATTACAATCCATTTGGTAAGGAAGACAGATCCACAGTAAAGTTAAATCTGAAGTGCATAGGCTAGCAGATTCTACCCAAAAGAGTAGCAGGGAAAAAAATCAGAATAGAATCATCCTTTTTTTATTATTTTCCTTAAAAAGAAAATAATTATTTGCACAGAAAAAATGTTTGCAATAGGTATGACATATGTCTTACCTTTTTTTTTCCCTTCAGTTTCAGACCTAATTGGAAAATGAAATCTTAATACTCACAGAAAAGCAGAAGGTACCTTGTTTTCAGTGACATTACACATTAGTGTCATTGTAACAATATCTGGACCAAATGGATATTTGTAAATATCCAATTGAGATGACCCTGTTTTGTACCCCAAACAAAAAAGAATTATTATTCCAGAGTTTGACAAGAAACATGAGAGTGACAAGTCACAAACAAAAGTAATATTCTCCATTGTCTAGAGGGTCTTGTAATTTCTCATTTAGTTATGCCCACTTCAACTTCTCAGAAACAATTTAAAAAACAAAAGTTCCATTAATTGTATTCCTTTTTTGCTTTATTGCTTTTGTGACACTACAACAAAGAAACTAAGAAAAGTCTGAATAAAATATGGGAGCCTTTACTAAGATGAGAAAGCTGATAACTGTTTGAGACATGAAGACTTCCAGTGACACTCTTCTGATATCCTCCAGCAGAAACTCCATACCTAATTGCATGCTACTTCCCTGCTTTCCAAATACAGAATAGCACAGTAAACACAACAAAGGTGGCAGCATTGATAGAGTCAAGGCTCTCCTGACTTGAGTAAAATGGTTAGCAATGAAAATCTGGCACTGGGATAATGGTTTTTCAAATGCATATCTTTAATGCTTTCCACTTATCACCTAGAAGCACATCTGGGAAGCTGAGTTTTTGAATATATATATAAACGCACCATGTATGCATGTTATTTTTTTTTCCATCCCAGAGTCCTTATAGGAAGCAACGGTTTGCAGAATTATTACTACCAGCTTCTCTTTCCACAGCTATACCTCCAAAATAACTTCCAAACCATCCAGCGGAATTTAAACCTCCTCGGGGGGCAGTCATTGCTCTGACAGGTCTGCCAGGATCAAAATGCCCAGGACCAGCCTGACACGACCAATGCAATCACTGCTCACCTTCTGTCCTCTCCGGCTTCTCTTTCCACAAGAGTGGCTCCAAAGTGTTACACTGCTCTGACCGCTGCAGTGCCGGGTACATTCACTTCATCTCATAGTCACAGCACTCGAATGAACCTAGCATGGCTATTTACAGATTTGCCATCTGACAAGTTTCAACTAATGACAGAATGTTTTTAAGCCATTCTTTTCCTAACAACATTCTGGCAACCAATGCCAGTTTGTCTGTATAAATGCAGTCTTCTTATTTAATAACAGGGTGTGTACAAATGTGTTCTTCTGATTTAATAACAATTCCAAAGGTCCAGCTTGGGTTTTCTCTTTATTTTTCTTCTTTATTAAATAAATACTGTAGAATAAACTATTCTTTCTACTGAATTGATATCTAAACTGTAGGAATTTCAAACTATTCTATCTTATAGAGGGGCAACACATCATGATAGCCTCTACATTATGCTGAGATATTTTAATTAAAACCAAAGACTAATTCAAGTATTTAGTGACATCAAAGCAGCAATATCACATTGCAATATCAGATCTTTCTTTAATTCAGCTGCCAACTGTTGAAACAAGCCATTCCAATAAAATGCTAGTAAGGACCACAAATTTTGGGGAACATATGTGCCAGAGAACGCATTGCTTATTAGGAAAACAAAACTTTTCTTTCTTTCAGAAAAGAAAGATTAAATATGAAACCAACTTATCTATGTATCTATTGCCAAAATGGTTGAACAGGTGCAGCTTAAAGGCACCATTCCAATTATCCTCTGGGTATTGTTGTACACCTTAGTTTTGTTAGACAGGATAAAGAGGAGAAATATTAGAGCAACCAAGCAGATGGTCTGGGGAACTAGATTACGCACTTCAGAAACAGAAGAGAAGCAACACTTTCAACCCTTCTGTTTGGACAGAAGAGTCGTCATAGCCTGTCTGACCCATTAGCTAGTAAACTGGAGTGTACCGCCAAGTGCTATCATGCTGTTTCTTTAAAAAGCAAACAACCTCACTTTTTATGATAGGCACTGGATCATTTTAAGAGAATTGTAGGTAATGTCTGCTGCATTAGACAGATGGTCATATCATGAAACCATATACAAGTCACCACGGCTAAAACTCACGTTCGCTATCTTGTTAATCCGCATAAACTGCAAAACAAAGTAAACCTGTGCTGAATACTTTCCTGGTATCTAATGGTTCATGGATATGCATGTACATATAATAATCACTTACAACTGAAACATGTAATAAGGTTCAATGTTCTATTTGACATGCTTTTTCATAACCTAGTATTAATTTTGTATATATAATTTTGCAGTTGAAAATTCTGATTCTAATCTCACCTTGATTTAACCTTTGCATAACTTCACTGATTTCCATGGAGTCAATGATAAAGAAGAGAACAGACAATTTAGATTTGAGAATAGTATGTATTTCTCTAGCCCTAAATAAGCTGAATCCCAACAGAGAGTAGACCAGCACTCTACCATGGCCAGGTTTTACTGTACAATTTCCAAAATACCTGTTTTTTTTTCTGTCCATGCTTCAGCACAGTTAGCATTATAATTGCAGAATGTTGTGACTGCCTTTGCAACAGTATATTTGCATCTCCCGTTCACACTTACGAAAGGAAACGAAGGGAGATGCAGCTAGTCTCCTTGACAATGTTCAATAAAAGTGTATCACACCACAAAATTGTGTATCAAAAGATCTCTATGGTAAATATTCCCCCCACTAGGCCTCCTATGGAATTGGAAGAAATATTAAAAGAAGTGGACTTCTCTATCTTGCTTATTTCTGATACACATCAGAGATTATTTCGTAATAGATTACAATTACTTGGCAATTAAATCTAGATTTTGTAGGCAATTAAAACTTAGTTAATCTTTAAAACAACAAAAAAGGAAATATTTCCAGCAACCAGGCCTTTTCAAAACGATTTGTCTCAACGAATATTCGCATGAAGAGCCGCTTAAGGCTAGAGGCGGTTTCCCCCTCCCACAACTACAGACAGCATATACAAGCCTCACCTAAACCTCCTGCTCAGTTGAAGGATATGTAAGATAGCACATTTCCTATCCGCTAGGCTGCTCTCAGCCACAGAACTGCAACCGAACCCGGCAGACCAGGAACGATTTCAAATTGTACCTGGAGAGTTGCCGGTGAGCAACCACCACCTCTTCCCCGCGTGGCAGTGCATAGGTGCACATTCCCCGTCAAGCTGACCCCAGGCAGTACTGTAAACACGGTGACAGATGCCAGGAGACAGGTCTGAAAAACTTCCAAATGAGCAATTCTAGGTCTGCTGCACTAAACGCAGCAGAGTTTCTGGATACTTTCCCGGATGGTTTAACATTTGGAAAAATTACGGATGGGAAACTGCATGTGTCCAGGGTGCAGAGATCTGTAAGTGAAGTCAGAGATACAGACTCTGCTCTCCTGCTGCATACACTGACTGGCAGAGATCTGCTTAGACTTTTGATACCTCACCTCCTAACAGAAGGCATTGGGTCCTGTGCAGATAATGAGGAGCATAGCCCAGCAAAGTCCCGTTGTGCATCTAAATGTTTTGGCACTATTCTGAGCAACAATGTCCCTTGAACTGAAGTGGGAGAGAGAAGCAGAAAGGGAGAGCAGAGGTAAAGCTTTTAGAGGAGAAAGGAAGTGGAATAGATAAGGGTGCTTGAATGCCTTGAATATCAACCAATCAGTCATGAAGGTGGTCCTGGTTGGGTTAAAATGCAGAAAAGAAGAGAAATGAAGAATACAATGACATAAAAAAGAGAATATATTGCAATTCTTGGTTGTATCTGCAAAGCTGATGGATTAGGAGTGCTAGAGAGTTGAAACCCATGGAGGCACTAGTGCTGCTCTCTGGCTACCTGACAAAAGCCTATTTCTAAAGTCCCTGCAATCTGTAAGTTAGGGTGTATGGTTAGTCCTAGAGCCTGTTCCTTGGTGCCAAAGAGAAAATTCCCTCAGTGTTTTGCATAGTTCTTGACTCTTTCAGAGCGCTGGGTTTGAAAGAACTCCTCGTTCATATGAAGATAATCAGCCATGGGAAAATTTAGCAAAGCTCCTTTCTTTAGCACACTAAATAACATACAGATCTTTTACTTTTGACACATCTGTGAATTGGAATGTTGTATCTACTGTGCAGAGAAGGCTAGCTTTTCTACAAGCTGACCCCTTGGATATCTGACAACTTCTCTAAATTCAGTAACAACTACCAGAGAACTCAAGAGAAACTAAATAAAAGTTGGATTTGAATATCCAGTTTTCAAGAGTTATTATGTACTAATGTAAGATTAAAGAGGTCTGCAATTATTTTTAAAATTATAAGCAAAATGTTTCTAAGTATGAAACATAATTTTGACTCTTGCACAAAAATATTAGCATAGAAAAAATAATCTGTTACAGTGGATGGTTGCCATAGAAGGCCTGACTAGCTCACTGTGTATGAACATAGTCATTAAGAGAAAACATTGTGCTAAGATCTTCTCAAAGGCCACTATCATTTCAGCAGTCACTCAGGGACTACAGTAGAACAATATTAAAGATTCCAGGAAGCATTCACTATTAAATTCATCTAGATTTGCCTAAGAATTTACAAAGATTGGACTGTAATTTAGACAACACCGCCTCATTGCTTGCAAATCATATTTTACAACACAATGGCTGACTTCCTCACCTATGTACTGAATTTTACAAAAGAAACTGTAAGGCTTTTTTTTAAGTGACTACAATACTTCATTTATTAAAACAGAACCTCACAGTTCACACAAAAATAAAGGAAATTTGTCAAGCATAAGCATTCAAGTAAAAAGGATTCCTCTTGGCCTTTTCCATTGCAAAGTGAATGATCTCCCTGGTACTCAAATTATATTCCTTCAAAAAACTTCAGAGTGCAGTTAATTAGATTCTAAGATATAAAATAGCTTCTAAAAGACGCATGAGCAAAACTGAGTTTTAGTAAGTTACTGTGCATATAATTTCTTTAGGCTTCACTTTACATATGGCATGGTTACTACGAAAGAAAAATCTCAGTGCAAGTAATGATAGAAGAGCAGCTTTTTCTATTCTAGTTTGATGATCAAATTAATGATTGCCTTCACAGGAAAAGTCTGGCTCTAAACTTAATCTAAACTTAAATCTATATACAAATCTAAATATCCCCAAAATTCAAAAGAAGCTAGACCAGAATATTTATTTTATCACACTAAAATCATGAAGTATCATTATTCAACCTGAACATAACACATTATAACATTGTTATTTCCTATTCTTCACACAAGTAGTGTACAACATTAAGCAGACTTTTAACTTCTTAATATATAACTTTTGCCTCAATTTTACTGACACTATTTGAAAAGATGGAAGTGACAGTAGTAACAGATTACACTGTACTTTTGAAAAATGATATAAAACAGAAATTAGAAATGTGACTTAGTTCATTGCAATCAGCCATAAGGAGCAAATTCAGAAGATTTTTCTTAGCGTATTTTCTTGATATTTTCCTACAATTACTAACAGGTGTGGACTTTGCAAAATAAAAATTCAACAAATTGGTGTAGTCTGGTAACAGTATGATAGCTCTAACTGTGCAAAATTTACATAATATAATTCATCACATCATTGGGAAAATTCTTATAGTGTAAAAGCATCTGCTTATATGTAGCATGGGAGAAGTGTAAAACAAACCTGAGAGGTTCTGGCACGCAAGAGCTGCTCTTGACAAGGTACATTAATTAAGGATTATGGATTTCTGCACTTTGTATTAGCAGCATTTTAAAGTATAATTCATGTAGTGGCATTTTCAAAACACAGCTTCCTGAGTGTGATTTTTTGCAGAACAGTCCCCTCTTGAGGAGAATATTTTCAAACTACATATTCTGGGTAACTCAAATAATCTGAAAATATTTTCAGAGGTCTTACTATCGCTTGTTGGAACACACAATTACTGCAATAGGGTACTACTCCTGGGAAGCACAAAAAGTGTGTCTTGATACAACAAAGTTGGTTAATGGAAGACAAACAAATGAGTGGTTCCTTCCAAAGTCCTCAAGAAAGTAGATTTTAAAAAGTTATTGTCTAAAAAAAAAAATAAAAAATTATATTTTGTATTGCTAAATATCAATTACATAATGGACAGCATACTACAAATGACAAAAATATGAATCAGTGACAGAACAATGGATTAGATACATAACTTCTTCTACGTTCATATAACAAACAATTCTAATACAACATCATGAAACTGTATATGCCTTGACATGTGATTGCATCAAGTACTAATGGAATATACACCATTGAAAAGTTTCCCAAATATTCCAACAAATTGTCATTGATCTGGCCATGCACCCTGACTGCGTACTTTAATTTTTAACTATTATGTATGTCTCTGGTTAAAAAAGTACTGTAAAAAAGTTTGAATAAAAAGAATGAAGTCAATATTAAATTTTGGTACACATTATGACAATACAATATAGTCTAAAGTATATTAGTTGGCTTAAATTCATTCTGAGATATGTATTTCCTAAATAGAAAGGCAGAATCATTAATAATACTTATATGAAAATAGAAATCAGTACGATTCAGGGTTTCATACCATGTGCATATACACATATATGAAAGGAAAGACTACTTTATTATGGTATATATAAGACTTCCTTATGCTAATGCAAAGTTAAAAATAAAGAAGTGTTGTTATACTGAAGCAACCTGTTCTTAATCTTGTGTCACTGTCCAAATTAGATGAGTCACCTGCCTTTCATTATGATCTACATCACGGCAAGGACTAGATAAATCATTTTGCTTTACTCCATTCATCTACACCAAATGCAATAAAAATGATACAACAAGCAAAATAAAACTAAAAATAATAGCTAAAATTATCAGAAAGGGTTTTGGCAGGCAACATAAAATAATCTTTCTTTCTTACTTTCTTTTTCTGTCTCCCTGCACTTCTCTTATATTTGGTATTCAATATCCCAAAGTGATGGAACACAGAATGGTATGCATTATTCCAATACTAGCAGTCGTCTAAAAAAGCTCAAACTAGTATAACAATTAGAAACTTTAGAAAGGAATGCAACTGAAGAAGAAAGTAAGTACTACATAGAAATATCTGAAAAGACCTAGAAAAATAACAATGCAGCAAGATATAATAACATTAAATAGTAAAAAGATCCTCACCTCTGTGTATGTGAGAACACTATTTCCAGTGAAACCACATTTGAATTTACTTCATTATATCCAACACTGTAGCTCAGTTCTGAAACTGTATACACCAGAAAATTCTAATATAAATTTGCTGTAAAAATTTATACCATTTAAACTAGTTAGGACAAAGGGGTCTTCTGATCCATTAGTAGTGTTCATAATTACACATGTTAAATAAGATCATTCTGTATCATGTGTCAGACAATGCACTGACTTCTGCAGGGTCACAGAAAGAATGTCTTCATAGGAAGTACTGCAACATAGAAGGGATTCCTGCTTTTCAGCAACACAAGAATGGCCACTACTGAATTTGACATGTTCTTTCTGATAGAGTATGACAAATCCTGTTGTTTTACAAAAAAGCATACAGCTATATTCCATGACTCCTATTTAGCATTTCACAACAACTCTAGATCCACCAGAAAACTGTCAGTTTAATAGAGCAAGACTAAAATCTAAGACTTAAAGAAACCTGCACTGAAGTCAATGTAGGACAGCAAATATGACCTGGGAATGAAAAAAACCCTTAGTGTAATTCTTGAATCTGCTACACACTGGCCATGTGACCATAAGCAAGTCACTTTGACCTTATCTTTGTCATTTTCACCTCTGTGTGAGTATTGTCATACTCAATTGTTCTCATGCAACTCAAGGTGCAAATCCACATTCTATTCCCAGAATAAATATGGACTTTCCACATTGTCTTCAAATAGTAGTTTCATTGCTTTGTGGTGAATTGTGCCTTGCCTTCTCTTTATCTTTTTCACTTACTGCTCTCCATGACAATATCTTTTACTATATTCTCAAGTATTGAAGAATGGTTTTGCATCCTAAGTTTAGCCACATTACTTCAGCAGCAATATTAGGAGATGTTTTTAGCCTTGGTTTCTAGATAATCCATGGAGAAAGAAGGGCCTTATCAGAGTAGAAATCTAAGAAAGGTTTTCTGAGCTATACTCTGGAAATGGTTACCTTTTCCACTGACTGTAATGGAAGCCCAAAGGTCACTAGATCTCTAACCTCATCATCTAAGTTTTAACAAACTATTACAATTCAAACCAATAAACGCAAACTATTTGGTTTCAGCTTATCCTTTTAACTACTTCAAATCTGGACCTTGTGAACACAATGCTATTTTGGGACATGATCCTCCTAAGATACTATCCTTTCTTTAGATGTGCATGAAAACCATCCGTGTATGCTCTCTTAGCCTGAAATTACTTTCTAAATGTTCTGTAGTTTACCCTCATATGGCAGCTGTCCTATGTTAAAAACTGTGCTTTTAGTCAAGGATTCCAGGGTTTTTTTGCATGCTTCACTTTCAGCCCAGAAATAACTGCTCTTTTCTGTAGCAAGGTGTTGCACAAGTATATCATGCATTCAATAGAGAGACAGTTGGGCATTCAGAACCCATATATCAACACATCTGATAGTTACATATGCAAAGTTTGGAAACATTATTTCTCCTTAACACTACTCTGACAAATTAACAGGAACACACACTTCTCCGAGTGAAACCCACATGCAGGACTTCTATACAGTTTTTCAAAACAGTCCATTTTAAAGAAGTTTTTTCACAAAGAGCACTCAAACACTCTTTCTTCTGGTCCTGTACTGTCATGTTCAAATACATCTAAGAGACTAGTAGAATATACTTTTACTTGCAAGAGTCCATGCAAGTTTTGATGCTATCATAATGTGATCTTCCAGCTGCTAAGTGTTCTGTTTTGCTTACTGGTTTGCCCAGCTGAGCAAGGAAAAAGGTAAAATCTTCTCTCCGAAATCCTCCTAATCATTTCAAGAAGCCTGAAAAAATGATTAAATTAAAGTACAATATTTTCTATCCACCACTCTGCTATGACTACTTCGAAGATGAGATTTCTTTTTGTTAGGAGCTTAATTCTTTTATATATAACCTGCCTAAAAATTCCTGAAGACATCCACATAGACTTAATGACTTAGTCCTTTCTTAATACCTCCATCTTAGTTCAGTATCCCAGCAACATTATTTTCTGTCTTAATTACTCCCCATTATTACTGGTAATCCATTAGATCCATTCAGTCTTTTCAAAATGTCCCATATCCCACGCCCTGAATGTATCTAAGTTTCAGCTTAGAAACTTACTCTGATTTTTCAGTTCCCCTTTTACTGTCAGGTTGCTACAATTTATGTTTCTAGCTACTAGTTTTAGCAGGGTTAGCTTTATGGTTCAAATAGCTTCCTTGTCATTTAATAGCATTGCCTACTCTTGCTTCCCAGTTCCATTTTGCTGAGTGGTACAAATGTTTTATGAAATCAACATTTATTTTTTAAGGTATAAAAAAAGAACTATCTTACATTTTTTTACCTAAGCAGTTCTATTCTTCATTGAATTTTAGTATCCAATGAATTTTTCATTTTCTCCTTCTTTTTTTTTTTAATTTGTTTCACAAACAAATGCTAAATTTAGTTATGCTATGGTCAGTAAATATTACCATCTTTTTTTGAAAGAGCTTGTGTTATAGCACAAACTAGTGTTCTATCTTTTGGCCCTCCATTCTTTCCTTGGGCGGATTGCTAGATTATCTCAGCATAGGAAAGAAGGCCATTTCTTGGCCTGGGACATCCTTTTCCCTTCCAACCTATAAGTGAAGGATTTAAATACCCTTGGTGAATTAATTCTGACATTTTATGGCTGTTGCTTTACTGCAATTATACAAAAAGAGGTCACAAAATACAGACAGTAAGCTATTTTATGGCTTCAAGATCTTAATGGTTCTATGTTATTAGAATCATAAATACCACCAATGTGAACAAAGAAATTAAACAGACAGGAGATAAATCTGATCTTTCATCACTAAAAACCAGGAAAGAGTTTGCTGAAGTTCATTAAGTTGCACTCAAGAAAATGACGGGGAATGCAAGCATTCCTCCTTTATTTCTTGTTTTTACAACTCTTACATTTCTTCTTTTGTGATCGTGTCATAGTCCTTTATTGAGATTACTATTTATGCTTTGAAGTCATCAATACAAGTTTCACTAACAAAATACCCTAGTAAAAGGAAAAAAAAGATCTCTTCTGTTTTGCTCTTTAGAAAAAATATATGGCCTTAGTTTTGTAATTGTCATTTAAAAAGATGTGTATTTCCTGTTTATGTTAACAAATGGCATGAAAAAGGACGAAATAGAAGAAAACAAGGTCAAAATGCTCTACTGGCACTGTTGCCTCCAGCAAGTAGCAGTCTGACGTCAAGAGATCAAACAGCAGCAAACACTCTATTTTCAGATATCTGAAAGCAGTAATACAAAGAAGGGTATTCCATTTTCTCCCTTTATAAGCATTGATATTAACTACTTCTTAATGATTTTAAAGAATGATTACTCTGCTTTTTGTTCTTACAGTTTGTCAGATACACAGTAAATCTCGAAACAGGTTGAAAAAGAAAAAACTACTAAAATGGGAAAGACCACTTTAAGTCCCAAAACACTCCTAAGTCTCATAGTAGTAACTGAAGCATCCCTGAACTACTAATACTTTACTTTAAACACAATAAAATATACTAAATAATTTGTTCCTTACATTTCTGAACAATTAAGAGTGACATTTAATTTAATGTCCTGAATATTTGCTCTCTGTATTATTTTTTTGGTAACGACTCCCTCTAGAAGTACTATATTAAATGAAAGACAATGGAAAAGGTAAGGTAAAATGATGATGAAAGGTAAAAACAGTACACATCTGTGTATTGAAAACAAATTTAAAAAATAAAAATTATAAACCCCCAAGACATTGACAGAAATAAATATATCACTGCACTCAGCTATATCTCCCACAACATTTTAGTTTTACCCATCTTGCAACTTCATATAATTCTCACATAACAGAATTTGCAATTTTAGATTAAATAAAACTAATTTTAAAAGACAAATTAACATCTTAACCCTGCATCTCTGATATAGTCACTGTTGCTGGCTTAAGTTTTTTGTTTTTCTTGTGCTTCAGGAACAATTATTCTATCTAAGAGCAGTTCCACACATATTGAAAACAATGGGAAGCATTAGTCATTTTGCAGAAGTGTATCTTTGCTGAGGGCAACTGTGGCTTCAATCCCATTGAGAGCAATAGGAGGTAGCAGCAATTTTGGAAGAAGGACATTGTCTATAGAATACTCCATAGGAGAACATTATTCATCAGCTCTTGCTGAATAAGAAAATTTCAGTTCTGGAGAACAAAAGCAAAAGAAAAGCTAGGAGCCTTTAAAAATCTTTTATACATATCATTTTAGTATAGTGTGTAAGGAATAGGCATTTTGTTAGGATCTTCAGTAAACACTCAAGTAAAGAAGTAACATATTTTCGTAATCCACTGAAATTCCTAAGAGACAAATCTTTACACTTCCTTTAAGTCAAACTGCTCACCATTTATGCATTGGAAATTTGGAACTACTATTTCTGTGCCCCAAACTATATGTGGAAATTTTAGAGTGGTTTGTTTCATTTGTTCTCTAGGTAGTACTTTCTAAAGTAAATAGTCACTGTAGAATCAAAAAAACTACAGATGAAAGTTATCTTCTTAACATGGTGTTATCATTTGCCTTAAAATATACTAATATATCTGCAATCAACATCCTGAGTGAGGTCAATATAAAATGTCTTAAATAAATTATATTAGATTGAATTATCACTGGTATCACATCTCCTCCTGCTGCTGTTTTAACATCTCATTCCTGTTGCTGCAGACAAACTATCAGAAGAAAAGGCAGAGAGAAACCTTCAGCTGCTGCTAATTGTTGAAGAACCTGAAGACATTTATATTGATTTGACTGACCTAAAATAGAGGAACAGCCTTCATCCTTTTAAAACCGCTTATGTATGTGATTTTTCAACAATGTTGCTAAGATAATTTTTAAACATTCCTGATTCAGAGTATTACAATTCAGAGTTCATGAAAAAAAAGTACGCCAAAATCGCTAAAATTCCAGATTTACAGTTGTTTTAATGGAACCTAATGAATACATTTGATCCTGACCAAAACCATCACTAGGCTACAGCATGAAAGAACCTATGAAGTGTTGTCATTTTTCTATATTACACACAGTAGGTTACTTCCAATAGCTCACATAACACAGTGTCACCAGCAGCACTGCATACGCACTTTACTCTTGGAAAGAATTACCTACAGAAGCTTCTCTACCAATATGCTATGGTGGGATATTGACTGTGCATTTCAGTATCTGCCTTGCTCTTTGTGCACGAATATGGTCTTACTAACTCTAGGCAATGGGGTTTTGTGGGGTTTTTTTCTTTAGTCTGACTTGGCACAACGATCAAATACAGAGATCTTGGAGGACAACTGAATCTAAATAGTATCTCTGAACTGCAAAGACATTAAAAAGGCAACAGTGATGCACAATTTCACCCACATATCCTTTTAATGATGTAAAAATGTACCCTCACTCTAGAATATAGGGTGTGTTTTAGAAAGACATGTAGATGTCCTATGAAACAATTTTAACAGAAACTGCAAACATGAAGCTGGGGATAACATGAGCAAATACAAACCCTCGAGAGTACTATTGTAAAAGAGAGGGGTTTAAGGTTAATACACTTGAAAAAGTTTTTTTACCTTCCAACTTTCTGTTTTGTTAAATATTTCACAAAGCAACAAAGTCACAGTTAGTGGAATACAAATGGTCCGCATACATTTTGTTGAAAAATTAAAAAATTGATTGTACATCATCTCAACTAGAAGAGAAAGCTGTAAGAAACATGCTAATGAACAGCTTATGGTAAATACCAACATTTCCATAACAAGGGTATGTATGGAAGGAGATAATGGCACCAAAAAAAAAAAAAAAAAGAAGAAGAACAAATGTGGGAGAGATCAGAAGAAAAAAAGATTACATCTATTTGGAAAAAAATATAATCCCAAAAGGATATTGTCCATTATAATGTTTTACCTTAGTATTTGTCATAAAATCACCAAAAGAAAAATGAAGGAAGAGAGCCCTACTGTACAACGATGACAAAAGCTGATGAAGGCTGACTTGTCTCCATCTGCCTTGGATCTAAAGAGATCACATGTAAATACACCTCTTTACTCTCCTCAGGAACGAGGTACTGTTTACAAGCCCTGATTGCACCTCAATTATTAGAGAAACATCAAAAGTGTCGATGTTTTGGGGTTTTTTTCTTCAACCTTAGGATAGGCTTTTTTAAAGTTAAGCTCTTGCATGCTTACAATAATTATGTGCATTTAGTGGAAATATATGCATAATTTTGATTAAGTTACCTTTTCAGATAAGTGAATGCTAAATAAACTCATATTCTTTTTAATACAAAGTAAATAAAAGAATAGCACTGCAGAAAAGAATGTTTTTTACTATATTAGGAGATACAGCTGAGTTCAACAACAGTCAACCTCTTCCACGAAAGAAGGAATCAAGCACTCACTTTTAAAGATTGTAATATACAATTAAAATCAACTATATAAGTGGAAAATGTGATATAACACAAAGTTCAACATAAAGTTGCTCAATGCATATAATTACACCAATTACATTTAGAAATTGTATTTACTTGCCAAGAAAGAAATAAGAAATTAAAAGGCAATTGTATCAAGTGACACTACACAACCTTCTCATTGAATCTTACTGAATATAGAATTATAGCAAGATAATATTTTAAATGCTTCAAAAGAAAGGCCATCAAGTTCTAATTCAAAACACCAGCAAAATAAAACATGCAATTTTCATACTCTGTGATTTCAGTGTGCAACAAAAACATTTAGCTATTATAAGAAGTCTTTTGAGTTGTGATATACTGGTTTCAGATTGATCTGGAAAGGAAGGTCAATGACACCTTCTCATACAATTACTAAAATTAGTGTCTTTTGCCAATTTTCAAACAAAAGCACATTATGGATTGCGGATCAAATTAATTTTTCAGGAATGTCTGAAGAATTACAATATCCTCACTTCAGATTCACTCAAGGGTAGTATTGCAATACATCAGAGAGGGAGATGAGAGAGTGATACACCCTGGTTCTATAGGATCGGATTTTCAAAGCTGTGTGGATGTTTATCTCTTCTTGAGATACATTATCAGCGATCTTAACAATCTTTTCCAGTCTGAAACTAGGAAGGTAAAGACAGAAGAAAAGAACATTCAAATTTATATCTGAGAATGAAATATTTGCTTCTGCACACCAAAGCCTGTTTTGCATCTTCTTTTTAAGAACTAAATTTTCAGAAGTACCTCAATTCTTACCTGATTATATCTTGATACACATAAATGTAGGTATTTCTTTATGAATGGCTACCCAATAAAACTCAAAATCAAATCTAAGGTATATCAGGTTGCACTCATCTGGTGTAAGACATCTCAATCAAAGCATATAGAAATCTAGACCTGTATTATAGCAGACATGACAAGTGATTTTGTCACATTATTGTCTGGACACAACCACAAAGAAACAATATTTTCTTCAAGTGTAGCAATGATCTTTACACTTTAAAGTCTCTGTCAACCTTTGGATATTTTTCAAATTATGGCATTATGGAACATTCCAATCTAGATCCTGGTCTAAAATTGTCACACATTGAAAATGTAAAGAAGGAAACCCAACAACAATTAAAGGAATTCAGCTAAAGAAAATACTTTATTTAAATATTCTAAAAGATAGAATCGGGATTCTAGTCTTTATTTTTGTTTATAAAGTTAAATTTCTAAGTGACGGTTGGTTTTGAAGAGCAAATTTTGAAATTTCAAAAATTTTCAAAGTAGACTTTTTGACATAAAATCAAACAAATCTTTGCCTTTTTTCCAAACCAGAAAATGCCCCCAAACTAGCATTTTTTTCAAAGAGAATTCCATCTGTGTCATTCTTGCAATTTCTGATGCAGAATATTTTGACGAAAAAATCTGGATTTCTACATTTAGGGTTGTTTAGATTGCTCTCCTTCAGAAATACTACTGAGAATAGACTAGACTGGTCATATTAGCACATGATCCAGAAATCCTTCTCTGTGGCACAGACAGAGGACTAGAAACATTTTTGATTCTTCCCTCCTCAAAAAGAGAGAAGTTGTTCTATCAATAATAACATCTGCATTTTTCAAAAAATGCTGTTTCTGTCAGCAGTAAGTCATGAAGCAGGGAAGAATTACAATATAAAAAAGCAGTAGATGCCATTGCCATGTTCCCTGGAGGTGATATTGAGGTAATGGGGATAGATTAGATGACCTTTGGAGTTCACTTCTAACCTTATTTCCTACAGACTATGATATCTTCACCAAGTTCCAGAGAGAAGGCAGATAAGAGCTGATTTCTTTGGGGAGGTATTAGTTAGACTACAACCACAACAGGATCTCTGCAAGAGTAAATGGATATATCATTCCACATAACAAAAGTACTGACATTTCGAGGGAGATACACAAAGTCTAAGCAAGGCATTTCAGAGAATAACAGAAAGTATCGGGTGATGTGAGGTGAGTTATGAATACCTGAAATTTTGTCTTGCATTCAAGTTGTATAATGTTGTTGGTTATTAAATTTTGGCTGACAGAAAGATGTGGTTTGAGGATTTTTTACAGTGGCTTAGTTTTCAGACACAGCAAAACTACTAAAAAGGTTTGGAAAAGTATGTGTTTTACCTAACAGAATAATTACTCATTCCAGGAACAGACACGAGGTATCTGATCAATATATCCCTAGTGTTGATGTGGACCTCCATCCCATGACTGCTGTGGAAGCATTTTGTCTATTGAGTAAAAGAAGTATTACTTCTGTCTCTAGATGTTTAACAGAATTTAGTGATCTAGCTTTGGCTAGCCATCCTCTGGACATTCCTTACAACCCTTGTCTTCAAAATTCCTGATCCCGGAAACTTACTTGAATGTAATTCTCTGTGAAGACACATTTTCTGTCTCCGGGCTGATACATCAGTCTTCTCCAAATTGGAATGACTTTCGCCTCCTGATATCAGAGAGTCCTTGTGAAGGTATGGCCAAGCATAGAAAATAGCTCCAGAGGCTGTCACTTTTAAGAAGAGACAATGCTATTGAATTTAACTACCTCAGAAATTGTTCCTAAAGTGGTAAGCCTGTGGCAATTAAATTGTTCCTAATTTAAACCACAACCGAAAACAAAGTTATATTGCCCCAAAAGATTTAAGTTGGTTTTGCTGCAGTTTGTTCACTGGAAAATATATTATATTTTCTGTTTAGCAATTTTTCACCATTCATAAGATTGGTATGGTCCAGAAATATTCGTGGTTTTGAACAGCTGTATGACACTTTCATGGTAACACCTTTTAGAGAAGTATGAGTAGATAAGCTAACACCTCTGTATGGTACTGATACACTCGATATTCATGCCATATGATAAGATAGAAAAACTGCAAACAGTGATAAGGTTTTTGTATGGCAGTAAAAAGAAAGGCCTTTTCTGCCCATTCCAGCATAACTCCACCAGATGTCAGAAATATAGCTTCCTTGCTTTTCTGGCTAATAATTTGGAGGCTGCTTAGGCCATCAGTGACCATACAACATATTTCACTATTATAGAGATGTTTTATTAGTACATCAAACTTTCTAAAAGGTGACTCAATTGCTTAAAAAGATCAACTACTACCCATGCACATCAAAGAAAACTTATAGCCCTGTTCAGGAACTTATCACTCCATTTCAGTGAATCCTGATCAAATAATAGCTTCACTTAAGATATTATAAAGGGTAAAATAAATACATGAAATAAAGGCCAGTGTTTTATTCTCTGTGAAGCATTTACAGGGTACGATAGTCTACACGTTAACTCTGAACTGCTGCAATAAAAGTAGAACCTTCTCCAGCAATACTGAGGGAAACAGGTTTTGTTAAAGCTACCTTGGTATAAAAGTAAGGGGATAGAAGAAAAATTACTCGTGGCAGAAAGCTCACAAAACACCATAGTTTAGAACAAATACACTGGCCAGCCTCGTGCAAAGGCAGACTGACGAGGAGGAATGTTACAAATTGAAGTGAGGAGCTGCTGTGCAATGGTTTCACCTTGCAGTGCATAATCCTCCCTATACAAAGTAATGTAGGCTCCATGTGTTTGAACTTGACTCTTCAGAACTAGATCGATTCCTAGTTTTCAGGTCTTCCTTCGGCTGCCTGTTGTGCAGTTCGCTTCCCCGTTTTTCTTTTGTGTTTTGCCTCTCCTACCACAGACCTTGGATGTGCACTCATGTTCCTTACCCGCAGGCGGCAGGATTCAATTCATTGCAAGTATCACCACATGCCGATATATTTAAGTTACAATCTTCAAACCCTGAAACTGCCTTGTTATCTTACCTATTCTTAGCCAGATAAATAACCTTCTAGTACTTATTCTTTCACAATTGCTTTCAGGGAAAACAACACCTGCCCACTTCCTCTGTTATAACTCTTCCAAGTTCATGCCAAGCCCCCAACAGAAAAAAGTCTTCCCATACGTTTGACAACTTCATGTAAACAAAGTTAATCTTACACCACTCCACAGCTATTTTCAAACACTCACTTTCAGCTATCTAGAGAAGAAATGGCAGTTCCTATGACTCAAAAACACCTGTTGATAATTATCATATAATTATAGAATGGGTTGAGTTGGAAGGGGCCTTAAGGATCATCTAGTTCCAACGCCCCTACCTTTCACTAGACCAAGATGCTAGAGCCTCATCCAATCTGGCCTTGAACACTTCCAGGGATGGAGCATCCACAACTTCTCTAGACAACCTGTTCCAGTGCCTCACCACCCTCACAGTAAAGAATTTCTTCCTAATACCTAATCTAAAACTACTCTCAGTTTGATGCCATGTATTACCATACTTGCTTCCTTACAAATATGGAACTATGTAGCTCCTCTAATACCATTTTATATCATCATTTTTAATCTTCTTTTAAACAATGTCAACAGGCTGTGAATTGTTGTCATAAAATGTCATCTTTGCAATTTACCAGTTTTAAGAAGGCATAGGAGTCTAATTCCTTGCCTTTTTTTCCAATATCATTTTACTGCTGTATTAAACAATCCTTTGGACTAAGCCTACAGGAATGAGAAACATAAATCCAGTCTGCAAGTTACCTAAGCTCATGCCTGCCAAGCTGAAGTCTTTATGTGACATTAACAATTCCACAGGAAAAAATCTTTAGTCTGCACAAAGATTTGCTTAGCTATGTTACCTTCTAGTAAACTGTCTCAGGGAAGCTCATCATAAATCCAACAAGTAGTCTGCTCTTATTCTAGTAAACAAGTGCAAGAGCGTGCATACCTCTTTTTGGGGGGAAAAGTGGGAATAACAGTAATTTCTTGTGTTTAAAATTTGTCCTTTTGGGGCAATTTGGGTGGTATTTTTAGCATTTTTGACAAGTATTGACAACTGCTTTACAGTTACTGTTAACATGAAAACAGAATAAAGTGTTTCTAGATAATTTCTCAGATTTATCTATTTGTGGATAGTTTTCAGGTATTAATGGAACACTTCAGAGAAAGCTAGTTGCTGATAAAAAAACCACAACCATTTAGATGAAGAACTTTTAAATATACCAAATAAAAAGCCATATCACTATGAGCTCCAGTCTTAATCATCCTCCATTGGGTCCTACCTTAACTTGTTGTTCTGGCATATAGCTCATATTTTATCAGTGAGCAGAAAACAGCATCTTAATGAAAATAACATGCAATAGAATATAATGTAATAAAATATATGAATGTAGTATATATATATATATACTACATATATGTGTATATACATTATTTTCCAAACATACATTAAAAAAGTACATACAAACCTTTCAATTTACCTTAGCAAATTTTGAGAAATGCTATATAAACATGACTGAAATCAAGAAATCTTCTATAAATGCATACTAAAAGTGCACATGAAATAGTGCTTTAAAAGTGATTTCTCTATGCTCACAGATTTAAGGGTGTATTGCCAAGCTTAGATAACACTGACGTAAGCTCAATAGTTAGTACATGCTAATGCCAACTCACACAGACAGGAATTCAGGGCAATCATCCAGCTCCAGAGGAGGATAGATGTGGAAGAGTTTTGCCTGCCAAATTAGTAATGTCTCTGATACAAGCACATGAGGTGACAGAAAGGGCGCTCCAATGACATTCATCACCTTTACTGCAGTAAAAACTTCACTGTAAACAAAATTTTCTCTGCCAATGCTGCATTTTATACAGCTATGCAGCACAAATTAAAAAAAAAAGTAGAGAAGATACAAGTCAATGCCTTTAACTTTCAAAATAAAACAAAATTTCTACATAATGAGGGACATAACTTTCTACATTACATAACTCCTGAAACTGAATGTTCCAGTTCAGAGCTAGAGGAACAAGAGTGGTCTTTTTTTTCTCTTGGAAAAGTGATGCCAAATTCATTGTTTTGTTCATGGTCTGTTTTTAAGTAGCACATTTTAATAATGTACAGAGAATTTTACTTACATGTCATTTACTGAGGCCACTGTGATTACACTGTGCAAACAGTGAAGCAAAATAGGAAGATTTATGGCATATCTTTCACATATCAAAAAACTGCAGAAGAACAGCTATTCACAATGTTTCCCTGGATGTCAAAAATAATCCAGCCAAGCTTATGATTAATTTTTACACAAGATGTTACTAAAAGATTAAAACTGTTGTGATACCCAGGGTGTGAAAGTTAACTTAGTTCACTCACAACAAATCTGCTTTAAGATGATGTAATCCAGTACTGATTCTCCTAATTGTTTAGCCACAGGCCATAAATGTGTCAGTTCTCTCTTCTTGATTGCTACTGTAGTACAGTGATAAAACCAGTAGAACATAGTGGCTGTCTAACGCTTTGGTTACTAGTCACATGTGCTAAAGCAGATTAGAAGTTGTTGAAAGGTCATATTTGTAATTAAAGTGAAAGAAAGAAGGACACTACTGGTCTTTACTTCATCTCTTCACATACATAGATTAAGATTTAGAAAGGCAATATCCAAGAGTATACTATTATATTCTCTGCTTTAAGTAATGCATTTTTTTAGTATCAATTCATAGAATCATTAGAGTTGGATAAGACCTCCAAGAGCATCGAGTCCAACCTTTGACCAAACACCACTATATCAACAAAACCATAGCACTAAGTGCCACGTTGAGTCATTTCTTGAATGCTTCCAGGGATGGGGACTCCACCACTTCCCTGGGCAACCCACTGCAACACTTGACAACCCTTTCAGTGAAGAAATTCTTCCTAATGTCCAGCCTAAACCTTGCCTGGTACAGTTTGAGGATATGTCCTCTTGTCCTGTCACTAGTTCTCTGGGACAAGAGGCTGACCCCCACCTTGCTACAATCTCCTTTCAGGTAGTTGTAGAGAGAGGTAAGGTCTCCCCCGAGCCTCCTCTTCTCCAGGCTAAACATTCCCAGTTCCCTCAGCCACTCCTCATATGATTTAATCTCTAGATCCTTCCCCAGCTTCACTGCCCTTCTCTGGACATGCTCCAGGTCCTCAATGTCTTTCTTTTAGTGAAGTGCCCAGAACTAGACACAGTACTCAAGGTGTGGCCTCACCAGTACAGAGTAGTGGGGGACTTCCCTAGTCCTAACCTCTTTCCTCCAATACACATAAACTGATAAAATGAATGAAAACAAAATAGACAGGGAAGTCCAGGCACAGGGTACACAATCTCAGGATTCATCACAAATGATTTATTAGCCTTAATGTACAGTTGATGAGGACTTCTAATGTTTTCCTGATAATGTCATTATTTCTTTTCCTTGAAGTTCTCTTTTTAACAATAGACCCCCAGAACTGACTGGACATGTATGGTGAACCAGAGGGTTTATAGTCTTGAGGCAAAATCTAGGTCCATCAGTGTTTCAGTCTGATATGCTAGCCCACTATCTTTAAGGTGCTCGGATGTGTTCCCACTCCTGTTACCTACTTACAAATAAATCCACAGTGATAAAACTGTAATTTCCAATACACTACTACACTGCTATTGCGTGTGGTTTTTCTAGATTAGTGACATTCCATGGATAAGAGGCATGGATTTTTCTTTGAAATAAATCCCAACATTACCTGCATTGGCTGCCAAGTTGGAAGCGAATGATCGTGACTAAGCAGTCGTGGAGAGTAAGTAGCATGGATCAAAGTTCTAGCAGGTTCCTCACTCTTGTGTGCAAGAGACAACCAAGTCATGCTGGAGAACAGAATAACTAATCCCCATAAGCTCCTATCATTAAGGGGAAGGGGAGAAAAATATTCTGTCTTCTCAGTAGGGACTGACATTACGTGATACATGTCAACAACATGAAACTGGTAGTTCTAAAAGTTCATGGAACTTCTAAAACTACATTAAAATGTCTAAATTGAAAAATCATTAAGAAAGTCAACACATGTAAGTGACTCACGAAACTTCATCCTGAAGATAGAAGACTGATTGTGGAACTAAAAATCAGAGAATTTAAAAGTCAAGCTATCATGAGTCGACATATTTGTGACAAAAAGGATGGCACACAACCCAAACTCAAATAACTCAAATACAGATTTTATATGTTTAAAAGACCAATTTCAGAATGTGAAAATAATTCTAAGCTAAATCAGACTGAGAAAAGAATTTAAACACAGAAATTCTCACAGGAAATGAAAGCTGTTCAGAAGTCTTGTTTCTAATGCCCAGAAAAACACGTTTTCAAATCTAAGAAAAATCTACACTAATATAAAAAATAGTTTAAAAAAATCTAATATTTAAAGATAACGATGCTAAGAAATGTATCAGGTTTATGTGAAGAGCAAACAGATGAAAAAAGAAATCAATTGTTGGAAGATTTAAGGATAATTTAAATGAGTTTCAAGACATACTAGGAACAATAGAGGATCTATAAATTGTATCCATCACAAATCAGGCAGAAGAAGCTGAAAAGTTCAATAAATAATTACTTTCTGTATTTAGGAAATAAAACAGGGTAACCTGCTCTGATCAAGTGATTAGGATATAGTACATTTTCAACAGTATCTCAGGAAGACATTCAACAACAGCTACTACAGTCAGGTATTTTTCAATCAGTATATATATGGCTAACTCGTAGCTAAGGGGTTTACAATAGCCTAGCAGTTCCTTGAACAATTAATGCTGATTTTTAACATATCTCAGAACTGCAGAGAAGTTCCAGAAGACTGGATGAAAACAGTACTATATCAGTATTCAACAAATGGCAAATGAAATAAGCCAGATCGCTCTGACAACATGATGCTGGTCCTAGATACAGTAATGGGATGGCCATTACAAGATTTTTATTAATAAGAGGTTAAAGGAGGACAATATAATTAATGCCAGTCAAAATAAGATTATGTCTGATAAAGATTATGCTGATGAAGCTTCTGTAAAGCAACAAATATTCAATTATAAAATAATATTGACAGAAATTCAGCATGGCACAAATAAATAAAGCCTCAAAATGGAAGTTACTATTGAGAACACATATTTTTCCTGAGATCTCGGAGTGGCATATTTTTGACCTTATGTCATTTAACATCTTCATCTGGACACATAAAATCATTACAGATATAATTTGGAGATAGTATAAAAGCTGATGTAGGGGATAATCACGCAGAAGACAGTTCAATGGTACAGTGTGGTCTGGATTTCTTGATAATTTGGATGCATGCAAGCAATTTGTGGTTCATACCACCAAATGTAAACTCACACACTCAGGAAAAAACGAATTCTGTAAACACTTCTGTGATGGGAGACTCAGTTCTTCAAAGAGTTAATGCATTCCTATTTCTGGGCAGAGAACATTGCCTTCAAAAAGGCATTACATTTCCTTCCTAGTTAATATGGCTGTTAGTAAATACTGGTGTCAGTGCTGATGTCTGCACTTCAAGAAGTTTCAGGCAGTAATTATGAAAGTTAATAAAGACCTTTTTAAAGGAAAACATAAAAGGGGATCTAATAATTTTGCTTATAAAACAGAAGGTAAGGCGGGAGCCCATCGAGAATGTACAAGCACCTACACAGTGAAAAAAAAAGCAGATAACAGAGGTCTCTAGTTGAAAAGTCAAAGTTTTAACACGATATATTGGCTGGCAGCTGAAACCAACAACAAACAAACAAACAAACAAACAAAAACGCCCAACTATGAATTTGTCAATAATGAGACAGAAACTGGCAGTTCTTTTGGTGGCTTATACTTCATTGAAAATTTCATTAACTTTTTTGGAGATGCTTTGACTTTCTTCAAATGAAACTCAGGAAATTCTCAATCTTAGAGGTTTAAACAGAGAGCTGAACCACCTGGCCACAAAAGTTCCATGAAAATGTTAGCACACTGGAATGCAGCATGGTCCAGAAAGCAGAGCTTCAGATTAAGAGAGAGAATAACCCACTGCTCTTACTAATGTCACTGGCACTAATAGGTGGCATTGACTCAGTCAATTCAATCCTCCAGTCCCACATTTCCCTTCATCGTTTGAAGACAACAGTGCTTGTAAAATGTTATATATGTACAATTTTCTTATTTACAATTAATATTCTGGCCTCATATAAATACTTGAATTCATGCAAAATGCAGCATCTCCTCTCCTCAAATTCAAAACTTCTATTAAAAATAACAGGCTTCTATTAAAATGGCCTGAGAGGGAATGCATGTTATACCCACCCTCTAGAAATAAACCTTTAAAGTATTCTATGGAAGTGACCAAAGCAATTCAAAAGGTTATTTGTTGCTGTTTCTCTAGTGACTAAAATCTCCACTAAATAATTGTATTTTTCTCAGTAATATCAATTATTTATCCACTAAACTGGAAAGGACCTTACACAAATGAAAGCATATTAGACAAATTATCTCAATGTTACTTTTCATTTTAAAGATTTACAACCCGTTTACACCTATAAAACAGGAAAACTAAGGCACATACTATGACCATTCTGCAAGTTACTGATCTTCCAAACTGTACTCATGATGGGCTGCCTGCTTCTGACTGTGGTCACATCAGATTTGGGATTAACTCTTACAGAGCATGGCATAAAATATTTCAAATATCAGTTAGGAAAAAGAATGGATGATACCAAATGTAAATGTTATGGTTCAGAAGCATGCAACATTAGAAACCTACTTTTAGCATGGTAGATAGATGTCTCAAATCCTTTGTTGTCTTTTTTCCTGATTTGGGTATGATCACTTTTTGCTTCTATGACAAAAAGGAATACTTCCTATGGAAAAATAATATTGTTGTTTGGAGCATTAGTTGATATACTTTAAATGGCAGTCAATCTCCTGTGTGTTATACTGCTTGTGGTTCTTAGAATAATGTCTAAAAGCTCCAGGTGATTGCTCATTTCTGTTTTTTTTAAATCACCATCCTTAAAAAAATGAAGAATTCTTACTGAGAGAAAATAGTAGTTGAGAATATAAAATGCAAAGAAATAGCACCAACATTTTTAAAATGAATGCCTGACATCAAGATCTAAATACAGGTTAAGTACCTAATCTGGTGAATAAACATGGATTTAGATGTAGGAGTTTAACCTTAGGCATTCAGAAGGAAATACTCTAGCTATTACCTTTAAATGCTGAGTATTTATTATTAACATATATTAAAAGATACAGGCATGCTAATTTTAACACCTACATGTTGACAGCTTCAATTTATTTCTAGTAACAGTTGGGATTTTGTATACACTAAGGTACAAAGTTAGTCAGCTAGCTTACTTCACTTTTATTTCTTTAGCTCCTTTTACAACAGAGTAGCAGTCAATCCAGTACAGAAAAGTGTCTTTAAAATATCACATAGTTCTAAAAGAACAGCCTCGTCATGATATCCTGCTCACTTGCTTCAATAGCCTAGGGCAATTTAATTATGGCAGACTTCATCTTAATTCCTATCTCTTTCTTTCCTTCCCCTTTTTCCACATCTATCACAATCCATTTGGATTAGAATCAAAGATTACAAAATGTTTACAAGACCGTACAAGCTGAATACACCTTTACTAACCTGAAATGGTCTCAAAACCACTGTAGTGTTTGTACAGGTGGGATTGGAACTTGCCATCCAGGGCTTTGGAAATCAAATGCTGAATAAACTCTTAAACTTCCTAAGTGTTCTGTGTTATCAATAGCCACAAGAAACGAAGTCACTTCATACAGATCAAACATAGTTAAAGACATTTTTTAGCAACAACTGCTTAGAGCAGCAAAAAGAGAGAGAGAGGAAAGGTAGGCAGAATCACTGAGAGCTGTACTGCTGAACTCTGCAGAAGGCTCCTTGAAATAAATATTTCAAACCTTTGTATGAATATTTTAAGCATGACAACTACACATAAACACACAGCCAAAGTGCTCAAATCCACTCAAGAAAGACTATTAAGTCATCAACCTGCTCCTGACAGGATCCACTGAATATGGCAACAGTGAGAAGTCAGGAGACAGTTGGAATCATTTCAAGACTGCTAATTTAACTTGTCTTAAAACCAACCAATGCTCAACGTGTCATCATCAATGTCATCTCATCGCAGTCTGAAAAGCCTTTGACCTAAAGCAAAAAGGTCCCCAAGTGCCACCCTTCTTGTCTACTGGTTGAAAATCTAATTGGTTCTGCTGACAGGCTTGGGAATTGGTAGGAAGGCTGTTCAGTTAATCTCCAAGGGCCAGCAAAGAGCTCAGTATCCATCTCTGAGCTTTGCTCCCTGGCTGTCGTAAAATGACTCTGATGGTAGTGCAAGCTCTTATGCTTCAGCTGTCTTCTGACTTCTGTTAAGTCAAATCCAATAAAGTTTGTCACTCAATAATCTGAGAGCTACCCAACAAAACCCCTTTGATCAATAACAGCTTGCCTGCTTGCACTGAGGAAGGTGACCTATTAAAGATTAAAAACACACCTGCTGCTTGCAGCACAGAACATCTTTTTTTACTTTTACATAAAAATTCATCCATTAAAATGAGTTTAACTGCTACAACTATATATAAATATTACATGCCAGACAGCTAAAATAAGATTAAAAGAAATATATTAGCTATAGTACAGTGCTTTTATTAAATTTGAGTCATTGCTTTTCTTAGAATCAGAAAGACCTCATCCAAAAGGCCTTTCACCACCCACTTGTACCTTTCACTTTAGACTTCTCTGTATGCTCTACCTTGTTTTAAATTTTCTGCTTGCTAATAGCAAACAGCTCTTCTTTAGTGACAGTCCAGTAATCTAACTTGTTTCTGCCTATTTGCTTATGCCAGAACACATATATTCATGTTGCCAGGAAATGCAATTTAAAATTTTAATTATAAGCATCTTCCCCTCTGTTTGAGAAATTTTCCTGAATTCTAGATACACTTTATCAGAGGCTATGATCAACAAGTGCTTTACAAAGCCCCAAAACTGAAAAACTAGGCTGTTAAGGGGTTTTTTTTGTTAAATTTCTTCTAAGTACTAGCTGAGATACCTTACCTGATGTTTTACAGAAAACAGGGGAAGTATATAGGTAAACAAAGGTAATTAAAGGTGCAGTACTTATTAATAAATTCATGAAAGAGAAATTGCAAGTAAATTTAACTGAGTGAACCACCACTGCCTGTTTGGAATGGGTTATCAATCTCCTAGAAAATCACAGAGACCTTTAGAGCAGCAAATTCAAGACACATGAGGTAAGCAGTATATTTCTTGATTGTCATACTTTGTTCAACCTAGGCATCCATTTAAGTAAAACAGCAGCTAGGGAGTGACATGACATTTCAAAGCAGCTAGGACATACAGATCTATATCTTCAATCAAAATTAAATAAATATATGTCCCTAAATTCTCTGAATTGTTTTTTTTAAAAAAAAAAGCAAGACAGCAGTAGATTTGTTAGGGTTTACACTGTCATTAGTTACTAATTCCCAGTAAAGCAAAATACTAGTCAATGGATGCTATGGTTAGACAAACATGCAAAAAGAATTACATGATAAGTAAAGCTACTACTTTTCAGGATCTGAAAAGCAGTCTGAATTTACTGAGATAATTAGACACTAAACTATTACCATATATAAATCCCCTACTGCAAACCTCAGAGACACCCAGTAATGACCTTGCTTCTGCAGGTTTGCAAGGCTTCTCTCCCTCTTGCTCCTGAAGGGGCCCAATAGGGAGGTATCTTATGCAGTGCTTTGCTGTCAGTCAGGACACTTTTTTGCAACAAGGCTAGAGGCTCAGAGCTGTCAGAAGCACTTGCCTGTCCAGAAACACTGAGTTCACTCTAATAAGGATAAAGCCTGAGGTGTGGGTAGTGGACGGTCATCCAGTGGTGCCTCCAAAAAAATGTCAACTACACAGAATAAATTTTGAGTAGTAAAATCCCAGCAAACACAACCTAAAACACCAAAAACCCAAAACCTAAGGCAAAGATAAAGGCAAGGGACAACAAAAAAAGTGTTTTGATCACCACAGTAATGAAGTCTCATAGAAAAGGAATCTCTTTGAGAGTCACATCTTGGTGTTACAAGTTTTACAAGAGATAATGAAGAAAAATGCTTTTATTATACATTACAAAACGCATCCACTATCTACAGAATATTCTAAAAAATACACATATTAGACTCTAACAAGAACTGCACAAAAAGTTCAGTTCAATAACCCCTGTCAGTTACTCATCAATTCAGTGGGTGCAGTCAACTGCACTTGTTCTGCTGGGCTTTCAGCAGGAGACATCAGAGAATATATTCACGTTTTCCCCACTATCCAAAATTGCCAGCAGCCTACACCAAAATCACTCTTCTTCTGAATGACCCTATAAATATCTGTGAGAAAAGGAGTAAGAGGCATCAGAAGACTGATGCGGGAAAGAAACAAAAGATCTGTATAACGATTCCTGCTGCACTGAGACTTTCCATTTCACATATTTCTAGCAGCCAGAAGTGGCCAGCTCGGCTTCTGTCTTTGAGAAACTGTTGATATTTATCAGGTAAACACATACCATTTTCATGCTGTTAATTAATCAGTGTTTTCCATGTTGGAAAAACACTGTGTTAGGCTTCTAATGTATCACAACACCAGGGAACTTATTTATGCCCCAGGGACTCCTCAAGGATCTGTGTCTATGGGATCTCTTTCTGAAGTAGTTCAATGGTGTGTAGTTATTGACGAAGGAAACTATAATAAGAAAATGGAAGCTTAAGGCAGCTAGATGTCTTTTTTGAACACTGGATGGTATCAACATCTTCATGACTTGATAGTTGGTAAATATTACTTCATTTTCTCCTTCATAATGAATAACTGTTAATCATAAATACCTATCTGTGGCCTGATTTGTGAAGTTGTTTGGCACTTGTAGCCAAGTAAGAGGAAGCTAGACAAAGAGCAAATAAAGTGTTGTGGAATGCTAAGTAGCTTAAAAAAACACACCTTACACATGTCAACTTGGGCATTCAAAATATAGGCTGGCACTTTTCTCTGTGGCTCATTCCTCTTTTAATAATGTCATCTCACCTCACAGGGGCTTTGTGAAAATTAATTAATTACGGTTTGTGAGGCATTCAGATGCTAATGATAGCTACAATGGAAAGAAAGCCTATGGAGAAATTAATAGTTTTGAATTCAATGTAATGATTGAATGCGAACACCACATGTAGGTCACATATTGGCCAATAAGAATAACAGAAAACATGAATAGCTGCTCATTCACTGATCTCTGTTACTATGTACACTGAAAGAGAAAGGAGTCCTGTGGTAAAAAACATAATATATGTGTAGATAAATAAATATAGTACTTCAACACATAAACATGAAATGCTGAGATGATAGGTAACAAGTAAACAGAATTGCCTGATTTCTCAGCTTTTAAACATTAAATTTTGCAAACACTTAAATTCTCAATAAAAGAAGAAATAAAAGAAAAAATGAAAGCTCTTTTTTTGTTGGTTTGTTTCACAACCTGGACAACTGTCTCTGCAACATCAAAACCCACACCTGTAATAAATGCTGGGCTAGTCACTGGATTTCAGACATTTGCTGAGAGCAGAGGAATGCCACATGCAGGCACCCAAAGTTCTGCTTGATGTTCTGAGCAGATATCAGCCCAGCAGTTGCTGTCGTGGGAAAGCACCTGTCTCCATCTCAGACTCCCACCCTTTTTACTTGTGAGTATATGAATAGGTAGATTTTGCTACTTAGCACAATCTCTTCCAGTGTCTCACTCAAACAATTAACTGAGCCTTCCTTCCAGGAACTCAAGCCCTTTCTTCCTTTGCTATAAGGCCCTCAATCCTGAATTTTGGTTGGTATGCAACATGGAAGTGTTCAAACACCCAGGTCCTTATTTAAGCATCTGGCCTTTCCACAAACAGCAAAAGAAGTCTCCCTGCACAGCACAGAAGTAGTACAACTCTTTCATGAAATGACTAGGGAACAATAAACCAAAACCACCTCAAGAGGCAAAAAGAAAAAACCCAAAGGCTTTTCTCTAACTCATTCCAAAACAACTCAGCCAATACAAAACTTCAAAAACTTCTCTTTGACAGTCACATGAAAAATGCCAGAGGAAAAAATCCCTAGGTAGTGAAGTATACCACTTAAAAATTGTTTTGAGATTAAATGTTCATCCTGTTTCTATCTTCTTATTGTTTACATTTAAAGGGCTTCTCAAAAGCCAAATTCCAGCAGTGGAAAATTTCTCTCAGCAGAACACAGACAGTTCCTCAATTATTCCTTAAATGGTCCTGCCACGTGTTATTCAAGCTGGCATTGGGACTGAGGAGAAAAACTGAGGAACAAGGCCCTAAACTGCATCATGCAAAGCCTGATCCTGTGGAGTGACATAAGGTGTCCACAGCTGTCTGAGGCTATCTCAGTGTAGGACAAAGACAGACACCAGAACTCCCCCACCTCACTGGAAAGATGGTTCTACACAGCAGCACATTTAGATCCATTTAAATAAAGCTTCCATGTAGCTTACATGAGCAAATACTAGAAATTATTTTGTAGATTACTAGATGCTTTGTATTACAAAAAAACCTACAGTTTATGAGGTCAACTCATGCAATCAGTTATGTCAGTGCAGAGGTGGAGTATCTACACAGGAGGTAATTCTTTACAACCTTTTAGCAGCAACTGGAAGCAGAATTCAGCCTTATTTGTTTCACTGGAAAACACTATTAAAAATTAACACCATATTTTCAAAATGGATATATTTGGTTGCAGTCAAGATGTAGACATGCTGAAGCAAACACTTCAGGGTCTGGAGTCTTTTGATATAACTTAATATGGTTATTGTCCTGATGTTACCTCTGTTTTGATTGCAGCCAAATTATTTAAAAAAAACCCATGTGATTCCTCATCCCCTGCTTTAAGAAAATGCCCAGTCACAAAACTGTTCTAATTTTTTAACACTCTCCATATACCCAGTTTGGTATGTGCAGGTCAGGGTTCTTATTTGCACAAGTTCCCGTACTCCACCTCTGCAGATGCCTTCCTTCCTGAGAATACTTCCGTCTAGAAACGACTTTTCATTTTCTTGTATGTAATATGGACATAATAATTCACACTGGCTGGGATTTTTATGATCTACTTTGATTACAGTAGTATGAATAATTCCCTTTGAGTCATGTATTCTTAAGGCAGTATAATTTCAAAGGTCCTTCACAGTATTGATTTTAATATTGCATATTTGTTCTTCTAGCTTCTTTTGTCTTTGATCAAGGTTAACTATCCTAGTAATATTTTCAAGGTTTCCTTTTCTGAGGTTTGTATTTGTAAACATTTAATTAAAATAATTAGAAGAGGTTAAGATGTGACAATAAGAAATATCAAAATCACAAAAATCTCTCATGAAGAGAGAGCAAAAAGAGTGTGTGTTTGAGAGATGAGAGGAACAATGAATTATATAGATAACATTTATCATAAGTTTCTATTCATCATTTCTAGTAATACAAGAACAAAAGGATATGCAATGAAATTGAGAGATAATAAAATTTAAATCTGATATCAAAGGAACATGTTTCTAGAAAGAAAAAAAACTCACGCCAAACAAACCATGAAATTGTTATGAAATACAGGTTTTACAGACAGAATGAAGACTTCCACATTTTCCCAGACACCTGTTGTAAACAATATATAATGTATAAAATATACAAAAGAACATCTGGACTTGGTCAGACCAAAGACTCCACTGGACTATCTAGTCTGTGACACCAGCCAATATCAGGTTATCAGTGGAATAGCATAAAACCAGAACAAGTACACGCTGATATACACCCATGCATCAGGTCAAAATTGCAATGAACTGGGTCTTCCTGATCCACAGCTTGTATTCACATCTTTACACAGTGATTCCTGATGGACTTCTATGGATTTGCCCATCACATTTTGAATCAATATACACTTTCAGGCTTCAAAAATATCTTCTGTCAATAAATTCCAAGGCTTCATTCTGTGTTGCCTGCTGGTTTTATTCAGGATATCTCCCTATTCTTGATTTACTGAAATCAAAAGTGCTTCCTCTTCTCCCCATTATTCATGATGTACATTCCTACATCACACCCTACCATCTCAGTTCTTTCTGAACTGTGGGATCCTTACTCTAACTACTCCGCACTAAACTGGAACTATTGTGTTATCCTCATTTTCTTATGCCCCTTTAGAGATAAGAGAACAAGAAGGAGACTGTATGAAATACTTCAGAGACAGGTTTACCACGTAAAACAGTCACCTGATTCCTAGCATCATTTGCTCTTTCTCAAATCAATAAGCACTCTGCTGATGTTTTCTTCACATTAGTTTTAACTATTCCAGAGCCTAACAATACATATGCATGCTCTGGACTGTATTTTCCTGTATTTCCAAAGGAACATGAATGTTCCTTTGTATTTATGGATATTTAATGTAATCCATAATTTTATCAACTAGTCATTCAGTACCATGTGTTCCCACTCATGACAGTGTAGTTCTTAGTACTGATCTCTAGTGGATTCTGGTAATATTCCCCCTCATTATGAAAACTGATCACTTTGCTTCCTATCATCAGGTACAAATTCAGAAGAGCTTCATTTTACATCATGGCAAACTGGCTAGTGGTCTGTAATTCTTCAGTTCCTTCTCAAATACATCTTCTCAAATATAAATATAATATTTGCTCCTCTCCCATCATATAGAACTACCTAGTAACCTTACGGATTTGTTCAAAATACTGATCAGGCCTCCAAGTCCATGAGTCACTTCTTTTAAGAGTTCAGTGATGGAGTACATCTGGTCTTGAATAACAAAAATATTTGAATTTCACTTTGGCAAAGATTTGGACCTGAAATTTATCATTAGTTACCTCCATTGTTTTTTTTGTCCTCATATTCAGTAGCATTGTACTGCTGAAAAATGCATAAAATTCCTCCTCTTTCATCTTGATTAGTGCTACAAATTCCAAATAGGTTTTGCAAATTCATCCTAGAAAAATTCCATAACTCTCTCCCTTAGTCTCAAGTCACAACTGACTTCACTAAATAAGCTCTGTTTACCCAAGTTTGCATTTTTAGATCAATGACTTAGGAAACAAATTACTTTTATCTCCCCATTTAATCTGAACTGAATGAATGAGATTATTTGCTATAATCAGCTCTTCTATGATAGACTTACAGTAAATAAGTCTCAAATGGCATCAGATCTTGCTGACCCGGTGACAGCATGATGATGACTGTTAGCTATCACATTTAGACACAGAGAGAAAAAATGCTAGTAATTCTGACAAAAGGGAAGGCAAGATCTACAATAACAGCAAAACTACCAGCAGCACTGCGCTCTCCAATATTTACATATTTACAAGTTACATGGGAAGTCATTACATAGCAGATTAACAGTGTAACCTCAATAGAACTTCTTTTACCATTTTCCCCAACATTTATTTGGTTATATCAGATTTCTGCAAGTACACAATTTCCCTCTATTTCTGCAAAATGTAGAATTTTCATGAGGAGGATTTGCATAATCACACATGAAAAAAAGCAAGATTATTTATTAAAGGTTCTTGTAAAGCATTATTCTACATTAGTTCATTTTCATCAGTGCAATTCACCTTTTAGATTAGTCTTTTAATCAAACAAATTGTCCACCTTATTACTGTTATAACATTCTCCTGTCCATTTTTCTAAGATACTACATGCGTTGCTGAACACCATTTAGAAAAACGTGTGTGCTCTTTCAGTTGAAAATCAGTCATGAAGACTGTGCAAGCTTCTACCAGTCACTTTCCTCATTGCACTCTCTGAAGCTCTTCCTTATTTGTAACCTCAACTCTAAAAGCAGATTATTCCAACAATGAAGTGAGTTCTTATGTCGAAAAAATTTCCTCATTTTGTCAAAAATTGAGTTTTACAGACATAGAGAACATTGCACGTTCTTCTTATGCCTCTGACCTCTCTTTACCTCATTGTACTTCAATCTCCTTTTCTGTGCACTGAAATAAATTCACTAAAAATCAAACAAGCCCAGCACCTTTTTTCCCCAGCTTCATTTAAGCAGTTTTTATCTACTCTATGAATAGACAGGTTGTCTAGGACTCTCTCCATTCCTACCAAGATCTTATGTAAAACAGTTTGTAGATCCAAACAAGCCTATCAATTTAGTCTAACATGGAGACTTGACTGGGTCCTGTCAGCCACTGCTAGAGCCTTGATCCTTTCTGGTCTGCAGCTCATTGCCACAATATACAATAAAGAGCTTTCACAATGGTGTTTTCTGGAATTATAGGACGGATTAAGCAGTTATGGGCAATAGGGAACATGATCCGTCAGCTTGCAGTCAGTGTGATGCACTGGTAGGTGAAAAGATGAGTAAAGCTGAAATGTTTCAACTTGATAGTGACATTCTTAGAAAACCTTTAAGTTGGAATCCATAAAAATAATCAACCCACATTAACAGTAAAATCCTTGCTTAGAGGGTATCGTTAAGAAAGGCATCAGCTACATTTAAAAGGCTTTAGAATAGTGTCACTGGTCACACTATGTTTACAGGTCAGATGGACTGCTGCCACCATTGTAATTTATTTTGCTGCCATGCCAATAAAAACCTCAGTAAAGAAGGTCTCCTTGTGCAAAGTAGGAAAACAGTTACAAAACTACTTACACTCCTCTGTTACACAAGATTCAGTCTTTGGGTCCTTCTTATGCAAGAAAATGAAAGAGAGCAAGCAATACTCAAGACTTTGCAGCTCACATTTCAGCTATAATTTAAAAATGCTTCATGAAGTTTTTATATCTCACAAATGCCAATTATCTTCCCAAATACTAATGCACTTTCTCAAATCAGATAAAACTGTAATCTGTCTCACAGTAGAAGTAAATGGAGTGATGAATATGGGACTGTTAAAGTACATCAAAACCAAGTTGGTCCACCCAGCAAAACCATTCATATGATCCCAGGGAAAGTGAAGAATGGATGTTCACAGGAAAACAAACAAATAAATGAAAAACAAAAACAAACAAACAAATAATAACCCCCCCCAAAAAAAACCAAACAAACAAATGAAAAACAAAACCAAAACTCAACCAAACACACAAAACCACAAAACGAAACAAAAAACCAAACCAAAAGAGAAAACAAACAAACACAAACCTTCCCAAACCACCAAATCTATTAAAAAAAAACCAAGAAAAGTGTGTCACTCACTACAGTCAGGTATTTAAGTAGACAGTTTATATCCCAGCATAAATATATTATTACCCTCTTGCTTCTTCTTCTCTCTCTGAATGCTTATGCTCATACACCAAGCCTGTGTATAAATAACACTGCCTATATACTTACATGTTTTGTTACACATGTATAGCAAGAATCTGCTTATAACTACAGATATCTTATATACTACATGTAAGCCTCTGTAAGTCATGACAAATTCTTACAGCATTATTAGATTGAAAGAGAAGGAAGCTCTTAAGATGCACACGGTTTGTGTTTCACCTTTACATTTTACCAGGAGAAATTAAATTGATTTGAAAGAAAACACTGGGATAAAATAGCAAAGTAGCCACTGCAGTATACTTAACGATTAACTATTTTGCAAACTTTCATCGTGTCACTTTCTGGTTCTCTCTGGCCTAGTGGTCACTCTGAGATACACCAAAGGTCCATCCAGACCACCAGCTGGTTTCCAATATTGGTAAAAGAAAATAAAGCACAAGAGAAGAATATAAAATAGGCATTTCCTAAAACATACTCTCAATCTCCAACAACATGCGGCTCAGCAAGATCCTGAGAAAGCCATGTTGTCTTATCATGATGCCTTTTTCTTTTTATTTTTGAAATGCCCTTTCTTGGGATAAGGTGACCAGAATGCAATAAAGGTGGAATAATTACTAAGTGGGAAAAAAAAGCCCCATACCAACAAAAACAAAAAAACCCCAAACAACCAAAACCACAAAAAAAACCCCTACCAAAATAAAACCCAACCAACCAACCCCTCCATTTGGTATGATTTTATTAGTTAATCATATAATGTTTGTCTAACTCAATCTGTTCAACTCACTATACAGAGCAGATTTAAATGTTTGCCATGTCAAAGGGCTAAAAAAGTCTTGATTTAGTATTGCAATGAGATGCAATAGCCACAGCTAAAGATATCTTTCTAAGACAATATGTCTGAGTTAAAAATACAGCAGAACTTGGGAATATGTCAAAAGGCATACAATTAATCGTTACAAAAATTCCACAAGTACTCTGAGAGGATTTGAGGGCTTTTTTCCCCATTTCAGTAGTATGAAGAGATTAGTTATGTGAGTTACATCTTGTCAAACTTAAAACCTTTAAATAGACTTTTGAAATCAAAATATTTGACTATATACTCCATCAAAATATGAATGTTCTACTTACTTTACATCCCTCAAAAAGTGATCTAATAGACCAATACGAGCAACTCACTGCAGTAAGTTTTTAATTGATACACCTCTCTGTTGCCAACCAAATGCAAAATTCCAACTAAAGACTTTTCTGATTGTACTTTAACCACCATCTTTTTTTTCCCCCTCTGGTTTTCTCAACAAGAGGGCATGGTCTTAAGCTCTGCCAGGGGAGGTTTAGGTTGGATATTAGGAAGAAATTCTTTACAGAGAGGGTAATCAGGCTTTGGAATGGGCTGCCCAGGGAAGGGTGGATTCTCCGCCCCTGGAGGTTTTTAAGACGAGACTGGATGTGGCACTTAGTGCCATGGTCTAGTAACCATGGTGTTGTTGGATCAAGGGTTGGACTTGATGATCTCAGAGGTCCTTTCCAACCCAGTTGATTCTATAACTCTATGTTAAAGTCATGAGGACATTATAAATGAAATGATTTTGTATAAATGACCCAGAAAGAGTTAGTAGAATCCAGAACCAGTAGAAACTAGTAAAAAAAGAGGTAGTAAAAGAAAATCAGGGCTTTATTATAATTACTCAAGATTAAATGTTTACAGCATAAGAAAGGTAGGAAAACGAATAATATAAATATAGCACATGATCCCATTGATATTTTTTAATTATTTTAATCCCAGATATACTGGATTTACACAAAGAACTAGGAGATCATAGCTTCATGCTAGACTTTGTTCAGAGCAACTGTGAGCTACTGTAAAAGTTGCATCCTGTTCTGCCCTTTGCTACCTGCTCTGCCTCCTTGCATTAAATGAAACAACCATGCAGCCACAGGATGAACTCATGATGCCTGTTAATGCAATATGAAAGTAAACTTCAAAGGTGGAGGAAAAAGAAATGAGATGAACTGATTCACTCAACTGTTACAGTACTTTTTCACTAAGGGCTGCAATGGCAACAACTTACTTTGAAGAAGTATCTGCAGACCATCAAAAAGTCAACTGATGAAATTCTGAACTAAAGAGAACTTGATAATTTTTTATGTCATCATTGATTTTTTGTCAAGTATATGGATGCTATAGAAATTAGATTATATAATTGAGAAAAGGAGATTAGAGTGTCTTCCAATTTGTAACTTTTGGTATTCAAATAGAGATACACCAGCTCTAGAACTAATTTCATTCTACTACACATCTTTAGAGAAGATTGAGTTTCCTAATACTTTCCTAGCAATGAAGATGTGGTCATCTTTGCTCTTATTTTCTTTGCTAAGAGAATTTTCCTAGGAGATAACTCAGTATATCAACCAACCTGTGATAATATTTTGTTGCAGTTGCTTAAGAAATTTGACATTTATTCCCACACAGAGAAGAAAAATAATAGAGTAGATCAGGCTGATGTTCTGACTTGCTTGATGTCATATTTGTGATACTGAAAGAGTAGCTTCTTCACATTTTTCTGGTTGGTCACAAGGAAACATCTCAGTTATATCTTTTTATACTATTTCCTTTTTTTTTTTTTTTGCAGAGTGGAAACATCAAGTCAGCCTTTTCAAAGTGTTTATCTTCACAAAAATGCAAGACAGATTAAAAATACATTTGCAATAAGAATCACTACATTAAGATATATTTTTTCCCACATAGAATTGTATCTAAGAGCCTCACTCAGAGTCTTAATACAGTTTTACTGCCAGGTTTGCAAATAAGACCTTTTCATACAGATTTTAATCTGTAAGTCTAGAAATAGTTGAGATATCAACATATCAAAATGAACGTAATTCAGATGAGTTAATCAGTATGAGACTATAGAGGACCTTAAAATGTCTCACAAAAATACTGTAACTTTTCTGTATTCCACATTCTTGGAAAATATCTTGTGAGACAATTTCTACTACCTGACAAAAATGAGAGAAAACTGTTATGCTTTTGCACTGAACACAGCTAACTCATGTTACTTTGGACTCTGAAGATTCCTGTGAAAAATAGAAATGGTTTCCCATGTTCAAAAGCAGCCTTCACAGAACCAAACAGACCAGATCTCAATTTGAAGACCAAATACAGTAAGAATCCAAAAATCAGGGGTTTGGTTATCTGCCTTCCAGGGTTGGAAATGGTGGTTAAATCCAGCAGACAATCTTCGAAAGGACTGGACACTACTGAACACACCACTGCCACCACCACTGCCTCTACACATGGAATGCCTGGAAATCTCCCTTTCTGGATCACCTTATTAAGGCAAATTTTACCATCTATAAAGGACTGCAAGCAGTATATAAACAACCAAAACCACAAATCAATTTTACTAGCAAATACATATCATAGCTAACTAGGCCTTACAAGCTATCACTATGTGAATTAATTTGTCACCACCCTCTTCAGACACCCCCTGAAACTTTGCTAGCCAGGTAAACACCAAGTCTGGCAGGAAACCTTCAGTACTCCTTGAGAACCTGATGCTGCTGAGTCATCATCTGTTCCTCATGAGTTCTTCAACCATTTTAGTAATTTATCCATCTCACATTTTACCTTTAGTACCTCATGATTATAAAGAATCTCAAAGCTTCTTCTCACAACCTTGTTTTCACATAAACCTGAGCCAATGTGACAGAGCTGTACTGTATCAAAATATCAATCACAGAAAAATGAACCTCTGTCAGAAGAGTTACAACATGCTGCAGCAGTTATGAACATAAGAAAATTAATAGATTCATAAGACTGCTACCCTCCCCTCTAATTAGTCCACTAAGTTACCAGCTAAGAATTGCCCTTTTCTTGTACAATGGTTTATAATAGCCAGATCTTGAAAAATAAACTTCCTTTTTCCTAACAAGCCAATGACTACTATTATTGCACTTGAAAATAATGCATGCCGTTGTTTTCTTGAAAGAACTACATGTTTATTGAAAATGCCACCCTATATACACACACACACACACAGACACATATATATATAAATCTCTATGTGTGGATGACAATCATATTTGTTTCCTTCACTCCATATCATAGTTTTCACTATTTTAACATAGTTTCTGACATATGTATTTTCTCTTTACTAAACAAACCATCCTTTCATAAAGGTGCTTACTCCTCTTCCTTCTACATTTTGCTTTATTTCTCATCTGGTATATGATTTAACTTGTCTGTGCATGATACATTTGTACTTGATACACATCTACAGAGCAAGAAATGTTTCACATTGGTTCTCTTTGCTTTGATTTTAATTTCAAAAACATTATTTCAACTGGGTTAAATGTAATGGTGCTTTGCAAAGGCTCCCTTTCAAGGGTAATTATTCCAGAGGTTACAATAGTACCGTCATTGTGCACTTCCACCAAGCCATCTGCATTCTTTCATTTCTTTAAAGGTAGATCCATTGTTTCTGGCAATTAAATTAAGGTCATAAAATGTATATTCAAAGCTATATAGAACCATCTATAGATTTTCCAGCATAACAATAATTAGCTCATGTTTTTACAGCACTTTGAAGTTGTAAATTGCTGTGTAAGTGCTCGGTATTCTTATCATGGCTTCAGCAGGACTCAGGGCAATTAATATAAAACTGCTGGTCATCCAAATACAATTACTTGCTGTGAGCAGGTGGTTTAAATACAATGCACAGGTAATGACTGACCTTTACAATACAATGGTACAGTACCACCAGAGAGCACAGTACATTAGCCAACCACAGCTGGCTTTCCTGAGGGATGTAAAAGTATCCATGGTTTCTACATCACCTCTTGTCATTGAGTCAGGAGGGCTTTCCCTCTGGTAATAACCATAATGCAAATCTCCTTCTTAAATGCCACCTACACTAATATCCTTTATTGTTATAAAAGTTCTAATATGAACACTATATAGGAGATTTACTTTTACTAAACCGATATAAAGTTCCACTGACTTGTGTCTCTCTCACACACATTTACTCACACTACTACTTAGTTTTTCCATAGTGATGCTATAGATAAAGAAGACAAATGAAAGAGGAGTTTGCAAAATTACTCAACACAGGAGTGGGCTATTTGCCTGAGTTTTAAAAGTATATCATTAGATGTAGTGTTTAGTCTGGTCCTCTTTGTTGTCAGCTGGCAATAACCAAAAGTTGTGTTTGAATTTTATCAATATCTTACAGCCTGGCAAGGAAAATTCTTGAATGACCAAAGTAAAAAACCATGCCTACGCATCACATACCTATAAATGTATGTCATATATGACATAAAATGTATTGCAACTCTACAGTACCTTTACATATATTTAAAAAGGAAAATAACCTGATGGAAAGTCAGGGAACACTGCTGCACAAGATTTTCGGTTTCACGACACACTGACACCTGCATTCAACCATATCCACAGTAAAGAAGGATGCCATTTATCTTTTATAATAATATGGAGTTCTCTGTCAGAGTAGGGTCACTGAAATGAGTAATAATCCCACCACTGTCTAAGGTACAACCAGCAGGGTCCAGGTCAACAGGCAAGCAGACAATAATTTGCCCAACAATACTGAATTTCATCTGCCCGCAGCCTCTATCTACTGATTATACAATCAATACACCTCAGATGAGAAGAGCTAACAACTGACCGGGGCAGATCAATGCTAGCAAATAAGCGCTTCATGACAAAAAGTTTGATAATTACCATTCTGAAGCCGTGTAAATGTTGTTTCTATTGTAACGACATTCATGATGATACTGCTATGATTGCACTGTTATTATAGGTTTAATGTTAGGCAATCAAGCTGCAGTGGTCTAGGTATCAACAAACAGCATCAAAAGAAAACATCAAATTGTCCCTATTCTTCTGACATTGTAGCTGCAACATTTTTCTATGTTAGTGGCCACAAATGAACAATAATAAGTGACAATTTAGTGAAAAATACTATTTTCACAGCTTACAAAAGTCACACACTATAGATTGATATAAGTATGATTATTTCTAGACCCAGAAGTGAAGGAACACCCACTTAAACCAGAGGATTAAAATGAATTCAGTATTGTGCCCTTTGTTTCACGTTCAGAGCTTTTAATGTGCACTTCAACTAGTCATAACCCAAAAGTATACACAGCTTTGTTCTATATATTTGTTATTACTTTTCATACTGCACATTTCATTTTTCTTTCATTCCTGAAGTGCTGGTTCACTCTCAATACATTAACTGTTAAGAGAACTAGTCCTGAGACTGTCAATGGCTATATTGACTCGAGTGAGCCTCTCACACTCTCAGCATAGAAAAACACTACTGGGACACCCTACTGAAATGTGAAGAAAATTGGAACTTCATAAAACAAGAGCATGTAGAGCTGTGGCAGCCTTAACTCTGAAGCTACATAAGATAAATACTAAATTTAATATTTCATGTTTTGGAGCACAGGAAGACATCTCAGTAACAAAACATGCTCTCCCAATGGTCACTTTAAAGGTGGAAGCACACTCAGCTGCATAGCATTTCAAAAACATTTCAGTCACAGCAAATCAAAACCATGATATCTGCAAAGATATCTCTGATGTTGACATTTCATGAATTAAAGTTTTAATCAGGTCTTTCACAGACAAAATGCAGATGCCTCCAACAGTCTGCCAGTTACCTGTCTAACACTTTTAAATCAGTGATTGGCCAGATTTGCCCGTAGCCTAAGGGAAATCACCTGTCTATCCAAGGAGCTACAGATACCAAACAATAGGGGTAAACCCAGACCTTTCACAGTCAGCAGTACATGTGTGATTTGAACTAGCTTGAACTAAGATTTCCCTTTCAGCATTTCCTCCTCAGAACAACTTCTACCTCACAGGAGATTCAAAGAATTTGATGTATATTAAAATCCTTTCCCTCTCAGACGGGCTCATTTTTATTCAGGGACAATTTTGCTGACTGACAGGTAAGCATTTGGTGCTGAAATTGGACCTGTACAAGAGCTTTGCATTTCATTTGCTCCATTACACCAGTGCATGGATTACTGGGCTTTTACTTTGGCATCTTTCCATTATTTTCAGATATCTGACATGAACAAAATGACTCATCTGACAATCTGTGTAACAAATTTGTTCCAAAAAGAATAGAACATTATTATACTATTTTGTACATGTGGGCACCACAACCTTCCACAGTAATTTGGTCAGAAATTCTAAGTGTATAAATAGTAGCTGATATTGTTAAAAAAAAAAAAAAAAAGGCAGGAATGACAGCACAGAAATATCATACCAAAGAAATGAGATTTAGTTTTAACACTACAGCCTTCACTGTCATTTCAATTTCTGAAACACTTCAGGCATCATACCAAATTTAATTTTATTTCTGTTAGGAAAAAAATGTGTAAAAATTGCCATAAGACTCCTAAATTATCTGACATAACACAGCTGTTGAAAAACAAGTGTTGGCAAATTCTGGCACGGAAGAGTTAACAATCCTCATATTTGATTTTTTTTTTTATTAGTTGATTAATTTCCTACCTCAAAGCTCAGATCTGGTTTTATCCATCACTCTCCAGTTTGATTTGCAGAATGAAAAAGGAAGTTTGTTTAGCCTACCACTCATGTAAACACGGACGAGTACATTTCTCCGCATCCCTTGATCTTCCGTCACAGAAGCATACCCAAATACCATATTTAGCTGACTTTTTGAAGAAGCTGATCAATCTTTCTATGGTAGCTGTTGCCATCATAGCACCTTACTTGTAGCAGGAAATGCAGGTAAAGGCTTTCCTGAGCACTATAATTTGCCCAATGACTGTACAGAAGCACCATGGCAGAAAGAGATGTGCAGATCTTGAGTTTAGGATACAAGGTCTGCTCTCTAATCATGACAATTAACACTACAACAATTCTTCAAGTAGAGCCACAGGGTGGACTATCATAAATTCATTCAGGGATGAGAAAACGAGAGTAAAGGGTGAAAGCTGACAAGAAAAGGGATCTTTTATTACATTTTTTCCTTTTAAAAAGACAAGTGTCTGAATGAATATTTCTTTTTATAATTATTCTCTTTTTATAACTATTTAGGTGAAAACTGATTTTTTGAGAAATGTTGCATTGTTTCATTTTCTTTCTTTACACTAGTCCACAGTATTAAAATGCAGGTGCAGTTTTCCAGAATTTCCACTGCTTACTTGTGAAGCAATTAAAAATTCTAAAATCCTTAAACTTCCATACCAACATTAAGCCCTAAACTTCCATACCAAGATTAAGCCCTAATTTTTATGTGGAAATATCTTTCTTTAGATTTTCTGAAAATTGAAGTTACAGCAGTTCTAAGTACCATGAACTACCCAGCTCATGCTGTTTCAAAACCACTTAAATTTTAAAACTCCACTTCAAAAAACATAATTTACATAGTCAGACTGATCAGTTACTTAGGACACAGGAATAGAAAACAATGGAAGCAGTAAGGGAGAAGTGAGTGCTTCATCCATGGAGCAAATGCAGTTGCACAGTTCATCCAGTTGCAATTTTAGGCCTGTGATGTGATTTGTTTCAGAGGTTACACTGACTTACAGCACATAAATGCTACAAACTGTACTAGATGATCCCTAGTCAGAAGTCTCATTTATGTAGGAAGCACTTGAACATCAGCTGGTTGGTGAGGTCTCCAGAAGCGAACCAAAGGGAATTCTTTCAGACAGCTAAGGAGTCTATAAAACAGCCAAAGTGAGTTCTCAGCCATAGATGTTTCCCCCTAAATGCTGACCTAGATTTCCAAGTGCTGAGGCTTTCACATGGTCTATGGGGAATGACTGTTTTGGTAATGCCTTTTCCACAGAAGTCAGGTCAGGGTGTAGATCATGATATACAAATACTTTAAAAAAAATCATAGGAAAGTCTAACAGACCTGTGTACATTTGTTCACTAGGAACAGGATACCATGTGATCTTAAACTGGTGCAAAGGAGAGTTCAAGAAAAATCAGGAAAGCATTTATAGTGATGAAGATGGGGAAAGACTGGAATATGTTAGCTGGAGAGTCTCCATCAATGTAGAACTTTAAGAACAGTCCAGAAAAATACCTGCCAGGAATAGTTTACACAGATTTAGATCTCCTTAGGTTCACTCTAACATGATCTCTTCAGACCCCTTTCAGGACTGCTTTCTGTGATCTGTGATTTTTTTGGTTACTGCTCACAATGTGAATCAAGTCAATAAATTTCTCCATTGCTAAAACAAAAAATACAGACCTTGCAGAATAAAGTTAGAAAGTCAAAAGGTAGGAGTCTCAATGACTGAGTATACAATATGAGTGAGTAGACAAAGTCAGAAACAGCTGTGCAGGTAAGAATTAAAACAAAATAGTTTCAGCAGGCCTAGTTAATGTATTAATAGCCGCTGGTTCTCTTGCTAAATGACCATGATCATTAGAACATTTTTATATGAACTTTCTAATTGTAGTAACAGTCTGAGTTTATACACAATGGGACAAGCTTTTGACAATGCCACTTCCCATTAACAAGATAAATTAATATTACCTTCTAAATCTTCCCTCATCAATAGTGAATGAAAAGAGAATTCCATCAAGATTATTGAAGATTACTAAATTAAATTACTTATGCCAAGTTTTTCAGAAGACACCCAAGGTGATAAATATCAATATTTCTTCAGGCTGTCTTAAAAATTCTCTTTCTAGTTATTAGGCTTGTGAATACTTTCACTCTTGTCAATATTCACAACATAAAAAACACCCAACATACCATACTGATCTGGTATCGCGTTTAAACAGCAAGTATCAAAGTGGACAGTGGAAAATTCATGATAATGACAAATCTAGTCCAAATAATTCTGGAAATGAAGTGGAAATTAATAAAAAATATTCCTATGCATAACCAAAATTAATTTCCTGATTTGTATTTTCCCCTTTCATACAACAAACGGTACAAGACTTATAATTGACCAAGCCATCCTGGTTCACTGGTCATGCACGAACTGGACAACACCAAATAGTCCAAATAGAAGAAAAGCTGAGATGAAAACTATAAGAACCAAGGGAAATTTAGGAAGTCCATAAATCAAGCAGTAATGAAAGAATTTTTCCTCTAGCCAACGAGACACATGGTTTTAGACAGAGTTGTAGAAATGTCCTTTTCCACCCTAACGTACAGATGGCAGAAATTCTGCCTTTTGCATAATTTCTATTAACTTAAGACCTTCAGACATAAAATCTATACTATTTTGTTTCCAAGAAACAAATTATCACCTTGAAAAAGCTAACTTACCTTAGAAGCAGTTCATGCTTAGTCTTTTTGTATTAACATGGTAATGAAGAAAAGGCTGAAATTATGCTCTATGTATTGTAGCAAGAAATTTTTTCTCTGTTTGTTTAGAAAAAATATAAGAGTAAAATAGAAACATCTTTAAATAAACATAAGAAAGGAAAATATCTGTGGGAGAAAAAAAAAGTAATTATGTGTTAAAACTATGATTTGAATAGGCCTAATGATAAACTGCATTTCCATCTGAACATAGGGCATATTTTGATCACTTCTTTGTAGATAAAACCACCTTTCTTTGCACTTTCTTCTACTTTCAAAAGCCTAGTTAATGAAGATACCTTTAAAAGTAAATCAAATGGCAGGTAGTTCTACATCATCATGCAAATCCACCCTTCTACTCATTCAGATTTTATCTCTTAAGACCTTTCCATATGTAAAATAGACTAATGATTTTAAAACCAGTCCTCAAGAAGGGACAATATGGTCATTCTAATGCAGTCAAGTAACAAAAGGAAGATGCAACTAAAGCTTTAACCTTTTCTTCTGTTCTTAAATCTGGAGTCACTTGGGCCCTTGCTAGCTCTAGATTTCTAGAGGCTGTTAGTCTAATTGTTTCCCCAAAGGAGAAATTCAAAGACAGTCTGAAGGCATCCAAAACCTTCTCATCCCTTCCCACCTCTCAATTTCAAACACAACCCAAACACTGCATTGTTTTATTCATTTTGGCTGAGTTCATTTGGTGCCTTTTTGTGCACAACTGTGAGGAATGTTATGTCAGCCAGACACCAGTAGGAGTACTACAGCAGAAGTTATTTACAATCATATGTTCTTACTGGCACGGGCTCTTCATTATTAGTTTACTTTGATTTGATCTGTTTTAATGAGCTTTTACAACTAACAATTTTTTAGCTTTTTGATGGACTCATTCATATGAAAAAGATTTTTAGAAAAATAAGTATTTTACTTTTGCTTTTGTTAGGAAAAACTCCCAGCTTAAATCCCAAAAGGATAGAAGACACTATAATATGTCCTTGAATTCTAATGTTCATTAAAATATCCATGTCTGTTTAAAGAATTTCAGTCTAAATGATCTAACTCCATGTGACCCATATTGGGTAACAATAGGATAATTCTTTTAGGATGATATAAACCCAAAAAGGTAATTAATTTTTTCAAAGTCAGATGCAATGAAATGGAAATAAGAAAATATTCTCTTCTAACATATTAATGCTTTACTGCCATAAACAGGTATGTCCACTTTTTTCTTCATTAATATTTCCATTATTACATGACATGGATATAAATCCTTTTAATGTATTTTTTAAAAAATAACTGAAACTATACTTATAAAAGGCTTATTGTTATCAAAGAAAAGAGAATGTCATCACGCTTTGTCATAAATTATCAGCCCAGATTTATTCATCTGTAACTTTCCTATAACAAGTCTTACTATGATTGTAATTTACTTCTCTATTTGGCACACAAATTTCTTTCATTTAACAGGATTATTCATTAATCAAGTATTTATTAGTCAGGGTCTTCTAGAACTCTGAGAGACTGGTGTAGACTTCATTTGTTCAGTTTTAACAGGATTATTTTTATATCAGGTATTTATTTAAGTGGGCTTCATTATACTGGGGAAGCAAACAATACTTATAAGGCTGATACTTGTTTCTAAATACAAATACCAAATACTTGATATGGGAGTAATCCAGTTAAAAAAAATAACCATAGAGCATCTCCATGGTCTTGATTTTACAGCACAATCCAACAGAATTAATACTTTAGAAAGGAATAATCCTGAACAAAGTAAAATCCCCAGATAAACAGCGACCTATAATAAAACTTTCCATTACACAGAGCAACTCAGTGAGCAAAGACAAAAATTATCAATTACTTTGTAGCCTGGTATAGCTATGAACCAGGACATTTCTTTAATTTATCTTTTTATTTAAAGTTAACTGGGTATTAACTTTTTTTGCTTCCTTTCTTTTAATAGTAGTTCCCAGCTAGCAACTCATGTGAGTTTGCAGGATGAAAGTTGACTAGTATTTGCATATTGTGTAGACAACAACTGAAACTGTAACTGTTATCTTTACATGAAAACAGAGCAGCCAAATTTCTAACACAAATTATGGGGAAAAAAACCAATTATGGTAATTCTAAATCTTAAATTTATTCTTACCAAGCAGTCAAGCCAACTAGGCACATACTCAAGACCTCTTATAGCTCTAAAAAGAAACTTATCTACCAACAAGAGGACACATCTTACCCTAATTATCCTTGACCTCCACTGTTTGGATGGGAGATGGGAAGACCTGATGATTGCCCTGTGAGCCTGAACCAATACATCAGATAAAGCTTCCACTGACCTTTAGAATGGAACATTTCACATTCAACTGCTCCACAAAATGAGTTTTACTTCAAATATGTACTTGGAAAACATTTCTCAGCAACTGATGAGCCAGTAATGTGCCCTTGCACAGCAAAGCTGACTTCTGGTATCCTGGGCTGTATTAGGAGGAATGTTGGCAGTGGGTCAAGGGAAGTGATCCTTATCTTCTCAGCCCTTGTGTGTGAGGTCACACGTGGAGTACTGTGTCCACCTGGAGTACTGTTCTGGACTTCCCCATATGAGAAAGATAAGGACATAGTGGAGAAAGTCCAGCAAAAGGCCGCTAAGACCATTAAGAGACTGAAGCATCTCTCCTATGAGGAAAAGCTGAGCGAGGTGGTACTGATTAGCCTGGGGAAGACAAGGCTTGAGAGGGTGGAATCTCTTCAATGTATACAATTATCTGAAAGGAGGGTGCAAAGCAGATGGAACCAGGCTCTTTTCAGTGGTGCCCAGTAACAGAATGAGAGGCAATGGGTGTAAATTGAACATCAGGAAACCCTATTTTTTACTGTGAGAGAGGCCAAGCACTGGAACAGGTTGGCAGGGAGGCTGTGGAGTCTTCATCCTTGAAGATATTCACAAGCCATCTGGACACGCTCCTTTAGCAACTGGCTCTAAGTGGCCCTGATGGGTGAACAACTGGCTGTGAGGTCTGGCTAAGAGAGTAAGAATAAATGGGGTTACATCAGGCTGGTGGACAGTCACCAGTAGGAATTCCCAGGCCCAATTTTAGGGCCAGCGCTCTTTAATGTTTTTATAAATGAACTGGACGCAGGAATCAAATGTATATTAAGTTTGCCAATGATACTAAATTAGGAAGAGCTGTGGACTCCTTTCAGAGTAGAGAGGCCTTACAGAGCCTTATCCAGAGAGATATGGATAGACTAGAAAGCTTGGAAGTCACCAACCATACGAAATTTGACAAAAGCAAGTGCCGGATTCTCCATCTGGGACAGGGTAATCCTGGTTGTACCTACAAACTGGAGGAGGAGAGGCTGGAAAGCAGCCCTGCAGAAAGAGATTGGATAAGATGACATCCAGAGGTCCCTTCCAATCTCAGCCATGCTCTGATCCTGTGATTCCACCACAATACCCAATTAATCTAATCCATACTACTTTATGCAATTGTGAAACAAAGGGAATATTTTAACTTAATTCACACATTTACTTCCCTCAAGAAGGACCATATCTGCTCCCACTAGAAAATTATTATGTGGTACTTAGATATTCTGCTTTGTAGGTAAAAGTCACGTTTCCTTTAATTTTAAAATGTTTTAAATATACATATATAAATTCATATTAAAAACAAATACACAACCTTCAATATAGAAAAACACACAGTTCATGGAAAATGATATAGTGAGAAACACATTTAGTGCTTTTCAGACACACAGAGAAGCAGGATAGAGTGAGACAGTCATCTTGTTGAACATTACTGTTCATACACCTTTCTCTTGGATAGCTACAGCTAATTACAACCACCACATGATATTTACAGAGACAGTGTAAAGGTAACAACTCCTTCATCAAGCTGTGCAGAAAAAAGATTACTTATCTGTGTTGGTCCTTGAAAAAGGCTGCTCAGAAGCAGGACAAAGAAAAAGGCAAAATTAAAGTTGGCCATAATGATAGAGCAAAGTAAGCAGGAAGATATAGAAGGCAAAAATTTGGAACAGTGGAACACAAAAATGCTCTTAGTGACATCTATAAGGTCTCAAGACACCTTTCTACTTCATTTGTTCTACAGCCTAGACCTAAATGAAAACCAACCAACCAACCAAAACCCCACAACAAAACCCAAAACACTTTCCTAATCCACCTCCGTAGAGCAACAAGTATTGCAGAGTCTGGATAACTGAAAACTCCAAATGACTATAAATGCAGACCTGTTTTCTTGGATGAAAATCTAGTAAAGGAATTTAGCAAACACTATGGAAGCAGGGAAAAAACAATGTGAATAATGGACTTTGTCAAACTGAAAACAGACCTTAGAATTCAGTCGAGTGGAACTGAAAAGATATATTAAAATACACTCAATTTGTATTTAATCTGATTTTATCATTGTTTGACTCATTTTATGCAATTTAAAATAGTTATTACCACTAATTAGTTCTAGCAATTTTATACACCATATTTTAATATTTCCAAAAACAACTCTGAGAAAGGTACACTGGATTAAAACATTCGCTAAACTCAACAAGAATAATAAAACAGGTCCCTCAGAAACCTACTTTTTCAATAGGATTCACAGTTATAAAAAAAAAAATCACTGAACTTCATGCAAAATTATGTTAGACCAAGTATCCTTCTGCCCTTTCTGAAATGAAGATGATCATGTCTCTCACACCCAAGAAAGCTGGAAGAAATGTTCTTTGACACAATGCTCTTTAGAAGAAATATGCATTTGTCAGAGCAACTATTTCAGTTTGGGATCAATCACATTCGACCTGTTTTAATATGGACAGCTGCCACCATTCACAGAAGTCAGTATTTTCTAGAAAATGCCATATTGCTGTATTCATGTTCATCTTTATACATATATACACAATGACACTTGCTTGTTGGGAAACGTAATTTTTCGGGTATCATCAAATGGAATCACAGCATTAAAAAAAGATTGTTCCTGAATATGAGCAAATAAACAGAAAAGGTTTGAGACTTTAACAGAGGAGTGAGAAATGTAGATTTCAAATCAGTTGGTTGCTTGGTTAGGAAGATTCCTAAGTAGCTTGCACTGGACTTGAACCTTAGCCAGCTGACAAATTTAGGATTAATGCAATCCATAGTAAGGAACCCAGAGAGAACAGATCTCACTCCTTGAGCTGACATGTCATTGAAGGAATCATTATAGAAGCTTACCATATAATGGTCTCTGTAGATCTGTCCATGAGAAGGGATATGAAAATAGTAAATACTTATTTTTGAAGGCTGATTAATATATTACACTGCCACTGTCATCCATGAGTTTTTTCATAATTCTATATTCACTAATGCATTTTGAGGTCCAAGGTTTTCAAAAATGGCTTCCAAACATACAACGCAAAGCTTCTACAATTCCTGATAAAACAGTAGGTATCATGGATGCTCAGACATTTCAGCTGTTCAGGTATTCAAATTTCATTATTGTGTATCAAAAATGTGATTAACACATGAAAGTTCAGTGTGGCGGTCCTGTCACAGAATAAGGGAAATTTTACAGAACAGATGGTATTTCCAGCATTATGTTAGTTCCTTATTTAAATATTGTTTGGCATCTATATCCTATTGAAACTGGCATAGTACACAGTGAGGGAGGCATGCTGCCATCTCAACATATGGGTACAAATGTTGGTTGGTAAGAGAGGGTAAACAAATCCTATGGGCTTACTGAGGGCAGGATTCCTAAAAGAAATGCTACAATTACTCTTCTTTGATCATTCATATTATAGTGACAGCAATGAGACTTTTTTTTTTCAGAAACTGAATAAACAGCCTTTAATAATGATAATGAAATTTGGAGGTTTGAATTTACATGAAAATGAAGCTTGAACTTAACTAACTGAAAAACATCACTAAAAAAAGATTAAAGTAGCTAGAGCTGTACAAACCTTTTTTCTCTCTTTCTCTTAAAAAGTAAGCATTAAAATTATTCCTATTCTGATTCCAATTCTACTGTAAATTAAAAGCAACATCAAAAGAAATGTAGATTACTGCTGACTCCCAAAATGTTAATGAAATTTTATCAACTTAAGAAAATCAACCGAAATGAAAGAACTTGAATTTTTCATGAAGTATGGGTCATACCTTACAACAGATCCTTTTACAGATGTGGACTGGAGTAAAATCTGAAGCATAAAATACTAGGGAACAGCTGCAGTTTATGAAGATAGATACTAATTCTACCATGGTGAATTCACAAGCCTGGGGAGAAAAAGAAGTATTCTTCACAAAATTCGTCATTTAATGACTACAAGAAGACACGGTTTCAAAGGAGCAAATCTTAAGCAAAATTATTGGTTTAATTGTAAAGTTCAAAAGGATTAAAGTGTTTGAGGTCATTTAAGGTTTTGCTATACAGGGTGCAATTCTACAAGTTTACAGTCAATGGCCTGAATGTCAGCTTAGAAATACTTCCTAGTAAAAAGGGAAGAGATATACTTTAGTAATGTTAGAGTTCTCAAAAATTCAAACACTGTCAGTATAATCTATGTAAGAAATACGGGTGAACCTGCTAATGAAATACATGGGTTATTCACAAAGTTGGTGTAAGCTATCTTTTCCTGTATCAGTATTAAAGTTACATGCAGGCTCCCTACAATCTTAAGATATAAAAGTCGCATTCACTCATTTTTATACAATTCATTACATCATATCTAATCCTTTCAGAATAACTTTCTTCCTGAACAATTTAGAACCCTGATGTACTCTCAGGTGCATGGAGATGATGAAGCAATATGTTTTTTCTACCTCTAATTTCTCACACTTCTATTAGCAGTTCTATTTCATGCTATAACTGCAGGGTGGCATTCAGGGAGGTATTCTGTATAGCAATGCATCATCTCAATCCCAAAGGAAAAATAGGGGGAAAAAAAAAAGACAAAAAAAGACAAAGACAAAAGTTCAACCCATCTTGTCATTCATCCATGTAGCAAGATGTGACTGTGAAATACAATTCCAATCATGTATTTGTAACTTGAAAAAAAAAAATCTAATCATGCAATACTCTGAACAAAAGCAAGGCACATCTCGAAGTTAATGGGTAATACTGTACACAATACAGACCTTTCTAGAGGGTTAGATTTCTGGATGTATTTTTAAAGAAGTCGGTTATCTGTGATTTAGCCTCATGTCACAGTCATTCCAGTTACTAGAGGAAGCTTTAAATAAGGATTTCATGTACTACCTTCCCATCTAACCTTCCAGGTCATTCAGTCAACTGCGTGTCAGATGTCAACTGCTGCATTGGTCAATTACAGGCACTTGAATATCATGTCTGCCGCTTGCTGAAGATGTCAGAATTCTCAGGGACTTCAGGATGCCACAAAGTTCACAATTTCCACATATATCTAATGTTTTCTTTCCATGAAAACTATCACACACAAAGACACACTTTCATTACAATGATTTCATAAATGGCCCGTGGGTTTTACCTGCTCTGGGAATAGATGTTACATTAGGCTAAATTAACAAGACGAGAATACTTCTGATTATTTTTTTGAAGAAAGGTGCGCCACGTGATAATGTGATGAAAATGTACAAATGAAGTAAGGATGAAGGAGAAGCAGTACTTTGCAGAAGACGTATGTTTAATTTTAATTTTTATAATTTTCACCACCTTGTTTGTGTTAGAGCACTTTCATTTGACCCCACTTGCCTTTTCCATTACTGTTCCAACTTGCCTCTCTATTTTTTGTCTAAGATCGGTGAACATGTTAGGCAAAATTATTGCCTAGAATTTCCCTCCTCTGACACTTTCCAAACCACAGTCTTACATCTTGACCACACTGAAGTGATTCACACTAGTTTCCAGTAACCTTCCTGCCAAAGCTTAAACCCAACATGCTTTTCACAATTGTTTTAACTTGCCAATCACACTCAACACCATACACCACAATTTCTTAAAAACCTTTTTCCCTATCAGTGTTTGTGAGCTAGTTCTGTACCACCCCTTTTCTCACTATGCTAGTTTACAGTTCTATTGCTACAAGCATCTTCCTCAGCGTCCTCCTAACCTTTGGAGGAACTGAACAGACATCCACCTCAGTTCCTCATTTTACTACTGTGTGCTTAGAATGTGGACAACAACATTCACTGACACAAACTTCATTATCACCCCTATGCAGCTATACCACACAGCTATTGGTCTACTTGCCTCCCTTTTTTCCAAGCAGATTTATGGATTTGTCTTTCTTGAGCAGCCAGTTATAGGTAGAACAAGCTCACGCCAAACATTTCAGTATCTTGCTATGGTTGCAATCCCATATGGCCTAGACAAAGACCGGGGTCTTCCTCTCCAATCCAAATCAATCTCTCTTTCCCAGCCAGGATGGACAACACTGCCATTCTCGTGGTCTCTTGCTATTAGTAACACGGTATCATCTCTGTTTTAACTTCTCAGAACTCTCAGGATCAAGCAGTACTTACTGGTACAGATTGTCTTTATAACCTTTCTTTTGTGTGAGCTTATCCCACCTGTCTAACACATTCTGAATTCCCTTCATATAGTGTAAGGTTTGACAATGTTCTCCTTCCATGAAAACTGCCACAAAGAAGATGCATCCTGCCAACGTTTCTTGTTAAGTTTAACTTTTTGTTTAGCTGCATGAGTAGCAAATGCCACACTATCCTAAATTAACACAGAGTCATAGTATACTTCAATTACTTTGCAAGTGAAAAAGTTCAAGTGAATAATTAGGATAAAACACAAGAAACTTGCAGTGCACATTGTTCCTCTAGTATTAATTCATAATTGTGGGAAGGGGTCACAGAGACATTTTCCAGGGTTTACAACTTACTTGCAATTTCTATGTATCCTCCACGCGAATTTCATGTAACTAACTGATTTTCTGATAACATTTTTAAAACTTTCATTCTTACCAAAAGTGTGTAAACTTATGAAAACAAGGTGAAACTATAGAATAAGCTCATAAAGCTACAAGAGTTTCAAAAGTAACTATAAGATATGTTATGTTATGAAGAATGAACCCATCAAAAGGCCTTATGAAGGTCTATGAAGAGGTAGATATCACCTCACAAAAACAGTGAGGAAAATATAAAAAAATGCAAGACCTAAAATAGCTACCAACTGCAATCAGTGGATATCATCATGCAATTTAAGAATTTCTTACTTGTTTTCACTTGGCTCTTATTTGAACCCTCCTGAAATCAATGGGAAAATATTATCGCAAATGCCAAATAAATTTTCCAAGATCAATCATTTTGTTTGCAATTCTGTCCATTCTCAATCTAGTATAACTCATTCTCAAACATAACCAGTTTAAAAAAAAATATATAAATATTTGAGGGTTGACATGATATCTTCCTCCCATCTGCTCAAAATAAACTTGGAACTAAAAAATATCTATGGCAACATTGTGATAATAACTAATGATACTCTTAAGGGAAAAGTTTCCTGTTTTCACAGTTACTCAAACAAGTAAAGTCCTACTACTAAAAACATACTATTATAAAATTGAAACTATTTTGTTTTAAAGGAGAGTCATAAATAATATTATAATTGTGAAACAATGCAAAGTTTTATGGAATTATTGAAAGGTTTGAAGGCAGAGGGCAACTTTCAGGGCTCATTATTTTACCACGAAACTCTTGCAACATTTGCTGGGCAGAACGATTTCTATGGCTGCGTGAAGCTAAACTTTAAATACCTCATGAAAACATACCCTCATGTCCACTTTTATGTTTGTGTTTGAACACAGATTTTAAAGCTACAAACATGTTATTTTGGTATGATATGGTTAAAAAAAAAAAAAAAAGGAAGGAAAAACAAAGAATGTTGGATGCTATTAGCAGGAACTCTTACTGGAAAAAGGAAGTAATTTTTTCATTTTGATATGGTGATCACCTAGTGACTACTGGAATCACCCTGGAAATAAGCAAGTGCTTAGTCTAAATTTATGGACTACTGAACTCCTACTTTTAGCAGGAAATGTTTAAGAAAAAAAAGTTATGACAAGCCAAAAAAAAAAAGAAATTACATGCTCCAGACACTAATACATTAATATAATACTAAAAATGTTTCCTGTGAAATAGAATTAGCAGTACATTTTGCATGACCAGGGTAAAAATTCAAAACACAATCAAATAGACACTGTGTATGTACAAGGGCGTGTGTAAAAGTGCACTTCTTAATTGCATCTTTTTAAACCCACTTATAAGCAAAGTAAGTCAAAACTAAAAGGAAAAAGTATAGTAAACCAAAAGAAAAGCCAAGGCATAGCAACTCTAAACTGAAGAAGAAAATTAGTTCGCGTGCTCCAAAATCAGACATTTTGCCCAGAGCAGCAAAAGCAAACTTCTTAAACTTCTCCAAGTACCACTGACCTTCATCTCAGTCAAGCATTCATATTTAGAAATATCTTTCATGCATAAGTATTTTTGATCCACAGCATTATAAAGTTAACTATTGACTTCAAAACCCATTAGAACAGTTTATTCATTATCAGAATGACTACTAAAATTTAGTTTGTAACTTACAGCTTATGAACAGGCATCATCTGCTGAAGTCTGCCTCTAATTTACAAAAGAGAAAGTAGGATTCCAGTATCAACATTGATACAGTTTTTGCTCCTATTGAATGAGTAAACAATTATCAAATTAAAAAAGTTGTCTGAATAGGGAACATCTCAGCACTTGATATAAGGAGACTGTTCCTAGATTTCCTGTTCCTACAGGGTTCAAAGAAATAACTCCAGAATTAAAAGTCTGAGCTACAACAGTTTTAGCTTAAGAGAGATACCTCTGTGCAGCAACTATGGCATTTGCATCTCCAGAAGATGCGACAGGGGTGTGATGTATAATAGTTACTGGGTAATGTAATAATCACCCTGTAAATAACATTTAGCAAATTTACAGTGTTCTGTAAAGAATGCTTTAGTAAATGTAGTGTATTCATCTGAGAGGGGCTGTTCCAGTGATCAGCTCTTGAAAAGGTAACAGGCAGAGAGTACTTTACTCAACTAGAGAAAAAAAAGAATAAATTGGTACTCTTGGCTAAAAATTATTAATAGAAGCAACTTCACACTAATAGATATGTAAAAAACCTTAATGCCATAGTGACTAGTGAGTTAATTCAAATTGCCTGACAAGGCTTTTCTCCATCATAAGATGCCTTGGTCAGATAGCTGGTCAGATTCATTAACACTCAAATTTTCTGTAAATGTATTGATTTTGAAACTGTTTTTTAGCCAAACTGCAATCTCCTATCCCTCCACCGGGCCCCTGATCCTGATGCTTATTACTGCCAGTAGCAAACCTGCATGCAATGCTGAATGTAACACTTTGAAACACACCATGCAAAGGTAATATTCTACCATAGAGAAGGAGATATTCTCCACAAGGGGAATGCAGAAAATCTATCTGAATATATAAGAAAGAAGTTTGTAAATGTGCTTTAACATATCACAGGAAAAAGCTGCTCATAAAACAGCTTTCTTTATCTTAAGTTACTGTCAGAATCAGTGCACATCTTGGAGCTGTATTATAAACAAACTTCATACAACCATTCTAAAAGTCAAAGACTCAGTCTCAATATTACATATAAGAAAATAACTACTATAGAAGAAAAAAAAATAGCTTGGTTGGTAAAGCACTGCAAAGACTGACTGGGAAGTACCACTGGAGAAGCAGTCTTAGAAATGGACTGGATGGTGATGCAGAATCTCACGCTTTGAAATGCCTCAGGATATTGCAAGATGGACATGGGGAAACTGAGAGATAACCACAGTGAAATTGTCTACCAATTCACAACACTTCCAGATAAAAGTGAAACACAAAAGGGAAATTCCTCCACAGTGAAGCAAGCTTGTTTGCACTCCACACAGTGAAGACAGTTTTCCAGACCAGATAAGCTACTACCATGGAAATACAAGTGTTACAATGATGCCATATGACCTGTGGCAAACTCCTCTGGTAAAGCAGTCACAGAAAACTAAATTGCTCAAAGACAGGCATGCATATTTTCACATGCATATTTTCAATGTTTCTAAAAGATTAGATGAGAAAGTCTGGGACAGTTCCTCCTCCTTTTCAAATACGTGGAAGCGCCTCATCCACGCACAATGTTCTCATAGCAATGTAGTCGCCATGGTCAAGTGAAAGGGGTCTTGAGACAATGAAATTTTGGAATACCCCTTCATTCTTTAATATTACCATACCTCCCATAAAGACACTGCACTCAGACACATGGGGAGTAAGACAGAAGAGCAAAAAGGACTTTACACATGGATCTTTTACTTGTTCAGCCTTCTAGTGTACCACATCAACTTCAGAGAAAATTAAGTGAGGAAAACAGCACAACAGCCCAGGGACACATCTACTTAAATTTCGTGATTACATTTTAAGTGCTCTTTGTCACAGATATCATAAACTGATTAAATCATTTCATGGCTGACCCCTACTGACTATGCTAAGCAAAAAGAGAGGGCTATTAATAACTACCCATTTCTGACAGCTGCCCAGGGGCAATGTAGCCTTTTGCAGCAATAAAATGACTCCCCAGCTCACTTACTGAATGCTAAATATTGATTCATATTATGAGTGTTGTCAAACACAGACTGCAGTTCTGAAGATCCGTACTGGCAGGTCATCAGGAATAGCATTAGCAAATGTCAGGTCAGGAATCAAAGGGCTGTTGGACTCTTTAGGGATGAGATTTATCGATTCCATAAAACGTGAAACAGATCAAGTACTTGTGATGATGGAAACGGTCATGGCAGAATGAGGCTGAGCCTAGGATGATGTGTATCTCAGAAGAGAAGCATCACACAAAAATATTGACCAGTGAAAATAAGTTTTAAAAGATGGGATGTCCATGACAAGGAAAACTGAAGATGCAGGCCCACAAAAGACCATTTTAGGCCTAAAAGTCAGAATTTGAATGTGCACTTGGCCAAAGCCACATATCTAGCTCACTCACACAGGAGGCCATACTGCTGGTCTTAAGGATCTGATTAAATTAATGTTGGTGCTGTTCAGACCATGCTAATGAATACTATAATCCACAGATAAAAACCAATAAAACTAAGAGGTCTATGGTATTTAGATGATCTGAATAACATAAGGTAACATTCTGTGTCTATGATTGATAGAAACACATCTTGAATGCCAAATAACGCCAAAATTAAACTTAAATTCCATTATTTCACACTTTGTCACCACCAGCACCACTTATATTTAATGAAAATATATTTCAGGATTTCATTTTCATAAGACTGAGTTCACACAGGCTGACATTTTAAAATTTTCCCTCAGCTAGAAAAAACCCTGGCATCAAGGCATGAAAAGTGACTGTGGAATGTTACATGTGCGTTGAGGAGAGAAAAGTCTTGAAGCTTCTTGCTTCTTCTTTAAATTGATTACTGACATTTTTTCCTTCTTTCTTCTTTTAGAGTACTTTCTCTTAATTGAAACACTAGTAATGACTAGATGAGTTTAAAATGTGATAGAATTACTTTTAACAGGACAAACAATTATATATTCCATGTAGCCAGGAACCTTACTAAGGAAACAGCCGTACCCAGGGAATCCCAGACACTGAATGGTGTCCCTGCCCATGGCAGGAGGGTTGGAACCAGATGACTTTTAAGGTCCCTTACAATCAAATACAAATCACTTTATGATCCCATATAATATTCAAAGCAATAAAGATTATTCTAAAATTGAACAGTTATTTCGATGAAGTACTATACCAAATCCCAATCAAGTATTATCAAGTGTTATCATTTGTTAATGTTACTTTGACCACCTTGATCAAAAGGAGTATTTTTTAAATTAATGAACAAATAATCAAATGTGTTTTACAATAACTTGAAACTACTTCAATTCAGCTATACGTGGATCTTTTCCAATATGTTAAAATTTCTGTTGTTATCGTAAGGTTAAAATAGATGGTTTTTCAATACGCAGGACACCAGTAAGAGAATCTCTATACAGAAAAACCTCCATTTAAGTTTCCCTTTGGATATTTGAATGGTAATTAGGATGTCTCTAAAAAGTGCTCCTAGCTACCTAGGGAAGAATATATCCCTGTATGCTGTATTCCCTGCATTGTATATTCTCTTTCAAAATCAGAAATCAAATCACAAATCTAAATATAGCACTTGATGCTTACACAGGACACAAGAACTCAATAAAAGACAATAATTACAAATAATAGACTTGAAAATGAATGGTTTCAACGAACTACAATTTAATGGAAAAAAAAGATAAACACTGATGATTTATAATTATAAAGGAACTGCTTGGGAACCTAAGATACAGTCATTAATGCATAAATAATTCCAAAAGAAGGCACAGAAATACATAAACCATACAAGACAAACAAAATATTCTATTTGGAATTGCTTAAAATCCAAATAAGATGCCCATGTAAATCCATTTAAAATTAATTACTTCATTAAATCTACAAAATTTAATGTCAAAAACAAATCTTAAATAAATAAAATAAACTGTTAAGCACAGCAGTAGCTTCTATGATACATACAGACATTTTGATGTTAAGAGAGTCAAGCTTTTACCTGCTGTGTCCTGCAATTCTGACTACTGTTTCAAGAAAAAATCAGGAAATATCTAGAATAGATTTCTCACAGAAAAAAAATTTCAATATTTTAAGAAGACTCTAAAGAAAATGTTTTCACTAAGAGATACATATCCCCTAATTAGAATGTACTCCCATCAAGAAAGTTCTTGAGGAACTCATTTTAGTCTAGTGACTGTAACTATTACAGAAAATGTCCAGTGTTTTATTTCGTCATTGGCTTCAACTAATCTAAGGTGATATCACCACACAAACAGCAGAGCCGGTTCTCTCTCCTTTCCAACAGACGTTTCTACCCATACAGACACATATTCTTACTTACTTTGGGTTTACAGCAGGGAGGGATGGAGGGAGGAAGGGAGAGAGGACACATGCTGATAGTACGAGGGGCAGGAACAACAACGTTTTAGTTGTAATGTGAAATAGTTCTCTCTCTGTGCAGTTCTGTAATACAGACTGAGCAGTAGTAGTAGATCTAGTAGATCACTGCTACTTATGAAGGAAGGTCATTTCCCCTCCAAACCCATCTTTCAGCATTTCTCCTTCCCTGCTCCCAGCTGCCATTACCTTATGCTCTGGAGCTCATCATGTTCATCCCACTGTAAACCAACCCAATTCATTGCAGGAGAGCAAATCCATACTCCCCCCCACACCACAAAAAAAAAAAATAAAAAAATTCTGCCATTTAAATTAATTTGGCTGGTGGAAGGATCCTGCCAGCACAGAGAGGACACAGAGGAAGGACTCCTGGTGAGGAGCAGAGGGGGGAAATCCAGGGAGTGGCAAACCTTTGATCAGACCAGTTCTCAAGAAACAACAATCTCAGACTGTAGCAGTATTAGACATGTAGGGCAGTACAGAAAACCTGCTGAAGACATGGAGATATTTGGGGGATTACTTAGCAATCGAGTCCCTGTGGCCAAAGTTCAAAAAGGAAGGAATTTTGGTCAACTGACTATTTGTAAAATTAATAATAAGAAATTCTGTAATACAAAGAAAGCCCTTCAACCTCTGTATAAAGTTAGATGTGTCTTTTGTTCACTGTATCTAGACAGCAAGGAAAATATGATTAAGCTTGCCTACAGTTTGTTTTTTTTTTTTTTAATTTAGAAGCTGAAAAATAAGGTCATATATATTTACTCTTTAGTCTGTAAAGGCAAAATATACCATTTCTTTTCCCCGTTATAAGAACTGTGTTTCAAGAAAAGAACCAACCAACTTTAGTATTCTCCGAATTCTCATCTCTGGCAGTCATGGAGCAGTCCATGCAAGCACACTGGGAACACTGTGTAACAAGTAGGCAGTAACAAATCATTCAGGTTTAACTTGTTAAGTAACATCTAACATAGCAATTTTACGTAATCAATTTTCAGATAATGGAAAACTAGGCAGTAATGGATATGTCCTGTATACTCTCTGGTGTTCAACTACTTTATACCAATTGAATAAATATTTTTATTTCAAAACACAAGCCACATTCAGTTGGTTTTGTATTTGCATGAAAGAAGCAAACAAGAAATAAAGAGGTTACAACTGCGTTTGCATTGTCAGACAGCATTCAAAAATATAAAGGCTAAACCTATCATTTCAATAATTCTTTCCAAAGACAAAAATCCATTAATAAGCAAAACATGTCAACAAATTAATTAAATATTTCATAGTCAATGTAAAGTTATGCAGTGTTAAATTTTATTTTTTATGGTATCACATTCACTACTGATATGCTCTGCAACAGATAATACATTCTGAATTTTTCTTTGTTTATTAACAAGCCCTTGTAATTAACTTCCTTTTAAATCATAAGTATGATACTATTTTAATTTCCCTCACATTCTCTACCCTATCATTTGGAATCACATTAAGCTGACTCTTAGCAGGCCACCTGGTGTAATTCTATGACATTGAAGTGAGCTGTTCTGGTATGCAGGAAACACTGACAGTCTTCTGTGCTGAAATCCATTTCTCTAACTGATGACAGAACTGGGGGAAATTAATTTTTGCTATTCATAAATACCTGACAGGTTTAATGTAAATGTTTTGAAAAAGACCTCAGCATATGCTGCACATACATTATATATGCCACAGTGCACTGGAATATTGTATTTGCAACCCATTCAATTTCTAGATCACTACTGCTGAAACTTGAAATTTCTCAAATTACTTCCATATTGTAATTTGCTCCATATACATACAGACAAAAACAGAGGCCTCCATGAAGTCTTTCAGTTGCTAAAAACAGCTAGACATTTAGGAGAAACTGCTTGATAGAAATACTACAAAGAAATATATACCAAACTCTTTGATAGAAATACTACTACAAAGAGATATATACCATACCTTGCCAGACAAATTAACAAGAAATGCTTATGCATATGTGATCAGAGACCAGAGGGAATTCTGTTACAAATCTTCATGACTAAGGACACATTCTCATGAAATACAGAATATTTCATATTCCTAAAGCCATATCATCAGCCTTAACATTATTGCTAATCCCCCATCCCCCCCCCCTCTCTACAAAAAGAACAAAAATTACCCTAATCTTACCAGCAAAAGTGGATTTGCAAAGGTCTCCTCAACACGCAAATTTATTTGAATGTCTGGAATCTAAACAAAGAACTGCTATATAGAACAGCTGGGAAAACTGAGACTTCTTTTACATATTGATGCTATCGACACATACAATGATAAAAATAAAGGATCTAGAAGTCAGGAAACTAAAAAATGGGGCCTTATAGGAGAGGGACTCAACTACTTAACTGTTCTTATGTGAAAATATATACTTTTTCACTATACATTGTGTGACCTACTGGATTTCCTTTAAGTCATATATGCCAAAATCCCATTATTTACAAATACAGAATACAAGACACTGAATCTTTCCTAAAACTAAAGAAAACAGGCAGGGGGGGTCTGGTTTCTCTTTAATGATACAAACTTTGATCCTAACTTAGTACAGACAAAGAAATTTACCAAGTCTGAAAATTCATTACCCGTGCATCTTTGTGGGTATGCCTATATGTTAGTGTCTGTTTTGAATTTGGATATATCTGCTACCTGGTACCTAATAAAACACCAGCAGTGCCCCAAAAAAATCAATACATGACCACAATCAACAAATTATAGTCCCACAAAAATGAGCCATATATTAATAGGTCAGCAAATAGAATTTATTACTAACAATAATTAATCACATATTTAATAATTTAATTAAATTGAAATTTGGTCACAATTTAAGATATAACAATCTAATGCAATCCTGATTTTAAGGTGAAGGCCCCAAATATATTGGGTTAAAAAATTCTTACCCTGCTTCTGTATTTTGCCTAAACCCTAAATAATTGTTGGATATATCCCAAACCCTGAAACAGCACACAGTGGTACAACTAAAGATAAGTTGGAAGATAAAAACACATAGATAAAATCCACATATTTTAATAAAACAGAAAGAAAAATCCTATAAGCAATATCAAGTATTACTTTACAGAATAATTTATCAACATAATGTCTAGTACATAGGGTATTCAAAAATCTACTTTAGTAGTCTATTTTAATAGACTATAATCTAATAGTCTCACCAAATTAAAGTATAATAAGAATATGAGACAATTTTTAATCATATTACTGTTGTGAACACTTTTCTTTTACAAGAGAAATCATAAAATGCTTCAACAAGGAAAGTTATAAAATACTTCTGGATTTGAAGAAAATTCTGGATTATTTCTCAAGTGCTCTATCTAGAGGAATTAATACCTCTGGGGATGAAGATGCTGCTTTCCTAACTCAGATCCTATGAAAATGCTATTAAACCTGTAAACCAATTTTCATTTATGTTGAGTACAGTCGAAGTAACTGAAGTACAATTTCAGACCAAGAGTTTTTGGAGAAAAAGAAAACAACTTTCCTTTGGTGCAATTTGTAGCCACGTTTGCAGTAAGAGGTAAAATAATGTTTCGTTCTCTCCTCAGCAGTTTTGGGATACTTGCAATTGATTGTCAATCAAAGACAGTCTAAAGACAGGACAGTTTCTGTTGATAACAACCTGTGTAAGTGGCCTAATAAACGTTTGCATCACACAGTGTGAGTCATCCGAAGCCAAGCACTGTTTTATAAAACAGTTTGTACAAACTTTTTAATTACTTAAACATAAGTACACACATTTGAATAATATTTTTCTCCACCTCACTTGCAAAAACATGAAAAAACAAGATTTAAGCCCTAAATATTCAAATATTTAGAATAATGATAGAGAAACCATTTTTCTTGTATCATATCTGTACCACAAAGCTTCAGTAATTTGGCTCTAAAGCAATTAAATCAGCTCAAGAAGAATCAGCCCACACTTTATTCTTCAATTGACAGAACTGCAACCAAGGCTGAAAAAAAGTCAGTGACTTGCTCTTATAGTTGGAAAATACAAAGTCGTTCAGCAGGTAAAAGAAAGCACAACGTGGCTTCCTTAGAAGGGATTTGTCCCAACCTATCTGTGCAAAATTGCCCTATTGCCTCTGGTGCACTGGGAAGTCCACTGCCTCTCACAAAATTAGGAGTTTTCATGCCTGCACACTAAATAGGTCCAGCCAGAGTGGGGAGAAGGAACATGCCTAGCAATTCCAGGAAAAGCTCAGTGTTCTCAGGTTTTACTAAAATCTCTCTCCTAGGCAGAAAAAGAGGACCTCTTCAAAAGGAAAGGTAGAACACCCCAGCACTCTCAGGAATATGTATACCTGTGGTAACCTCTAACAGGCTCCACTGGCTTCTCCAGGACAATGGTGAAAAAATGCCATTCTTGTGCACTAGAGCACAGTGTGAGAGTGAGGAACCAGGAGTCAAACTGGCACACATGTTTCTGATTTTCACTAAGGAAAACTCATCTTCAGCATGGGAATATATTTTCACAACCATATAAACAATACAGTAAAATTTTTTTTTACTGTATGATTTCATGTTGTTTTAATAAATATTTAAAAATTTTACTAAGTACTCATGAAGAAGAAAATTACCAAAGAACTGCACAACTGCCATCAAGGCAGGTCAGCATTATCAGATCTACCCTATAGGACAATTAATTGAACTGTACAAATTATTGCAAGAAAAGAAAAAGCTAACTTTGAGGGAAAAGATTTCTTTTCAAGTCAGCTTTTTGGTTTTTTTCTGCATTTAAACATTAACTAGTGCTATGGGCCAATAACCCAATTCAACTCACTAAACCTGGAGAAGGATAAATATTTAATTGCTTAACAATTAGATGCACTGGCTTATCTGATTCAGATTAATAATGTGGCATGAATGCCTACAAGCTTTCAGCCAGTTAATTTAAACCCTACATGACTTAATTATCCTATCCTAACTATTTTATACTTGTATAAGTTTTCCATATCATTCATGTTATATTGTCAATAAAATTACGGCACATAGGAAAAACCAGCATAGTTATATACAAAAACATTCAAACCAATAATAAAACGCTAATCTTAAATGAAGCGAACACACTAATGACAGTGCATTTCCCCAGGTATTACATATCACTCCTTACATTCCCATTCAGTATTCTACACCAAAAAACCTCTGGGCTTGTTATGTGAACTACCATGTGTTCTAAGGCTGCACTCCCTTTTGCATGATCTCTGTATTCTCACATTCCATCCGAGCATATTTGAGGTAGCCAAGCATTATAGATCAGAAATGAACCAACTCGATCCGATGGCTGAGGATATGTGTCCTCACATTTCATTATGTTATATGCTACTGTTAAAAGAAAGAAAACCCAAACAAATCCAAACCCTACTGAGATCTATCAGGTTATGACAAGGGACTTCACTGTATTATTTTAAGATTGTTTCAAACACAAGATCATCAGTGTTAATAATCTTTCTAACTAAAGCACTTGTGGAGAACCAGATTTCCGATGTGATAACAGTCATTCTGGAAATACCTTTAATAACTACAATGTGTTTTTCAAGAAATAACCTTTAATAACTACAATGTGTTTTTCAAGAATTTCTGAAAATAGCAGGATCGAAATCTTCAAAGAAATAGAAATCTTCAAAGTACATCATATAGTGACTATAAGGAAGACATATACAACAAAATTTTAGAAGAGTGATGCAAATGAATGCACGCCCTGAACAAATTTGAGAGAAAAATACAAAAAAAAGGAAACAAGAAATTAAAATCAACTGGCAGCATGCAGATATTTATTTATTTTTATTAAAAAATAAATAACGTCCATTTAAAAACAAATTAGTATAACTTTATGTTCATATTTTAAGACAAACATCATCTTTCTGTTACCAAATTAATCTCATTAATTCCATTAACTCCTAGGCAAACCATGAGATACACCTCCCTTTTTTATTTGACTAAGGTATTCTAATAGAGTAGTGTTCTTCAGAAAAGGTGTGTTGAAATGAAGACTTCATTCTGCTTTTCCTACTGATTCAACATGTAGAATCATTGTCCTCAGATAAGAAAGCAAGACCAATGAATTCTCCAGAAATCATCAAGCAATGCACTGAAGAACCATCATATCTTTCTCATTACTTTTCACCTTTCTGTAGACATAAGCCAGAAGTGTCTACTCAAAACTCATTTTGAGTAAAGAGCTAAAAGACTGGAGTAAAGTGAGTTTTGCCTGTTTGTACTTCATAGGATACTCTATCCCCCATTCTCTTTAGAAGCTCCCTTCTCTTGAGACCAGGCACAGACCATTTGGGCTTTCAGAAGCCATCCAGCACAGGCTCTTATCAAACAAGGTAACTTATCTTTAGAAAAGAGGAAATGCCCTCACATACCTCATAGCCGGTGAAGGTAAGAAATTGTCATTATAAATTTTATCAATGGAAAGTTAGTATTGGCACCCAACAAGGATCTGAGTTAGGGCTAGGCAGTCCAAGATCCTTGTGACAAGAAAGTTCAATATAGCAATGGACCACATACTATGAAATACCTCAGGGTCTCTCTCAAAAGTGGCTTCATGCTGCATCGCCACAGAAGTATCCCACACAGTTCTTGAATACCTCTCTAGCATTAATCAAAATCTCTGCTTAGTCAGAAAAATGCATTCCATCTAACTGAAATGTTCTGCATGCTATTTATTTTTTAAGCCAAGTCAATTCTGTCTAGCAATGTGAACTGCATATTCAACTCCTGACAATTGCAAAGATCTGAGGATTGTCCACCACAGGATTTCAAACTTTTTTGCTCCTGAAGTCAGTTTCCTGGCTTGCCTTTAACTGCTGCACCTCACAGCCACCACGCAGACATGGAATAAAACGAATTATTTCAGATAACTATTTTTGACGGTTTCTCTTGCCAAGCATAATTAGAGTTTCTTAACCAAAGACAATGGGTTGTATGTAGAAGTACCTGCCTACCTGTATATTACATGCTTAACTCACCATTAGCTCACCTGAGCCTCCCCCTTCTCTGTGCACTTCCATTTCAAGCTCTCAAAACTGAGGATCAATAGTGACTTTCCTGGATGATTCGATAACTCACAGGGGACCAACTGCTTAACGTTTTGTCTGCACATAAACAACCTCAATGTTTGTGGGTCATCCACATGATTCTAAAGGATGCACTAAAAAAATTCAAACCAGAGGTGGCTCCCTACTCTAGTACAGGTATGCAAAGACCATATTTAACTGCTATGGGTGGTCATCAAATGGAGCATAAACAGATGGAATGCCCTCCTAACACAAAGCCTCAACATTGCAGGTTCTTTGAATCTTTTCTACAATTAGGCAAAAAACATACCATTTCTATTTTGTAACCCAAAATTTAATATATTGGAAATTTTATGGAATAAAAATAGTACAAAATTACATAAAAGTCTGTACAGTAACTCTTTCTTTTGTAATAACACACTCAGTACCTTTTTCATTTCCATCTGTTACAAAGAATCATAATGTAACTTCCCAAAACCACAGAAACATGGTTTTGCCTTATCATTGGTTGTAAATAATAGGGGAGAGGGAGGAAGAAAAACCCACAAGAAATCAAGAGAAAGGAAAAAGATAATATTCTTCTCATAATGGACTCTTAAACTGTACATTTTCTTATTATTCTATTAGAAAAGTACAAACCTCTTACCCGGAAAGAACATGGGATTCTTCTCTTCTTTCTTACACATACACATGCACTGACACAGAGAAATATGTGAAACCCTAACTCTAGATGTAGCTAATAAAAGTGCAGAATTTTATCCAAATGTTACTATTATCTACATCTCCATAATAACAAAAATTCAAAAGCAAGACCTCCTTAAATTCATACAATGTATGAAAATTAATGGATTAACATTTCTATAATGCTTTATTACTGTATCCAGTTTAGAACACTGGAGTTATAATATCTCACTCTTAAAATATTAGGATCCCAAAAAAGGTGTCATGGTAAGATAATAGCATTGTACATATAACAAAATAGATAACATCCAGTTGTATTTGCTTGCATTACTGAATATCTCTTAAACAACTGATTACTTTATCATAAAAGGTATACCTGCTACTTGGTAGCTTTGTATGTTTATATAGAAAAAAATAATTTGTTTTGAGAATAAACAGTGCTGTGTGTTGATGCCTTGAACAAAACAAGCAGAAGGGATGTTTTGCATTGTTGTAGAACGAGGGAGGATCAGTCCATTTAGAGAACTGAATTACTCTTCCACAAAAGGGAAACTGCACTCTCTTTTTGAGACAAAAAGCAGTTCTAAGAGGTTTTACTAAAAACTTGCAGAATGTGACTTCTAAAACTGTTTGACACAAAAGGCATATTGGAAACATGATGGTAGAGAAACAAGACAAATGGTCTCACTAACATCAGAGTACAAGCTATACAGGAATAAGAAGGTAATAAAGCAATTGGACAAATTGTAAAAGGAAAGCAAAAACTTCTTAACATGTCAGAAGTTTGCCAAGACATTGCAACACCAACAGACAACCAGCATAGAAAGCCATTAGTAAAGGGAAACAAAAACAAATGTAAAAAGTATATGAAGCAGCTGCAGAATACACAGGCAACACAGAGAGTAAGAAGTCCCAAGGATCAAAAGGCATTCACTCAGGAGTGCTAAAGGAATTCAAGAACTAAACAACAGAACTGTGGTGCGTAACCACTTTATATATGTTTTTATACATTGCCTTCACATGTGCCTAACGATGACATTAGGAAAGAACCAGCACTCTCCCGCAAAGAGAAGTCCTGCCTCACAAGCCTCTGTTGGAGACAATAACCCCAGAAATAAGAGAGTTTCAGTTGATATAGTCCAGCTGCATTTCTGAAAGATATTTGATAGCTCTGAAATAAAAGCTGCAGTTCTTGTGTAGATTAAAAGACAAAAAGTGTTACTGAGATATAAGACACAAAATACAAAATCAAATATATTGTCAGTTTGCAGAGTGAAGGGAAAGAAACATAATAGTTCAAGAGTCTGTTCCAGGACACTGGAAAAGTTGTTGAAAATGCAAGTGTAGCTAGGTTACACATTCCAATAAAACCAACATTCAAGTGAAAAACAGTCAAATGACTAGCGGGGACTGATGAAACTGAGATATTAATGGGACATTAAAATGAAAGTCAAAAATACAATGCAGACAAATGTAAAAAAAAATCATAAAGCAAGGACAGCTCTAAATTCACAAACAAGCAATTGGCACATAGCTGGCAATTGCAAGATCAGGAGGTTAAAATAGCTACTTCTGTGAAACTGGTCCAACACCAAGTAGCAGGTAAAAAAAACCCCAAACAATAAAACCCCAAACAAAACTGAAACCCCCCCCAACCAACCAAAACAAAACAAAAAACTCTCACAAAACAAAACCAAAACCAAACAAAAAATCAAAACAAACTAACAAACAAAACCCAAAACAGAAAAGAAATAGTATCATTTTGTCACTGTATAAACCTATAATGAGCTCACATATTGATAGCTGCACTCAATTCTGAGCAACCCTTTCAAAAAAGTATACAGTAGATTCAGAAAAACATGCAAAGGTAACAAGAATGACCAAAGGGCTCGATATGAGGAAAAAAATAAGTGGACTGAGACAGTTAGTTATTATATCTTCATACAATTACATTCTAGGGTATTAGAATAGTGTTGCCAGAACTAATTTAGTGTTACTGTGTTTCTGTAAACATTTTTAACTGTTCCAAACAGTCTAGTCAAGAGAATGGTTTAGAGTATGAAAATACCATGCTCTATTAGATATGAAGATAGGAAAGAATACTGGCAAAACGTAGAAGTCTCAGGTCACATTCTTTTTTAATGGACATAGTATTCTGTCTAATTTAATGCCTCTAAACTTTTTAACTAGTACCCAAGAGAGGAAATGGCAGTGGCAGTGATAGTCTGCAAGGGTTGTATTTGTTGTATAGTTAGACACAAGGATAAAACAAAACAAAATGGCATATCTGAGCAGCTTATACAATGCATTGTGACCAAGATCAAAATGATACACATAAATGATTTGCTGGCTAACTAATCAGCACCTTTTCTAGCCAAAGCAATGATGTTCAACATCATGTTCATCATGATGTTCATGATGATGCTCATACATCATCAGCAACAAAATGTTAATACTGCACTTTCAGCTATATATATCTAGCTGCAATCTCTAGATTTTGATTATATGTAGTGCAAATAAACATCTGTTTGCCCAAGAAATCTCTGGTCACAGCCAGATCACATAGTGTGTGGTGAACTGGGGTACAGTAAAAGAAAAATACAAAACAATACAAATTCCAAAATCTACAAGTAAGAAGAAAAGTATGTCCATACCTGTGTCCTAAGGCTCCTAATATCAAAAAACCTCACCTAATTACACAGCCAAGATTTCAAAGAAACAGAGAACAACACATGTAAGTGATTGAATGTTTACATTTTTATGACCTATTCTTGTTGTGCACAACACCTCTTGCTCACACTGCTGACATCCAGTAGTGAGCCCTAAGGGAGTTGTTCTAAGTAAGGGTTTCTATATGTCTCATTGAATAGGAATACAAACTGACAGAAAAATAACTCAAAATTGCTATAAAATGACTGGTACCTCCCAATGCACAAGCAAATGACATGCACTTTAATGTAACGCATTTCTCCTCATTTTGTAGTAAGCTAAAACATACTTAAGATCTGTATAAAATGCTTGAAAAAATGCTACTTGTGTTAAAAATGAAATGAAATTATAAAGTTTAGAATCCTTGATTTTATTAATCCAATGCTGCTAGGCCTAAACCATGTCATTTGGCTTGTAAAAAAAAAAATTGAAGCAATTTGGGCTTTTTTTATTGAAGTAATGGATGAAAATATTAAAATTCTTTGTTTAGGACTTGTGCCTTCTTGGCACAGAATTGCACTGGAAAGCTGTCACAATGGGATTTGACTACTCCACATAATCCTTGATGTGGAATGTAATTTTCTACATGTTAGCTGCTATGCAGAGAGCTAGACCCAGAGCCCATCCAACACATGACTTCACCAGTAGCTAGACATTCTTTGCAAGGTAAAAACACTGCACAGCTCCAAGGACAGGAAAACTCTTCTCTCTGGTGCATGGGGTAGGGTGGAGGAGTGGAGCAGTCCTTCTCCAGGAAATCCTGCCAGCTGCAGTTGTGGGTGATCTTTGGAAAATTAGCAAGATTCACCCTTTGTTCATACAGTTCCACCCATCTTCTCTGAAAATACTGATATTTATCCTAAAAAATCAAGACAACCTTGATATTAATATAAATTTATCTTCCCTGTACAGCCAAGCACAGTCAGCACCCAAATGGCTGGTGAACAGTCACACCACAGCACTGTAAATGGAGACCACACAGGCCTAACAGCAAAGGAGCATGAACAGGAAGACAACTACCTGAGACTTGGCAAGAATGCACCTTATCTGAAGGCCAACGGGACTAAAGCATCTCACTGATCACAAGGCAAAAAAAAAGTTTTAGTGTAGCAATGTGTATAGCAGAAAGTTATAGTGTATAGCACTGTATTTATAGCAAAGTGTATAACAGAAAAGCACATAGACCATGTCATACGGGAATATCAATGAATGATGACACAGACATGAAATCTAGTTATTTCCTTCTCTTGTGCTTTAACAAACAGAATTGATTGCCTCATATTAGAGGCTTACTGATACTGTTTAAGTCAATTTATTCCTGTTAGTCCATCTTGAGTTCCTGAAAACACTTCCATCTCACTTGTGTGGGGCAACTCATTCAGAGAAAGTAGAAGCAGGGGCAGAGAAATGTAATCATCTTCTAGAATAAAGGAAAGATTCTAAGCACAAGGCAGGAACCAGTATAGCTTGATCCAGTGTAAATAACATTTATTTTGTAAGAGTATCATCAAGAGACATGATCTTTCAGCACTGAGCACATGGGTTTTGCCTGAAGGGAGTGAGTATTTCATTCGACTCCAGGCTTGTGACCAGTCCTGCCAATAGAACTTCTGCCTCCCACAATATCATAATTTAATTCCCTACTAAATTTAACCCCAGAGAATTCTATCACCGTGAAATTCCCTTCACAGTGGAATAACAGGACTTTCACAGGCAGGCATCTTCAGATGTAACTAAATTTTCAACCAATCACCACTCCTTTCCATCTCACATTTGCCATATAGACTCTGGAAGTACATGTTGGAGTTATTAAATCAGTCACAGTTCCTGCCTTCAGAAACAAAAATACTATTGTCATAGGTTGAGATTGCCCCCCCCCCCTGAGAAGCTGGGAGGCTCAGAGGTGATGGGGTGCCAGGACAGTGTTCCCTGGAGAGCCAATCACCACTTATGTTGTTCGCTTCTGCTCAAAATCATATATCACAGCCCCGGAAACAGCTGGTAGGGCAGTCTTGGTTGTTTTGCTGTTGGTGTCTGCTGCGTGTAGGTGGACAAGGCCAGGGGGTGGCTGGGCTCCCTCTCTTCCCCTCCAGGGGGGAAGGGGAGCCCTGCGACCCCCCAGCGCAACCTTTGGCTAGAATTAGAGTCAGCATTTGGAGTGTGTGCTGTGAAGGAAGAGATTCACAGCACCTGAGGTAAGGGAAGAGAGGTAGGCTTTGCAGCCAAGCCCTCTTCCCCCTCCTTTTCTGCAGTGAAGCTGTAGAGGAGGGCTTTTCTTTCCCTCCACTGTAAGTGGAGGAGAGGCTCAACCCTGAAGCTGAGCCAAGTGGACGGGCGTGGAGGTAGGCCCGGCGCTTGGGAGAAGACTCCCAGGCAAAATTGGAGACGAGCCAAGAGCTCGGGAGCTGCCTGCAGAAGCTGACCGGGGGCAGCTGAGAACTGATGTGGAGGAATGAAGATTGCAGGATGTGGACGCTTGATAAGCTACACTGCAGCAGCCTACGAACCGAGGTGAGACACCGAGAGGGAGAAATCAGCAGCAAAAGAGCAAGGACTCAAGAGCAAGGTATCTCAAAGCTTCATGAGGAGAGACTGCAACAAAACAACTGCTGGAACTTGGTGAGAGGGGGAGTGTTCAGGAGCCCAGAACACTCCCACAGCAAAAGATTGTGTTACATATCAGCCTTAAAGGCTGCTCCTGGACTAAAGTTAAAGGAGGGGCTTGAAAGGACTGACTGATAGTAATATAATATATATATATATATATAGTTGCCTTTAGTTTGTATAGTATTTATTTGTGTAAATAAATGTGTATATACTTCCCCCTTCCCCTACAGAAGCCTCTGGTCTGAAAGTTTCTTTCCGGTGTTAGGATAAATTGTGGGAAGGGGTGGGGGAAGTCTAAAAATTGGATTTTAGATTTCTAATGTGGCTCAAACTGCCACAACTATTTACTGAATCACCAGCAACAGAACAACTGCATCCACTGAAACTTTGCTGTACCATCATGTTAAGGAAGAGATTTTTGATAATTGTAAATAGCATAGGTACTCCTACTGTATTTTAAATACATGAATTTTCACCAACTATATTTGCACCATAAATAATTTACACACAGCTCATTTGAAAGCCTAGAACCCCAATCTTTTGCAATGTCTTTAGACAAATTACATATCAAATGCTGAAAAGTTCTCAGTGCATTATACCTTCAAATACCTAAGTAGAACTCAAGATGTGGCTTGTGTTAGTGAATAATATAGGTTTATACATGACCTTTATTGTAGGCACAGATTGGTGAAACTAAGAATAAAATAATTTGAGATTAGGAAAACTCAAATAATATGAACTACAGTAGGCAAAACGGAATGAAAAATTAATGAGAAAGGCTACGAGAAGTTCTGTTAGAAAAGTATTGCACATGCAAAAGATATCAGTAGCAAAAAGCTGAAACACAGACAAAAGATCATCAGATTGCAGCACAGAAATGAAAGAGAAGATAGACAGAAAACATCATTTTCTTCAGAGCCACCAGATGATTTTTGGCTGTTGAACAACACAGGAATTAACTCCACTGCAGCCTGAGTGAACCCACAACTTCCAGAAAATTTTGGCACCAATTTTAACTTTACAGACCCTATGATCAACCTATAATTGGCAACCTTCAAATCACTACATATGGAAATTCTGGAAACCAACACATGTACCTCTTCAAAAAATGGCACTCTTAAAAATAAATTATTCAAAATAAAGCCAAAGGTCTATGACACATAGCCCCAAGAGCCCACTAATTTTGGTCAGATGATTGAATCCAGCTAACCTGAAGAGAATTTATACCCAAAAGGGATGCTTCTTTGAGAATAGATCCCCTCTTTGATAGAATGATCAAGTGTCATCTTCTTTCTTACCACAAAAAGAAAATCTCAGTGAACTTAGACTCTTCCTTGTCCTGTGTGACACCTCTGGAAAACTACTTGGAAAAGCATTTAAAAACAAAAACTTGAAACTGGAGGAAGGAAACTTGAAGGAAGATGATGTCATCCAATTTTTCCCAGTATTAACTGCAAAACTTGACACAACAAGAGTGATAAGTTTTCCCTACAACAGAATCATCAAATGTCACATATTCTACAACAAACTTCTTGCAACCCACGACTGCAAGAATGATCAACTCCCAGTTGACTCTGAAACTGTGCGGGATCTGCTGCTCCAGCTGGATCTCTACAAATCTATGGGGCCTGATGGGATTCATCCAAGAATCTTCAAAAAGGTGCTGATGTCATCAAAAAACCTCTCTTGATGATTTTTGAGCAGTCTTGGGAATCTAGGGAGGTTCCAGTTGACTGGAAGGTGGTGAACATTGTCCTGATTTTCAAGAAGGGCAAGAAGGAGGACCCCAGAAACTACAGGCCTGTCAGTCTCACTTCAGTGCCTGGTAAAGTTATGGAGAAGATTATTCTGGGAGGTATTGAAAAACACCTGAAGGACAGTGCAGTCATTGGTCACAGCGAGCATGGCTTCATGAGAGGAAAGTCCTGCTTATCCAACTCAATTCCTTCTATGACAAGGTAACCCACCTAGCTGATCAAGGGAAGCCAGTTGATGTAATCTTTTTGGATTTCAGTAAAGTTTTTGATACTGTCTCTCATAGGATCCCTCTGGACAAACTGTCAGCACACAGCTGGATAAACACATCATGTGGTGGGTGAGCACAGAGGGCAATAGTGAATGGGGTGACATCAGACTGGCAACCTGTCCCTAGTGGTGTTCCACAGGGCTCCATCTTGAGCCCTGTGCTCTTCAACATCTCCATAAGTGACTTGGACACAGGACTGGAAGTGACACTCAGCAAGTTTGCAGATGACACAAAACTGGGAGGAGCTGTTGACTACTTGAAGGCAGGAAGGCCCTCCAGACAGACCTTGACAAAGCAGACCAACTATAAGAAGTTGAACAAAGGGAAGTGCTGGATTCTGCATCTGGGATGGGGCAACTCTGGATGTATGGACAGACTGGGGAATGAGATGCTGGAAAGCAGTGCCATGGAAAGGGACCTGGGGTCCTAGTCAGTGGCAAGTTGAATATGAGTCAGCAGTGCCCTGGCAGCCAGGAGGGACAAGTGTCCCGGGGGGCATCAGGCAAAGCATCACCGGCTGGTTGAGGGAGGGGATTGTCCCTCTCTGCTCTGCACTGGTGTGGCCTCACCTTGAATACTGTGGCAGTTTTGGGCACCACAACATAAGAAAGATATTAAGCTATTACAGAGTGTCCAAAGGAGGGAGTGAAGACGGTGAAGGGCCTTGAGGGGAAGCCTTATGAGGAGCGGCTGAGGTCACTTGGTCTGTTCAGCCTGGAGAAGAGGAGACTGAGGGGAGACCTCATTGCAGTTACAACTTCCTCATGAGGAGAAGAGGAGGGAAGGTACTGATCTCTTCTCTGTGGTGACCAGTGACAGGACCCGAGGGAATGGCCTGAAGTTGTGGCAGAGGAGGCTTAGGCTGGATATAAGAAAAAGGTTCTTCACCCAGAGGGTGGTTGGGTACTGGAACAGACTCCCTCATGGAAGTGGTCACAGCACCAAGCCCGACAGAGTTCAAGAAGTGTTTGGATGATACTCTGAGGCACATGGTATCACTCATGGGGATGGTCCTATGGAGGGCCAGGAGCTGGACTCAATGATCCTTCTGGGTTCCTTCCACCTCGGTATATTCTGTGATTCTGTGAAATTTCAATAACGACTGGTTGAAACATGTAAGATATGTCAAAGAAATTACAGCATATGAGAGTAAACTCACACTGACAACTGATAAAACCCATTTACCAACAGGAAAATATCATTCACCAAGAAAAAAATAAACCTCTCCTCCCAGTCTTGATTATCAAGGAAATCCTGTAAATTACTTTGGAAGAGACTAAGATCTAAAATTCATAACTTTCCTGGATAACAGAAATAAGGAATTTGGTAAGAATGTTGATTTTATAGTATACTGCAGTTTTCCTTATGTTTGACTTCCTTCAACTCCCTCAGCATTTTCAGAAGTGTAATTACCAGTCTATCTCTGTATCCCAAAGCTCTAATGACCTGATCACCTTGTTAGGTTCTCCCTCCCATTTTTCTGTTTTCCTTTCAGATTCCATCACTGATTTACATAATTACATTCATTTCAAGTATCCATTTATTCTAATCTGTATCTGTTTGAACTTTGCTGCCGCTTCTTTTTCAGGATAAGGCTTGCATTCCTAAAAGCTTATTCTTTTCCTCCAAATGCATCACATGGTCTAATGAAATTTATTACCTTCTACCTACAAACACTTTGGTAAGCATCTCAGGAGGATTATATGGAGTCAACAGCGTGCCCTCACAGCAAAGGAGGCCAACTGCATCTTGGCCTGTATGACTAGAAAGATAGACAACAGATTGAGGGAGGTGATTGTCCAGTGTTGGGCAATGCCAGAAAGGCATTGAGGAACAGGAGGGTCACAAAGCTGGTCAGGCAGCTAGAGCACAAACCCTGTGAGGAGACGGTGCTGAGGGAATGGGGGTTGCTCAGATGGGAGAAGACAAGGGCAAGGGGCCATCCAGTACCTACAAGGTGATTATCAAGACGTTGGAGCTAGGTTCTTTACAGCAGTGCATGGCAGGAAGACAAGAGGCAATGGGCAAAAATTGAAACTGGAATTGCTTCAAAAGAAAGGGAAGGAAAAACTTTTTCACCATGAGAACAGTCAAGCACTGAATCAAGTTGCCCTGAGAAGATGAGACAGGAAAAAGCCAAGAGTAATCTCGTCTGATCTCCACAGCCAGACCCTGCTTTGAGAAAGTGGTTGGGCTACTTTTACCTCCCATTAAGTTCCTGTATGATAAATATATGTCTATAAAATGGTTATTGATTGTTTCTTGACTTTTGGGTATGCAACTTGAAAGCCCCTAATTTCTAGATTTGCAGAAACACTGAATACAATGTCACACAACTGAGCTTTGACTGGTATTAAAGAGAGCCCAGGCTGGTGGGCAATCAGAGAAAATGTGGTAGAAATAGGACAGCTGGTATTAAAAGGAACTTCAGATTTTAATCTCTCTCTGCCTAAATTTCAAAGCTTTAAAAGAAGAAACAGCATCACTTTGTCTACAAAAATACTGTGAAATAAATGAATGTAATTTCAGAAAGTACTCAGGAGACTTATTGTGCGTAAAAAGCCCATTCAAAATTAACAATTCTATGTATAGAGGAGAGTCTGAATAACTATCAATAAACAAAGCATGATTTTGAGCTCCAGAAATTAGTATTTTATCAAGTGTTTTACTTTATAAGCAAAACATGTCAAAACAAAGAAAACAAAGCAACAATAATGCTTCATGATTTAAGAAAAGCTAAAAAGTGAATACCATAAAACTAAACCAGTACAAGCTATCACAACATCCCAAGCTGCAAAAAAATATTCACAGCACAGTATTCCATTTGGTACAGACAAAGCAAACAAAAACTTCCTTCCTGCTTAAAATGCAAGAGTAACCTACCACCGTACTTCTAAAATAGTACTGAGGACAGAAAATTAGAGATGAAAAAACTACAAATATTATGCTTGATCCACAAATATAGTACACAATAATTTCCATGAAGTACTAGTTTAACAAGCTATTTAGGTTCTGCATTTTTTACAAGGCAATTCTGAAAAAGATTAGACTACAGAGTGAATAGTTGAAGGGTTATTAACCCCAAAGAGAATTTACTCTAAATACCCTTTAACAGTATGTAGATCACTATTCCAGTTCAGGCAGACATCACAAGTACACTCTTGTGTACATGGCTTTTGAGGGATAAGAGTGGATAAGCCACTTCACCTCAGGCTGGAGGAAAGGAAAGTAGACAGTCACTTTTCCAAGCCAATTTACATCCTAAAATAGGCAATAGAACAGTTTTCCTGGCACTCAGAGATTTAATACAAACCAAAAGTTGAGATGTCCCAGGGTTTACCTTCCAGTTTTTGAATATACTAGGTAATGTCTCAAGCTACAGCACCATCTTTATTTCCAGTATCAACATTAAATTACAAAAACATATAGCAAAGGATAGTCCCTACAAGAGAGCTTAGAGTTTAGCATTCAAAATGAGAGGTAAGAGATAAAGGAATACAATTGTCAAAGAGATTAGAAAATTAAGCACAATGAAAAGAGGAAAGTGCTCATAAAAAAACAGTCTAACACAAATAGAAGTCATACTACTAACCTCATTGGCCACTGGATCTGCCTTCAAGTGGCTTAAAGTTACAAGGGCACACAACAAGAGAGCTAAGAAATATAGTCCAGTCTTCAAGGCTCAAGTCAGTATTTCACTATAAGACCTATCATTCCAGTTAATTTCCCTGCTGGAAAATGTTTGGAGAGAGGGAAAAGTAAATCTACAGAAACCAGTCACTGTCAGATCCAAAGACACTGCCTTAAAGGAGAGCAAATACTGGCAAAGCATCTCTTTTAGATTTGTGTATTAGAAGCAAATCTATTTCAGACTTAGAGCCCTTCCTCAGGAGACAACTGCAGGAGACAAAGCAGTGAATATTCTTAACTTTGTGAACAGTAGTTTTACTTCTGTGGAGTCACACAGCAGTTGTTATTTTCTTCCAAGTTTATTTATGTCTACTTTATATACAACTACTAGCCCTGGAGTCACTTGATTTCCCATGCCATATTGTGGAATTTTACACTTACTTACAGATTTCTGATGCTTCATATCTAAACTTCATTAATTTTAAAAATAGTGCCTACTTCAGGGCAACAACTCACCAAGGTTAGCTCAAATCAATACAGTTTTAATATTTTAATATGGAAAATGCTACATTTAACTCTCAGATAACATTGTTCATATCTAATGCCCATTTAAAACTGATTCATCTACTTTCAATAACAAAATGGAATTACTGACTTTTTGAATTGTTACCAGGTGTTCTACTTATGAAAAACAGGTCTCTAAACAAGAAAATTATTGCTGTGGTGTAGTGAAAAAAAAGAAGAAATATTTAGTGGAAATCAACTTCATAAGAGGACTCATCATAGCATGTGGATTTGTATAATTATTCACCAACTGAAAGAGAACTGCACAACACCCTTCATCTCATCAGAAATTTTCCATTATTTATCATGGACACAACAAGAAAAAGATATGTATATGAAAAATAAAGTTTGTTGAGTGATAAAATACAATAAATTAATAAACAAATATGCTGTGCAATATTTAGCTGCTCAAAGCTTTACTGAAGTTAAGACAATAATATTTGTTGTCAGCATCACGAGCAGGTTCTACATTAATTTATGTTCTCCTGGTCTTTAAAGTAACTTATTATAACTTCAATTACCAAAAAAAGTGTCATAATTTTGTCTGGGAACACATTAATGGGACCTTAGCTTTTACTTACTACTAGTTATTACAGCATGTGCTCATACTTCCTGTGATACAGATACAGCCCTCTCATTGCAGTCTTCCTAAACTGAACATGACCTATGACTGTGTTCACTGCTAAACCCACCTTTGTTCACGAAAATTAAAAGGTAGCAAAGAAAATCACCATTAAAGATACGTATGAAAAACTGTGATCAACATGATAAACTTGTATCATGGCAGATTTTAAGAGAAAAGCACATCTCAGTCTACCAGAACTCTTTAGGCAGTTTAGCAAGAATGTGTAAAAGGAAAACAGTGGACCTATCTGGACATTTAAAGCCACATAAATAAAGTTAAAAAGATAAATTCAGAGATTAATTTAATCAGAGCAAGAGATGAAGAAAATCACTAGGAAGACAAAATTAGCAACTTAACATTTCAAACTATACAGAGCCAGTTCCAGGAAAATGATATAGGAGACAGAATTATAACAAATCCTGGTTTACAATGTGGAAGATACAATGCAGCCAGCTTCCCAATTCTTATTGTTAGAGATTTGTTCATTCTACGGAAAACAGAAGAAATATCACATATTTACAAGGAGCAGAGTGGTTCAGATCAGACTGAGCTAGGGAAAACTGAAAAATCACAGGAGAATCCAACAACAAAAAAACTCACGTTCGTACATAGATACTAATTTAGACATATTCAACATTATCCCTGTTAAAAGAAGTTGTGTTGAGATATACCTAGTAATTATATTAACATTGCTATTTTCAGGAAAAATATTCTTCTTGTACATAACTCAGTAAAAATACCTATTTAACACAAACAGTGGTCAAAAGAACAAATGGAATGTTATTTTTTAATAACAGTAATATATGATGAGATAAATTCTCAAATATTTTTTCTACTTAAACCGAACTCACTCCACTGATAGGACAAGTCCACAAGGGCAGTGCAAATTGTAAGAGAAAAGAAGTGAGATCTGAACCAGAGTTGTTAAAGCATTTACACGTGTCTGGAAAGGAAAAAAAAGTAAAACTGATGTATATAAAGCAACCAGTAAACATAGGTTTGCTTGGGCAACTTATATTTGAAAAAAATAAAAACAATAGAAATGTCTTAAAATTTAATAAAAGGAAAAATCATTTGAAGTAAATCTAACAATGTATTATTGGGATGTAAAATGGAGTATTTTTTACAAAATAATAAATATATCTACGTCATATGTACAGGTCCCAAACTGAATAAAAACACAAACAGCATAAACACACTTTAACTTCTCTTCAGACATTCCCAAATTATCAGCCTTAACCACTGTCAGTTTGAGATGAATGCTACAAAACATTCCTCTCAGAACCTGCTGCATTGCAAGAGAAAGAAGAAAAGGAAAGAGTACAGCTGAACAGCACTTTCTGGAATTCTGCAAGGCAGATCCCCATCCATCCCAGGATCTGTCCGTAGTACACAGCACCTGGGAGATGCTGCTGCCATGTTCAAGTAATTGCAATTTAAAGGACTAAAGAAATACATTTCTCTTGGGAAAATTAATCTTTTTTTTTTTTCTGTGGTCATAGACACTGTCTCAGCACTGTGAGAAAAAAACCACTAGTGATTGTAAGAATTTATCATCTGAGTAAGGTGCACACAAGAGTGATACTTCTTTATAGGGATTTGACTTTAATGTGATTAATCTGCATTTCAGGAATACACTTAAATGCAGGAATGTAAAACAAATACGGAAAACTAATACATAATTCATGGTAAAATGTGGAACATCCTGCCACTGGATGTGGAAATAAATGCAGCAGGTATTTAGACAAATTATGGAAGATACATCAATAAAATTATTAAAAACAGTAACATAGGCACCATCTTAAACCAAAGAAGTTCCTAAATCACAGATTCACACAAGCCAGGGGAATGCCTCAGAGAAATAGCACTCTGTACCTTTTCATCTTCCTGAAGAATCCCCAATAACCACTCTAGATTAGAAGACCCTTTCAGCCCTTTGATCTGATTCAGTACAGGGGTTATGATGTTCTTCTACTGACAACTGACCAAAAACCACGAAGACATAGGGTCTGCGTTACAGGCAGCAACAGGTATATAGCGTTAACTATAAAGACAGAGGAAGAGAGGAATAAAAATATAAATTTTATAGTGAATATATATTCTTCCAAATACAGAAACATCCCCATTTTATTCCTTAGTCCCATTTAGCTAATTTCTTATAAGAAGAACTGAAAGAAAAGATCATTCAAGAGACATCCCATCTGAGGGACAATGTAGAAGAAGCTGTACGAGGACAGGAAGGAGAATTTACTTTCCCACAATGAAAGCACTAACACACTAGAGCACTGTGTTACTATTGGAAACAAGCTACGGTTACTGGAGCACAGTTTAGAGTAACTATAGTCACACCCCTTTACTGATGACCTTGTCCACTTTTCTATTTCCACCAGCGTTCTTTGTGAGCTAATAATTCACATCAGCTCTCTTGCAATGCAAACACCTTTGGCACATGACGATGGAGTCAATGACAACAGTGAGGGATGCCTGGAACCAATGAAAGGTATTGACAGTAAAAAAGGGGGACAGGGGAAGAAGTGGTCTTATGAAACCAAAACAAAAGCAGCAAAAAGTTGCTAAATTAACTACAGTGATATTCCGAATAGTATTTTATGCATTCTTGCAAAGTGCTTGAAGCCTTCCCTGGATTTACACATTGAAAATACATCAAATGCAATCATAGTGCTTGAATCTAATTATGTAACATCCCTGCAACAACACTCTGTACAAATTTTCAAAAATTTACCATTTAAATTTAACATCTTGTACTTCTTCCCCAAACTGTATCTTGATTTCCATGATCACTTTGCAGAGCTAACAATCCTTTCCTCTAACACTTTCCAAAGGACCAAGCTCTAAGTCCTCTGGAGTACTGAAGGCACTGGGAATTCTCAGCTGCACCTCCATACAAGCAGTGGTTTAAGTGAACTGAACCTCCCAGCCGTACTCACTCAGTACATTTGTGTAACCTTTGTGGAGGAGTTTTGGTGTGTTTACTTGGATTCTTTCCAGAAGAGACTCAGTGGGAAGCTCCATGTTAGATGTGCATCAAATATACTGTAATAGGGACAGAGGGTTCCAAACCAATAACCAGTTCCTTGAATGAGTTTAAATCACACCTATGGTGAGAGCATTTCATCCAACACTCCAAACTAAAACTAGTCTGAGGTAGAATCCCTAACCTAGACTGTTACAGTGCAAACATACAAGCCTTAGCACCACCTGCTTTGATCTAATGATCTGCTTCCACTTATCAAATCGCTCGCTTACACTGACATAAGCTGTGTGTTCATCACCTCTCTGAAATGTTTTCAATGCTCTACAGATTTCAAGTCATCTGCTGTAGTTCTCAAAACTAAAACTCTCCTAGGTGCAGAGAAGCAAGTGATTGACATTCACATAAAGAACAAAGCACACAGCAACAACTATTTTGTTTCCTGTCACTGATTACACTGAAGAATTTAAAAGAAAAACAAATCCAATTTTTTACGGGAAATTCTGAATCAATTTGTTGTTAACATAACTTTGCCTATTTGGGTAATTATTGAATAATATTTAGCAAAGAACAACTGACAACCTGAAGAAGAATAATTAAGAAAATAATCAATGAAAATTAAGAAAATAACCTGACAATATTGCCAGTTATTGTCAACATGGAAGAAAAGCTGTGCAGCAATTAATGAATGTTTTGAGCATTTGGAGAGTTTTATTCAACATTTCAAACATTTAAAATTGTACTTTTCTTCTGTCTCTCAATAAGAGGGGAATGCTGTGTATGCACAGATACAGTTTGTAAGAAGACAAAAACCATGGAGAGGTCCTGAACCTGCTCACCTGATTCATACAACAGGCCCACAGAAGTCTGCCAAACAAAGCTACTGCCACAAATATGTCAAACAAGATTTGAGTAATAAATTGCTTCAGTGCTGCCTCATTCTGTACAACATTTTTCAGAGGTTTTAGGGACTATTTCAAAGCTATATATTAATTCTGCCCCTGATTGATGAGTGATTCTATTTAGACAGTTCACTGAAAACAGTTGAACTTCAAAGGCCATATGAAATCATTTATTATCTCACTTGTGATTCAGAAGCACACCAGCTGAGAGTCTCAGTGCACATGGGAAGAAGCATTACTTCCCTATCAAAAATGCACTTTTTTCGAAAGACTGGAAAATAAATTCCTTTCCATAGACTTCACATAGGACTATCAGATATATCAAAGCAAGACCCAAAATCTGCAGTTACATTTTAAGCGTTTTATTACTTTGTAAGCACAATAAGACTGTTAAAAATAGAACAAAAGAGGTTTATTTTAACTTTCTTACCTGTAAAACGGATTTAATGATATCTGTCTTTGAAATTTTATCTCCCAGTGATATTGCACAAACTACTAATATGAAGAAGTTTCCAACATTATGTAGCACCTGCATGGAAGCACATCCTAGAGAACAGGTGAAGGTTTGAACAGCAAAAAATGCTAGCTAGGCAAATGTTCCATCAAGGAAGAATGTATTTATACATGTAGGAGGGTACACTAATGTGTTCACCCTGAAAATAGGAATCCACACTGATACAGGAGTAAACAGTTTTTATTTATTGTTTCATTGTCATATTAGAAATCCCACTTCTTACCACTTTGTTCGAAATCATATAATGAGTGAGGTGGTTGTACTCTTTTCTTAAAACAAGTAAGAGATGAGCTTCAGTGATTTTTCAACACAATTCGAAAAAATTACTGGGTAAAATACTTACTGTAATAAAAATATAGAGGAAAAAAAGCAGCTAGTTTTTCAGCAGCACGGCATGATATTTCTTGTGCTGCGGTACTTCTGAAGAAAAGAGATGAAATTCAATTCATGTGTCACTTATAAAAGGGAGGGGGGTTAAGTTAAAAATGAAAACAGCATTGCTACTTGCCCAATAGCATATACCATAAAATATATTTACAAGCAGCACATATTAATTCAGTAGGGGTAATTTAACTAAGATATTCTGTTTATGAAGTTCAAACGGCATCCTTCTCTAGAGAGCAAAAACAATTCAGTGAATATGCTACCTCAGTTCTGAGGCATCTTCAGGCAGAGAATTTGAAATACAGCAATTGTGTTAATAAAGATTGTACCAAATATGCATTTAGTTTAGAAAAATAACCTGGTTTCAGGCAGGCTTCTCAAAAGCAAAGCAATATTCTTTACTTTGCACCATTAAATCTTCTGATTATGAGACAAAAGCTTACACAGTACCACAGAATTTGTAATCCCAGCACTGAAATTAACAAAACTGCTCTTTTTTTTTTTTTTTTTTAATTCCCATCAGGTCTTTCCCTCCGGCTGTTCAATTGTATTTCATATCATGGCACTATAAAATTCTGGCTCCCTAAAACCCTGTCTAGGAGCAATATTAAAAACACAACTTATAGACGAAGAACTAGTCAAACTTAATAGCCAACTAAAAAAGTAAGTGGCATTCTTCTCACTTATCGTATTTCAAAGAGCAACACTTTTTCGTAGAAAGATCCCATTAGCTAAGCTATGACATCTTTATTCTCGTACCTTTAAGTCATTCCATTGTTAACCTCCTAAACTGCAGTGACTGCTGCCACCTATGGGATCTCTCCAGGAGCGGTCAGGATTTCACTCGGCGGTTCCCTCTACCGGGGATGTAGGTCTGATAAACGTGCAGGCACTTTTATTAACAGCAGGTGTCCCCACTTTTGCTGATGTTTTACCTCAAAGTCATTACTTTAAAAGCATTTTCATGTTTCCTAAAACAAACTCCAACTTCTTCCTGGAGTCTAAGTAATAGCAAAGTGATTTGAGACGGAAATTGCAGCCCCTGAACTCTTAATTCAGTTCAATAAACGCAATTTTGCAGAAAAAAAAACAAACAAAACACAAAAATTCCCGTGTTGTTAGCACAATGTTATCTCCTGTGCTGTATTATTGGGCCCACAGCCAAGCAAGTTTCCTTCTAAAGCAGAAGTTGAAGTAAAACCAAGAAACTTTTAAGTAGGATAAGATCAGCTCTGTTTAGACAATAGTTTGTTTCATCATACCAGTATTGCATCAGACTAACCTTACAGAGAAGACAATGAAAAACATTAAAATAGATTCAATTTGCAAGTCCCAAGTAATAATAGACTCAGTAACATATGCACAAACATATGCACAGACCCCTGGAAAAGCACTAATGTTTGCTGTTTAGCTTCCTGAAATTGATATATCTGACTTTAAAAGTAAGAAATTGTGCAGAAAGTAGTAACTTTATTTCCCAAAATAAGTAAAATATTGGCCACGGTTCTCCAAGAGGAATAGCATTAATGGGTAGATTAAAGCTAAGCAGACATTGAATAGCATACACCACTCTGCTATTGGTTTGATTAGAGCAAATTAAAAAGAACACAATTTAAGAGCAAGGTCTTAAAACAGAGACATTATTAAAGTTTTGCAAAGCATAGATGTATGTATTGAGGTTTGATATAGAAATAATTATTATTCAGAACATTCAGTACCTAAAAGAGAATACAAAAGCAGGAAAAAAACACGAGAAAATATCTGAGAGATGTTCCTAAGACACCGGTATCTCTTCAACTGGGCACAAGCAATAGCCCAATTTGTTCTCTATTTATGCCCTCCAGGGATTAATGACGATAGAGCTACAAGGAAACTGAAATATTGCAAAAAGGCAGACATGAGCATATACTTGGTCATTCAACACTGTTTGAAAATCTAGGAGCAGTATTAGAAGTATTTAACCTTTCTTTTGGTGTGGGGAGAAAGCTATCCTTCCATCTTGCTTTCAGATTTTTTTGTTTTAATTAATATAAAATCTACTTTAGTACCGCAAAGCACAAACAATTAATTTTCTAAGCTAACACTTTTTTCCATCCTTTTGGAAGGAAAAAAACCCCAAAGTCATGGCATGACTGACTTTCCTCTGACTGGATTTAGAACACTAGACCTACAAAAAAATTAAAATTAACAGTCCCCACTCCCCTTCTGCCCCAGTATAGTTTGATATGGAGCCAGAATAGTGACCATGCTGGTGGCAAGAAAATGGAGATGCTCTTGCATTCCAGTCAGGGTGGGAGTTCATAGAAACAAGTGCAGGATCTCCCTTTGGGCACAGTTAGACATTAGACATCAGCTTACCTGTACTGCCAAATCTCACCAGCTTTGAGGCTTTTCCCTACCTGAATCAAAGCAAACATGAACCTGGATCTGCTGATTTAAACTACTCTGAGATGCAATTCTATGTGATATAATCCAATCTAATGGTGTACTCTGCTCAAAAAAGAGGCCTCTCTTCTCTTTTTACCCTCTTCATTCCTGGTCCAAAAAAACCATTTCAACTGCTATTCTTGCACTGGATTTGGAGATACTGAGTTGTACACCAAGATCAATGGAAGGCTAATCCACAAAAAAACCTCAACTATTTTTCCTTTAGATTACTGTACTGACAAACTCCACAGACACATAACTGTTTACCCAACACAAGAGAGAGGACAGCAGCACAAGGCCAGCAAAGAGGGCAGAAGAGCAGCAGCCAGTTAAGCCAAGAACTGCATGAAGCTGATACACAATACCACTGAAAGGGGGTATACTATTTGTCTCTCCTTTCTTCCAGTAGGCTAATGTCATGGAACTACTCCCTGGCCTCTCCAGCTTGCATTAAAAAACCCCACAGAAACACATAAAAAAAAAGAGTAACTCACTTGGTCAAATACATCAACATTTTTCAAAAAAGAAACAGAAAGGCTGGGACACCACAGCCTGATGTTCTCTTCTCTCTTCCACAGGTGTTTTGTTTTAATTATCATTATTTGATTAATTCCCTTCCAGGCCAGAAAAGAAACAAATTGAAAATGCTGTTTTTAAATTTCATTTTTAAAGCAATGGAATTCTGTTTCCCAACCTGCTGCTTATTTAGGCAGAGCAGAGAAATCTAGCAAACAAATCAAGGCTATTCTGTGAGTAATACCCGTAATTTTACAGAAGCTCCTATTCACCTGTGTTTCAGGAATAGAGATTGCTTTAAAATATTACATCACTTTAGTAACTCATGGTTTGGACCTGTCATTTTGATGTCTCTAATTTTGGAGTTCAAAAACCCATTCCAGATATTACTCAATCCAAACCAAGCGTTTTGTAAGAACAATCTCACAAGCCTTAAAACCAGGTATTCCTACTGATTTGAAACACCTTTTTAGAATCATATGTGGACTTGGAAATTTCTTTCCTTCTAAAAAACAGATGGTTATATCTAACTATATAGGAAGTCTTCCTACTTCTGATAACCCTGTATTAAGTCACCCAATCGCATTCAGCCATTTTTCATCCTCTAGTTGTTTTGATCATCTAAATCTTCTTCATTCCTGCCCTGTATATTTTCCTTGGGATGGTTCTTATAGAGATCAGTGGGTTTACTGTATAATCATCTCCAGCTTGCTGTTCACTATCTGCCTGCAACTTACGCTAGTAGAGAAAGTAGGTAAGTAATTATGTTATTTGCACTCATTGCTGCTGTGGAAGCAAGAAACAAAGAAAAAAGAGAGATAAAGCAAACTGTGAAGTGATTACTACCCAAACCAAAGGTTCCTAAACTTGATTTGCATTGGTACCTAATCAGTGATAGTGGGGAAACTGTAAAAGCAGCAGCTTTCTGCTCATGACCAGGAAAAGTGTTTGACTATATAGATAACACTTGGTATTTAAAGGAGCTTGCATATCACTAAACAGACATAGCTCAAAGCATGGGGGAGCTGGCACTGAAGAAATCACTAACAGGGTATGTCATGAACATTATAATGTATAGTATGATTTCTCTGCCCTTAGGTAAATTATCATAGTTCATAGGTATGAACTACTAATTATCTTCAGCATGGTCTGAATAATCTTTCTCACTCTCAATATCTTGCCTGTGTTGTTTTTATAGTCCAGGCAGACCAAACCTGGACCTCTGCAAATCAAACTTAACAATTCTGCGAAATTATGCAACAGATCTGCATATGTCCTAAAATCCTGCCACCTTGATACATTGAAACATTCCTTTTTTTTTCTGATTGAACTTAATATGAATTCAGTCTTCAAGAAGCAGTGAGCTATTGTATTTCCCTTCCTGTTATATATCTCCCGTAGCCATTGTAGTCTCTTATTTTCCTACTGAAATCATCTAATTAAATAATGTGGATATGATTACTTGACTTATTTTACGAGAATAGGTCATCACTAATAGTTTGATGTGATTATGAAGCCCTGTATCTTCAAAAGGACAAAACAATAAAAAAAATGCAATACACAAAGTCAATTATTTCTTATAATCTCTCCATTTACTTAAGACATTACACAAAGCACATTAAAAGTAAACTACATCTATTAACATACCACACAAAATTATTAAACCATTAAATGGGTGGAAAATCCATATTGTTAACATTACGCTCAGATGCTGAAGGTCCCTTCAACTGACTATAGAATATGAATAGCTGAATGAGAACTACATTGACCATGATGCATATATAATTTCGATTTTCAAAATTATTGAGCTTCAGAGAATTATTAAAACTCTGTACTTTCACTCTCTCCCAAAGAGAGTGACTAGTTTCCCCAATTTTTACCAAAATATTCCAAATTCTTGTGAAATAAAAAAGTTCTGAATTCATGTACTGTTTCCATGTAACAATGCACAAGTTTCAATTAATATTTGTTACTCCATCACAATTTGTGGTAACCACTTCTACTATTTATATAGTATATTACAGATGGTCTAAATTATTTCCCCCCCTTTTTTTTTTTTATTTTAGTTCTTCTGTTAACTGAAACTAAAAGTGGAAAAAACCTGTCTTTTAACCTGTGGAAACCAAATTGTTAGGAAGTCATTGACATCAGAGTAAAATGGCAGGAGTTACTGTGCATTTCCTTGTACACTTTCAAAATCTGTTAATACTGCAGGTCAACATAAAAGCTCTTCCTATTCTCTAACCATTATTTTTCCACAGCAATACCCAAAGCATTTTCACTTTCTTTTCCTTTCTGTGGGTAATTCAGGATGCAATTTCCAAAGTTCTGTGTCACTCCTAAGAGTCTTAGTCGCCTTCGAGTCTGTTCCCAGCCAATCACCAAGACAACAGGTCATGACAATGAATGAGAGATCTGACCCAGAGTCAATTCATTCAGTCACCAATTTATATTGGAATGACAAGTTAGGTATACGCCTGGAATTCCCCATCAGCACATATAATCTTAATAAGCTTTGTCACCTGTAGCATCTCAGCCCTCTTCCTAGGCAGGTTGTGCCCTGCTCAAGTTTACAAGAACTGATATCATTAGTGGGTTTAGCTCACCTGGTACCATCTCCCCCTTGGAAAGGCTGCCTGCCTCTTCATAGCAGATGTTTCATAGTCCTATTCCACAAAGGGTCTGATTTAAATTTGTTTTTAGTTGATTCCTTACTTAGGAATAAAATGTGAATATGACTTGGCATCTTTGATCAGAGGAATCTCTTAATATACCAGGAAATGTTTGGGACCGAAGCAAACTAGGAGACAGTGGGCTTCCAGTCCCTCTGTTTCTTGTGGCAGTTCTCAGACTTAAAGTCCATCAGTTCTACAATGTGGCTACAGTCTTGGTGATACTTAAGACAGCAGACCATGTACATAATTCTCCAAACCACTGTGACCTTGTGGAGAGTAGGTTCAGGCTTTTCTAAATTTGTGTTCTTGAGTAGATGGTCCTGTACTTAGTATGCTGACTTTGCCAACTACTGCCAAGGTACCTGAGGTAAGTTGAAAATTCAGGCCGAAAAGTCAATCCACCAGGGCCCAAGTGAAGAGGCATAAGTGGAGCCTGAGTGGATCATTTGGAGTTTCTGCCAGCAATTCTCCTGAGATGTTAAACAGTACAAAATAGTATTTCTCCTTTTTGCCATAGGCTTCTTCAAAGATTAACACAATGTTTGACAAGCTGCTTTAGTTAGAAAGGGACAAAGCCAATAATCTACATTTTCTCCTTTCACTACACTCTCACAGAAATCTACTCAAGATCCGTGCTTGCTTCTGACGCTAATTTGGACTGCAAATATTATGGTCTGATCTTGTCTTTAGTTAAATGGGCAAAGTTTTCTGGAACTATTGTTTGCTGATGTTATGCTTCAGAAAAGGTAAAAAGACCTACAGTTGTGATACAGACTTATCTCTTAGGCAAATTACTTTCTTTTTCATCCTTACTCTAAAACTTTCTGAAATTTTTCCACTGACAATAGATTCAATCCTCCACTAAAAATATCTGTAGATCCTGCAATATCACAGACAGGCTGCCCAACTCTTGGTATTTCTCCTTTCCTAGAGCCCTAGAAACAACAGGAAATATAAGCTTTGAGGGTTGCTTGTTTGTTGGGAGTTTTTCCTTAAAATTTTGTCAAAATATCACATTTCTGGACTTTTACTCCCATTCTGTAATGAGTTACTCTCACCTTTTTACACATAGTACAGGAGTACCAATCCTGCTACAAGAAGACAATGGCAATTATCAGGCATTTATCACAGTATAGCATATTTTCCTTTCATTCCCTGAAACAGAAAAAACTAATTACGCTTTATGTTTTCTACTTTGTGAATTGAGGTGTGTTTTATAACTCTGATTTTTTACAAATATTCTTCTAAATAAGTTTAAGCTAAATGATAAATTCGTATTTTCATTTTCAGGAAAGTAAACACATTTCAATCAATAAGACTGTGCTACACAAAACAAACTTCAAACAACGTCTCTACATAAAAGATCAAGGGTAGCCAGACACTGAAGAAAAAACCTCCAAACATAAATTTTGCATGGAGTAAAAGAAATATTTCTGGTTTAGCTTTATCTTTTTAATATGTGCTGAATTTCAAAAAAGTTTATGACACAACCCAAAATAATTCACACACACAAGAGCATCATGAAGAAAGAAAGCTCTTCATTATAATACATAAAAACTAGGAACAAAAAAGAATAGCTAAAGCAAGGGCTAACAGTTCAAAAGACATTTTTGTCTAGACACACTTACAGCTAACTTCTTTCCTTTGTAAGCTTCAAAAAATCCCAACACAAGTAATTCTTACATACGTGGAAAGGAAAACAAATTAACCTTGCTTGCACACTGTTTATGTCCCTAAGCCTTAAATCATTCTGTTACGGGGTTTGGGAATATTATAATAGATGACTGAAATAAACAATTTTTTCTTTCTAAGTTTAAGATAAGAAACAGCAATTATGTCTGTACTACAAAAATAACATGAGGATGATTTGAAGGCCAGATAATCTGTTACCACGTCTCCTTACTCAGATACATTAAAAACTCACATATTTTTTTGGACACCCTTTGAGTTATCCGGTGGACTAGGCAATATTACAGTGTATCTGCTATGCCAGTGGGCTCCCTAGTTCCTGACAAGCAAAAGGAGTCTCCTAAATTTACAGTGGTTGTTACTATAATGGACCACTTCATCTTCCCCCATCAAGCCATGCTGTACCAGGAAGGAGAAAAAAAACCTTTGCAATAGAAGATAGACTAAACTCAATATGCACCACAAACTGTGGCCCTGGCAGCATAAATTGTGCATAGACCTCAACAAAGCTAAGCTTGAGGGTGCATAAGGCCACACCACTCATGCAAAAAGATCAAAGCCCAAACCAATTACAGCCTAGTTTCTCAGTATGCCTTTGAAATGTAACAGTGATATACCTTATTTAACACATTATATTGATTTTTGCTAATATTCATCAGCACTACCAGTGCGATTTTGGTTATCAAAAGCTTTACACACAGCACTTCTACACGTGCAGTAAAATCTGAAATTGTGAATAAAAATATTTTAAAGAACAGATGGAAAACAACTTCTAAATTTAGATATATGTTCAGCTATATCTGGCTACCTACTTAAACAGTATCTGTATCTGAGGCAACAGTGTCTAGGTATAAGCAAATCAGAATAAAGATAACACTTTATTATAATCTTCTTGTGATGTCAAGGACAAAATTCTCATCAGAGTCAGATCTACATAAATAGTGTTTGGTTTTTTTAATTTACTTTCAGAATATTTCTATAACTCAGTAATTTGGCTTTTATTTTAATACTTTCAGGCTATAAAGACAATCTAGGAACAATAAATTGTAATTAATTTGAAATAAAATAATACATCACATATTTCAATTATGCAAGATTATCCTATGAGAGTTTCCTTACATCTTTTGAAAATCATATGCAAGGCTTTGATGTTCTGTAACACACAATAATACATTAACTGTTTCCAACAGAACTGCTCAATGCTTTATTCGTGTTTGCATCTTAGTGGTTTTTTTCCAAAACGAATCGAGTTTACAAAGAATATTAAACAAAGAAGCATTATCCTCTCTCTGATCTTTGTTCTGATCGTGAAGATTTTAAACAACATTAGTCTCACACATAGCAAATTACTGCTTGTTAACTACTGTTGCCAACTGTTAGGGTACGTCTGCCTTACTATATCAGTTTGACCCAGCTTCTAGTGCTTAATGGTCCTCTAGGCTAAAAGCGAAAGCTGATCCATCAGGCTTACATTAGCATAGAATAACACTCAATGCTTATTGATGTGCATGCAGTGTAACTACCACCCCCGGCACCTAGCTCAGTCCATTATTTTCATTTTATCTCAAGTCATTTGTATGGTTGTCTGCCCCAGTTAAAGCTATGGCAAGACTGGTACTTAAATGAATTTGTGAGAAAGGAGACAAATGCCCCCTGAACTTCAAGCACTTTTCTATCATGACTTGCTAACATAAAATATACTAGTACTGTTAGGTCCACTTAGCGAGCATATCTAGAATGGCTTAAAGCAGGAAAGAAAAATCACTTAGGACTCTATCAGCTAAAAGGACTGCTGATTAAATGTTGGGGGGGTGTGTGGAGAGTAGGCTGTTACTCCTTTGGGTGTTATTTTTTCAGTATGATCTTTTTAAAATGTTATTTTGATTCTGCTCATAAACAATTCTGGGAAACCTCAGCATGATAACATTCAAAACATAATGTTTAAGTATCTTGCTTTAGTTCAACACTGTTCATTAAGGTTAAAAATACTGTGAAATCACCATATCATAACCAAAAAACCCCCCTGAAACTTAAAGGTACACATTGTATAATCATGTTAATAGAAAATTTTTGGAAACAAACCAAGGATCCCAAGCTTCAGGGCACAGCAAACTGCTTGGCCACAAAATATAATCATCACAAAGAACAAACATGAATGTTCAACAGTCACAAAACACTAGAAAGACAACTACAGACCAAATTCTTAAGTTTCACTTCACACTATTTCACAAAATGAAGATAAATAAGTGCCTCAATTTTTGCATTTTCCAAGAAAATTATAGCTGAGCATAACAAAGCAAAAAGAGCCATTGCAGATGTTAAGATAAACATAGTGCTCTTCTGAGTATGGATTTTAAAAGGCATCATTCAAGCTCTATTTCTGCATGGACAAGAAAGCATAGGAATTCTAAAAGAAAATTTTGATCAAGCAACAGTCACGTCAACCATTTATAACATATGATCAGTCAGTTTGACTGCCCAAAGGGTCTGACATATTTCCACTTCTACCATAAAAGCATTTATATACATACCTGTAATATGCACCTAAATACATATATAATTTTACAGTTTTACAAAGGATCAGCCAAAAAAATAAATATGCTATGGTGCCAAAAACTGTAAAAGAACAACCCTCAGGATAATGCCGCAGCCCTTCTACTCTCCCATCCAATATTAATGAATGACGGAATGGTTACCCAAAAGCCTGACTGAAATCTAGTTAATAGGTTGTTATTTCTTGATAAAAAGAAAGAGTTGATACACTGGTAACCCAGTCAGTGGCAAGGTAGAAAACGTATGTGTGAGGAAATGGCAGTAAGCTTGAAAAATGTATGTACATTTAGGAGATACATGTGTTGAGGAGAGGACGCTGCCTTCCTTTTTGTAGTGCTCCTGCAGCGCAGGGAAGCCCATGAAGCTGGCTGGTCCTCAACCAAATAAGGTAATTCTCCTTGTACTCCAGTGAGCCTCCAGGACATGCATGTAAGCAGGAGGTTTGTTAGCACTCATTCCTGCTCTCAGGCAGTCAAAATAGGAATATGAGAATTATATTTTGTGCTCTGAGTTTGAAACCTCATGTGTTATGAGCAGCTCTAAGTTAGTGTCTTGATGAGTCTAAGGATGTTTAAGAGATTTTTCCCTAACTTATCCCAAGATGAAAGCATGAGGAAAACCAAAACTGTTGGTGACTTACAGTGCTTTTATAAGGCTTCCCTCACTCTTTTCCTTTGGGTAAAATTAAAATATATTTATGCAGTCAGGTATAACTGTTCCTCAGAAGTTCATGGTATTTCAAAACATATAAACTGCTTTCAAAAGTGTTTCATGAGTGTTGTTACTCACGGATAAGAAGAGGAAGTAATAGCAAAATGAAAAGCAGAAAACTAAACTACACCAGGTCTGTAAACGCTCTTTGGGCAAAACTCCATTGTAGCTACACATATAAAATATTGTGTAAGGACATCCCTGTAGTAACAATATTTGGTTCAGAATATGACACTGTTCTGAATAACTACAATCAGCCATAGCTGCTTTTATAATCTTTTTCAACAGAATGCAGACACTTCTACTTGTTTTTGCTTTAACAACGACACTTGGTCCATAAAAAAGCCAAATGAGGCATTTGGTTTCCCTAAAGTTACTTTAGGGAAGATTGGTAGAAGTACAGCACAAGGCAGACTGACAGCAGTCCTCCTCTGGCACAGCTGTTTGTTGAGCTATCAAGCAGTGTTGGTATTTGCTCTTTGGAGAGAGAAAGAAAGTGAGTTATGTGCCCATCATAATAGGGATTTGTGCTATGATTACAGTGGATGCTGAAAAGAATTATTGAGAAGCTGTTTCACAAGAACAGACATAACCTGAATATTAGTTTTTGAAGAGTAACAGCACAGGCTCTACTTAGAAAGGCAGAGTTCACAAGAAAAAGGAAATAAGTTCCAAGAAGGCTTGTGCACACTTGATATCCTAAAAGATATTATACCACCAGTGTAATTAGTTTAGGAGCTTTAATTTCTGATTCTTTATTGATTTATTCTTTGCTTTAGAATCTTCCCTTCACACACTAAAAACTTCAGAGTAAATTACTACTCAGCCATTCACACTGTGAGACGGACTCTGTGAATGTGTTGGTGCTTGGCATGGAAAGGAGGAGGGGAAAAGCTAGGCCACTTGGTCAAGGTGGTGCCCATTTGGAAGTACAGAATTCATTGCCTAAGTTCTTCTGAAGACAGCCTCTAACAGGCACATGGTGTTATTACTCGTTGTCTCAGATAAGAAGGCAGAACTAAAATGTGGTCAGAACACTCTCAGTCATTGACCACGAGGGCACTGCTGCTCAGGACCATGAAAACACTCTGTTGAGTTGCCTTGTTGACCACATCATCCATTCTTTAATCTTAGTCAGTCTTTGCTGGTTTTGAAAGAAACTTGTTTATGTCATACTAACAAAACTTTAAGAAACTGTTTTTGTAGTTTAATACTCAAGAATTCTTCTACACTAGGAGCCACTGAGTGTGAGGTATTACTAGATGGCCTCTAAACTCTAAGCAAGCTCTAACTCTCAAGATCAAAACCTCCATAGTTCTCCACTGAAAAGGGTTCAGCAGGATTAACAGATATGTAGAACTATCTCCCCTACATTATCATTTGAAATCTGATGAAATAAAGGATTATTTTAAGACTGATGTTCAATGAACCACCTATTCAGCCATATATAGAAATATGTCTACATTTATGAATCTCTCAGAGAAAAAGTAGCTTCATTCCCAGGTAGCCTGTTCTGTACATTTCTGTCTAAACACTGTATATTCATGTCTTTGAATGGAAAAAGGAGGAATATATGTTTCATTCCCCTGAAAACTTCAGACAAATGTAGGAACTCAACAGAGCCTTCCAGTTAACTATTCTTTTTTAAGATTTTTTTCGGGGAGGTTTGCTTTTTGATTCTTAATCCTTGCTCTTTCAATTGAGGTTATCAACAAGGGTGCCAATTAGCACACACTGTAGTACTCCACATGATGTGGAAAACTCAGCCACAGAGAACCACGGGGAGATGCATTGCAAATAATCCCTTCACTTTTTTCCAAGCACTAACATGAGGATTTCATTATATTATGGAGTCAGAGATCTGAAAATATTTAAAAGAAAAATGAGTATGAGCTCTAGTGCTTAAAATAGAGTCCAAGAAGAAAAACTATCAAATTTGTTTTGTCTTGTCATCATAACTACATAATTCCCTTGGGTCAGATAACCTGCATGCACAAACAAATAAGAAACCAAAATCTGGCCTTCCTTGAATTTCAGAAGATTCAAAACATTTCAAAACAAATTCCTATTAAAAAAAAAAAGGGAATACAGACTAGCTGGAGCTTATTAGGCATTTCACAGAAGGATAATTTTAATGACAATCCTATTAAATCATCCCCACGTGCCACCTTAATTATTATATAGCTCTGGAACAGTCTGCCCTTTCTTCCCAAACCCTGTGGGAACTGATAAACTAACTCTGCAGAATGAGATTTCTGGCTGTGTCTCAGGCCCTTTCTCACCAAGCATTCCTCAGCATTCTTTTCCATAAAATCACGTGGGGGTTTCTGTTGGAAAGTAGTGTTGGACAAATGAATGATCTTCTCCAGGTTGTCATAGCAGAGTGAAAACCCTATGGGATCAGCAGGCAAAACTGCAAATGAAAACTGTACCAGCACCTCTCAAAAGTTACTTAAATGAAGGAGTTGCATGTTGTCTTGGAAAATCATTGGGAATTCTGTATGTTGATATTACCGCTTCAACCCCGCTCTTCAAAATAAGAAAATACAAGATAATCCCACTCATTCTGAAAGGAGGGGGAACATTCTGAATGATTATTCATAAAAACAAATAAACATAATAATCCAAAAATAAAAATGCCATTAGTTTGGTCAAGAATACTCTGGAATTAAAACAAGCTATCCACATGCACCAGAGAACTTGGCACTACACAAAGCAATCAGATCTGTCAGAAAGAGATAGATACAGAAGTCATCCTAACAAGATCTAGTTACACCGCTTGTATAAACAAGCTTCTTAAAACCAAATAACATGAAAAACAGCAGACCCACAGATGAAAATGCTTGGATATATTGTGTGTTCTCCAGGATACAGCGGCAGATCCCAGACCGGAAATAGGAGGACAGAAAACTAAGGTTATAACGTGAAGTAAAAATTGTTTCAGAATGAGGATAGATTTAAGAAAGGGATTATTTCAGAGGGATTGGATGTAATGTGGAATGCAGAAAGAAAAGTGTCACAAGGCATAAGAATTGGGAACAGAAATTACTGAAAACAGATAAATTAATTTAACAGCTGAAAGTGAGACCACGTCAGCAGAAATATGAAGCCATTTATAAGATTCTTGAGGTAGCAGAGAAAAATTTATATCTGTTTACTGCAATAATTTAGGAAAGGAAGCAAGACATGGGATGATTTTTAGGTGTTTAGCGTTTGAGTTACTTATATTCCACAGGTATGATTAAAATCACTGAATCTGAGATTGTATTTTTTTTCCAAAAATCCCACAGTGAAGAGAATTATTCTTTACTTCAGTGAACTTACAGAACATGAAAGAGAAATCCAGCTTCTGAAGAGAAATCTGTATGTTGCTCTGGAAAGATGGCTAATGGGTATAGGAAGAAGCTGGATGAAAAAGATTGAGTGGCACCATGAAACTAACCAAATGGGGAGCTGACATTCAGTTGAGCAGGGGCTGAGTAAGCCTGATAGGAAAGGAAGAGGAGCTGAGAATCACAACACAGCACTGCCAGAACCCAGAAATCCAGCAGAGAGGAACAGCAGGCCACAAGACCTGGTCCCTGCAAAAGGAGTATCCTCTTCCTTATCACAGAAGTGCTATCCTCATTGCTGATGGGCTCAGCCTTGGCTGGCAGCGAGTCCATCATGGACGCCACTGGCATGGGCTCTATCCAACATGGAGGAAGCTTCCAGCAGTTTCTCAGAGAAGCCGCCCCTGTAGCATCCTCACTTCTAAAACCTTGCCATGAAAACCAATACATCCTGTTACCACAGGCTGTTTAAAAAAGCCCTGAGCAAACAACACTTCATACATACAGAAAGAAACCAGAGTCTTATTCATTTCCCAATGCACTAGTCAACTGAGATAAGGAAAATGATAGATGGGAGCCTGGTCTGAATTTATAGATTCCTGCCACAAAATACTTGCAATTTGACAGCTACTTTCTCTGCCTCTTCTCTTAGTTTCCTATTGACTCATACTTAAATCCCTCTTGAAGGGCTTACAGAGCCACAGTTTTCACCTACTAAACCAAAAGGTAAAAAAGTGAGTTTGTGATTATAAATTCAATTCCAGTACATTTTCTTCCTTAGGATTTTAGCCTATTTTTATTAATCACCAACTCTTCACAGAGTATCTTCTGCCCTGACAGGAGTGTAGGTTTCAGGATTTGACAAAATGCAGCTTTAGTTCAAGCACTTGAAAAAGTATTTATTAAATTGAAGCAAAAAAAATGCTTGCTCCAATAAAGTCCATGATACAAATTCCTTTAAACAAAACTGAAATCCACTCTCTGTACTGAAGACGACAAAAATTATGCCACTAGCTGAATTTCATTGCCAAGCTGTCAACTTGAATTTCTTGTGTTTAAAAATAGCTGTTCATTACATTCAGTAATGGGCTGTCAAAGCATTACAGCACTGAACCTATATCATATACGGTAGCAATTGGGCAATGTGCATTATTATGTTTAGATTACTAGCATTTCTACAAGACCTCTGGGCTAATTTTAAATGAGATGGTTGACTTGAACTGAATCAAAACCAATTTTATTTTACTTTAAAGCTACTACAGATTTTCTATTTGTACCCGACTAAATCAGGCCTTAATGAAAGTAAAACAAAAGATTTACTGAATGTGACTATGCAGTGTATTCATCCTTTTGTTTGCTTTCATGGATATATTTACTCTAAACAAGGTACAAATAATAAAAATACTCTATTTGCCAAATTAAATCATATTCCCAATGGTATGAATTGGTATTGTTGCTCCTATGAATACATAATAGGTTGTTAGCAAAGAAATCATGCCTAAAGCATATATGGAGTAATATTTTAGTTGGGTGAAATAATTAGAGATGTTTTTAAACTAACAAATGCATAACCTGTCTTAATAGCTCATGATATAATTTAGCATATCATAAAAAAACCCCTATAAAAAGGTATCTAGAAACCACAGTTGAAACATCCTTACACAGCAGGATGTCATAAACCTAAAGGCATGCCAGAATGGCTCACAGCTATGAAAAAAAAAAGAGACTAAAACAAGATCTGATGACTTGCAAATATAAATAATGAATTCTAGGGCCAGATTATAGACTTCTTGATTTTCGTTAACAAAATAGTAGAGTAAAGGAAAAACAGACAAACAAAAAAAAACCCCAACTGTGTAAAAAGCTTTATAACTTCCTTGTTTTGTGGTAAAACAAATTATTTTTCTAGATTAAGAAAACAAGAACTCCACTGATGCAACTCAGCAGTTATGTAGCAACGTTGGGCTTTATGGTTCCTCAGTTTCCAGCACAATACTTTCCAGAGTCTGTAGTTTCATACATTTGCCATGTTATATCTATGACATAGTAGGATCAAATGCACCCTCAGCAAATCCGCAGATGACACCAAGCTGAGTGGTGCAGTTGACACACCTGAAGGACAGGATGCCATCCAGAGGGACCAGGACAAGCTTGAGGAATACACCAATGGGAATCTCATGAAGTACAACGAGACCAAGTGCAAGGTGCTGCACTTGGGTCAAGGCAAACCCCTGGCACCAACACAAGCTGGGGAATGAAGGGATTCAGAGCAGCCCTGCCAAGAAGGACTTGGGAGTGTTGGTGGATGAGAAGCTGGACATGAGCCAGCAATGTGTGCTCACAGCCCAGAAATCCAATCGTATCCTGGACTGCATCAAAAAGGGAGGATGGACTGGGTGACCTTTAAAGGTCCCAACCAACCCAAATAATTCTATGATTCTATATAAATAAAGAAGTTGCTAAAAAAGACTTTGGAGATTTTCAGCACCAAGACAATGAAAAGCAAGCAAAGGCCGTGCAGATGTACCAGTCAGTGTTCACACAAAAAGCACTATGCAGAAACAATATAACCCTTTGGATAAAACTAACTAATAACAGAATTTTTAGTTAATTATGAGACTTGCAGCCCAAAGGTGATATCCTGTGGAAAAGAAATAAGGATCAAGACTACTCAACTGCTGTGAGTCCACAAGTGCAAACACCAGCACATCCACAGTCCTCCCCATGGTGCCACTATCAGTAAAACAATCTTTGCAACACTCAGTGTGTTAAAGTGACCTTCAGATAGCAATAATTTCTAATTTTCATATTATTTTTCTCTTTAAATTAAATTAACATAGATTTATAATGGACATAAATTTTATTTGTATACATTGTTTAAATATGCTTCTGCACTGTCCCTGGCCATGTTTCTTGGTGCCAGGCCTCTAAATAAAGCCAAAAATGAAGATTCCTGTTTGCCACCAATCAAGTATGTGATGTCTGAAGGTTGCCTAACATTTGCCAAATATATCTTCTGGAAAAACAAATCTCCACCAACAGAAGGGACATCACCACTCATCCGTTCTTACTTGATACTACCACATGATTTTAGAACCATCTAAAATATACATCGAATTTATTATACTTTTTAAAAAACACTTTCAGTGTTCTTGGTAAAAGGAACTAACATGTACGACAGACTGCAGACAGTCTTTTTACAACAAAGTTATCCAAATTCCATTAAATACTCATTATAATCAGTCTAGAGTCCACCATGATATTGAGGGCATAATACTAACATTCTCATCTGGCTTAAAATAAGGACTGAATGAGAGTAAGTATTTCTGTACTATGTGGTATATCACTATTTGAGAATCCTTGAGTGTCTAGTGTCAAACATCTGTTAACAGCTCCATAGTAAAACATGACACAATATATTATAACACTTCCAAAGAGGCAGCTGTGATCTACTGTGTAAAAAAATTCCATTCAAGTAGGCTGTCAAGGTGTACAAGGCCTCTGATCTTTGATACATCTGAATGTATTATCAAACTCCCCATCTATGAAGATGGAAATTATCTTAAACTAAAGAAAATGTGTACTACATTTCTAAATCACTATGTTGAATAAACAGTAAAGGAATATAGGAATATAAAAAAAAATTCAGAAAATAATAAAGAAAAGTATGAAAATTAAAAAAGAAAGGTACCTACATTTTGGAAGAAGTAGTAAAAAAGAAAAACAACTATGAAGTTGACATATAGTCAAGGCTTCCTCAAACACACAAAAAAAATAGTTTTCTCCTAAGTAATCTGTAGTTTAGGAAGGTAAGTGGTGTCTAATGCTGTCATACTGTACAGTATAACCATTCTTGAGTGACTGATAAGGAAAGGGATTTCTGATGGATTAGCTAGGTATGCTGTGCCTTGATAGAATGAAAAGATAAAATGAAAGATTATATAATGTGGGACATAGCACTGGGTGAGAAGATTTACTAAGAACAAGGTAACACAGAAAAGCACAGAGATTTGTAGAACACAGAATAAAATTGCTTATGAATTATTTCCAGTTCTTTTGCTGGCATTTAAAAGAACTCCATTTATGATTCTATCTTAAGTTGGTCTTCATCTTTCAGTAAATGTTGTTTTTCAATTCTATTAACATTTTTGGACAGAAGAGTTCTTAATATAATAAAAATAAAGATTTATCAGAATTCTAACATTATCAGTTCACTACATGAAGACAACAATTTTTAATATCTCCTTCTATTTTCTAATATACCCCTGGAGATGGATACCTCTCAGGCTCTGAGAGGTCATCTATTTACTTGCTGTAATATTTTCTGTGATTGCACATAACTCCTTCCAAAATGGCAGCACATGTTCACTGGGGAATTCTATTCACTATTGAAAACACTGTGAACACGTCCACTCTCACAGCGTACTCTCTGAAATAACACAAAAACCTTTGCAAACTGATCATAAGATATTTCAAATGATAACCACCAAAAATAAACAAATACCAAATTCGGAAAGGAAATAACATAGCAAGAAAACAGAACCATCTTTTAAATACACATCATAGCTAGAAACTGATCTAACTATTGGCAACTATGAGCAAAGAGGGAAAGAAATACATAAATAAAAAGCAGAAAAAAGAGGAGGAAATTATTATTCTTGCTATGTGCCCTACCATACTGCTCCATTTGCCCCATCTCTGGCTACAACTCCATCCATCTTCTTTGGCTCAAGTCACTCTGCTTATCCTACTCAAACTCCTTTTGCTTCCTTATCAATCACCTCTTTCCAGTAATTTCCATACTACAGGTACAGCATTTCTCAATATGCCAGTAACTTTCTTTTGCTTACATTGAAAGTAATTTTTTCTTAATTTTCACTTTTCAATCTCTCATAGACTTTTGTACTATAGGTCATGTCTCTCTCTTCTTAGTTCATAAGAACCTCTACAAAAATGCTCTTCCCCATAGTGAAGTATTCTTCATTTCTCATTACATTACCAGGTTCTTTTTTAGAGATTTCCACAGAATCCTTTACATTCTTGTTGCCAATATTCTTTGAAGTCTTCTCCAAATTTCTCTGTCATACCTCCATCTGCAAACTCATCTGAACTTCTCTAACACCAAACTCTAAGGTCTCTCCATCTTCCAAGTTCTACTTTGCCATTGAGTTATTCTACCCAATGCGAGCTAGCACATAGAAAAAAAAAAAGTACCACTAGTTCTGTACTTTTTACACTTGATAAATTTGTAAGTGACTCAGCAACTGCTGAACACCACAACCTCAGTGTCCAATTTGTAATGGTGGCACTGGTTTTCAGTCATCATTTGGGATTTTTAACTTCTATTTGCTGATAAATTTCTTCCTCATAATTTAGTCTTCTCCCATTTTCAGTATTCATACTTTGGCTGTTTTTATGCTAATTCTGTTAGCACTGTTTTTCCTCATTTCTGAGCACAGATATTGTGAAGTTTGGTGATCTCACAATGATTTGAAAATCTTTCCCATCATCACTACACAGAAAAGTGATACACCATACAGGTGCTGGTTTTGTCTCACACCAAGAGAGACAGTAGTACTACAAAACCAAAAGCTAAAATAGCATATAATATACAACAACATACAGAAAAATACATTTTGTCAAATAGGGGCAATTGGGTATTATTTAGTTGAATAGTTAAGAATAAGGAAGAGATTGTTAGCCACAATTCTCCTGGTTTTGTCAGCTAACATTAAAAGAACATTAAAATGTTCTTAACATTTTAAGACTTCTGCATAATCACTAATATTTTAATGTGTTCTCAAAACACCAGAGAACTGTCATAATAGCCAAAATCTGCAATTTGTCTTTGGAGTTATTGAAGCAGTTGTGTTCTGGTTCTGCTCAGAAACAGTATTTATTTCAAATGTCATTGTAGAAAACACAAAAGAAATTTGATTTGATTACTTAATTTTTCTAATTGAATATTGATATCCCCCAACAAAGCAGCTGCAGAGACACAGCAAGAGGATAAAGTAATAGAGTATAATGAAGCAAAATCATATGATGAGGACATTCTATTACAGTTATGTGAGATTTCCACAATGCTTATCTGCATTTTAATTACAATATTGCTTCCTTTAATACACATAGCAAGGTTATAAACTAATTCCATATTTGATTCTAACTCTGATTGTTTTCTGTTAATCCAGCAAGGAGAACTGTAAAGAATATTCAAGGTCTCTGTTTGCTAAACATATAATCTACTTAAAAAGTTCTGTAACTTGTTGAACTAAACTTGAATCCTGTAAATTTGGAGTTTTCCACTCAACAGCACAAAGCTCTACACAGGTATAGAGCTGCATAAAAGTGTGAAGAAATTTGCACATAGATATTTTTGTAAATGCCAAGCATGTCTGTTTTCTGAAGTTTTAATCATGTGTACAAACTATCAGCCAGTCCCATTGCTTGTTCTAACTGGTACTGGTAGGAATGTCTGCGGTCACTTCCTTACTCTCTAAAGGAAGGACTCTGAGGAAAACAAAGATTGTATAGGAAGGTCATAGCAAGCCATTTCCTTTACACAAATCATACTATTTACATCAAACAATGGAATCAAGCTGTTTTCTGGCTTAAAATAATTACTACAAATACCTGATTACTAGTTGCTTCCTAGATGAAGAATCACATATACTTACACACTACAGAAGATAGTGTTTGCTTCAAAAATAAGTGGCAAAACATTTTAATTATTTAATTATTTTTAGTTCACATTCTCAAGGAATGCACATGCTATCTAATTCACACAAACACACATAGGTATGAACATATACACCAGTACTTAAATGATTGTACTTAAATGCTCCTAAAAGTTGATGTTAAAAATTATTTTATGAGTGTTATCATTATTAGACTTTAAGTGTTAATGCCAAAACTATGTTAAGTCTCAATTTTTTTAACTTTACAAGGATCACTGCACGTGTCCATGCTCATAGACAATGCTGAATAGACCCTCTGCTGAATTTTACCTAAAAATTACACAGTTGTTTTTAAACTATTTAATTACTATTAGGATTAAAGAAAACACTCTCAGCAAAGCCTTGACAGTCATAAAACAAAATAGCTTTTCCTCTCCCCTCCAAAGAAGGAGAATTAGAGCTACTGTAGCATTCCTTAATTGATTGCAAATTTAAAAGGATCTCTGCATGGTTCTGTTTTGCACTCATAGTAGACAAAGAATGAGTAAACATTTATCCAAAACAAAAGAAAATCTTTCTCATGAGAAGCAATGTGCCACTAGCAGGGAAGGGATATATGACTGATATGTCCACTATTTAATTTCTTAAATAATGTTACAGCAATTTTTCAGCTTGTGAATTTCACGTCAAATAAAAATCAGTATTTACTCAATTAATATTTTAAGAGGGAATACAAAACTATTGAGAAAAAATAAGTAACAGCTAAGCAACAGAAAGTTATGACTGGAATACTTTTGATCACCAAAAATATCAGTTCCCTCTCTCTTCTCTCTCTAACATTTCTAGTTTGTTGATGAACGAACCGTGTTTGGCATAATTAACACTAAGATCTTCAGAACTCAATGACTGAAAATAATCGCTTCTCTCCTTTCTTTCCTGAGTACGCTGAAGCCCAACCTAAAGATTTAAAGCTGACTGGACAAATATAAAGGATGTCAGAAACAGTGACCGCTGACATGCTATTCAAGGCACATGGAAAAGAGTTCAGGCTTGAATGCCTCTAAACTGCTCATTGGTAAGATCAGCTATCACTGAGACACAGTGTAAGTCAGCACAATTCACTGAGCCTGCTATGACCTTAAAATCATTGCTCCTGGGGCATGTTCATCCACCAATTAGTTTATACGCTCACTGGAAATCCATTGCTCAGTAAATGCACTGGTCTCTCATTCCACGGTGTTGATGAAGTGTGTGTGATGGCTTTCTCTTCACAACTTGACCCCTAAAGCTGACCCATCTGGAACTGAAGTATTCATGCCACTTGAACACATCCTTGGTTATCACAGAGTCTGATATTTTCTTTAAAACCATCATTACTCACATTTTTTTCCTCTTAGTTAAAAATGTTTTATGACCAATAAAACGCAGAGAACTTTTTAGGGGTAAGAAATTAGTACACAGTATGCTGAAGTATCTCTGTAAAGGGAAATTAACTTATGTAAAACCTGTTTTCTAATAAAACTAGTAAGAAAACTACAAATATTGCTCTGCTCAGAGAACAGCTGTTAAGCCCAAATATTAATTCATTCAGTATATGTCTTTTGCTAGGAATGCCATGAAAATGAAATAAAAACAAAACAAAACATCAAAAACCCCAACCCCCAAAAAATCCCCATTCACAGCAGGTTATAGCTATCATCAAAGCACGGTAAGAGAGAATTTTCCCTTAGGCATTTAAAGAAAAGTTTTATGAAATCTATTTAAATATTACATAGTTAAAAGCACAGTGGACATTGTGTGCTTCTCTCTACAGCATACTCTTACCTCACTCCAGGTCTCCAAGTACATTATGACTTCACTTCCACCAAATTTCAGACTACAAATTAATGAACAAATTTGCAACAGATAAACAAAGAAAACTAAATTCCTTCATTAGCTTTATTCCACAGTCTGGGACTAATCTTCACATCAGGTACTATCAGTACTTATTGCTAGTAAGAATAACAGCTCACCTAATAGAACATAGTAAAAAAAGAATCTACTGTGTTACTCACTGTCTTCCCTTTGGATGTTCTTCAATCAAGAAAAAAATATTAGGAATATATTTTGTCAAAAAAAATATTGTACTGACTTTTCTTAGAGTAAAAAAAGGTACATTTTTCAGATTTTGATGAAATTCTGAGATCATTCTGCCTTCTCTTTTTCTATAAGAGAGGGGGGTTTGTGGGTGGAGGTAAGGATAGTTCTTGTTTCATTTTACACATCCCCTACTTCTTTCAGTGAGAAAACGGAAAAGACAAATCAAATACTGTATTTACAAATATATTTTTAAAAGAAAAATAAAATCAAAGCTGTTAGCTGCTTCTTTTCTGGAAAATGAGAACAATTAGCAGAAGGACTTGTAATCAACCTGAATATAACTTTTCTTGTTCTTCTAAATTAAAGTTCAGCCACAAGAGGAACCTCTGCTGTTGTAATGCAAAGTACTGTGAGACTTAGTAAAAATCTTAGCTTCAAAACTATAATAATAATAATAATAATAATAATAATAATAAAAAGATTAATGATTATATATTGTATAGTGGAACGTTAAGCTAAATTTCAAATGCGAAGTGTAAACAGAAACAGTATGACAGAAAAGGTTTGTAATGGTATCTATTCTCATTTAAATATCTCATAAAATATAAAATTATTAATGGTTAAAGTGGGCCTATGAAATCGCAACAAGCTAAAACAGTCTGTAAACCAGAAACAAAGTAATAAAAAATCCAAAGGGAAAACAGAAAGCTAGAAAACTTCAGATTAGAAATAAGATGCTCATATTAATTAGATAATTTAAAGATTTGTATGGCAAGATAATTCATTATCCATCTGAGTCTAAATAAAAATTATGCAGCTTTCTAAAAGCTCTATGCCAATACATCAAGATGTTATGTAATTCATGAAGATTAAGGGCTCAAACTCTCAATCAAATTCCTGCATCACAGCCAGTTACCTAACATCACCTGAGTCATGGTAACTTAGCATCTGACAAAGTCAAATTTGTCTGACCATAGCATCATGGATTATCACAGGTTTGAAACTTCAGTCAAATACTCTGACTTGTGTAAGACAAGCAAGAATAGCTACTCCTGATGGTCTTCAGCACTTCAGAGGAAATTTTGATCCTCTGCAGGCAAGAGAAATGTTGATATGAATATGGTATATTGAACAACTGAAAACTTAGTCCTTCACTTGCTACCAATGTAATGTTAAGTAAGTAAAGCTTTATGACCCTTTCATACCCCCTTCCTATACGTAGAGGCAAGGAATGCTTGTGGATACTTTCAGTAATAAACAGTAACACATTTTAAAGATGTAAAATTGAATTTTCAAATAAAATATGGTATAATTTCATTTTTTCAATAAAAAAATTTCATATGCTTTTCCATAAAACGCAGTGGTTGGAATCCTCTCAAGTAGTTTTCTAACTATAACTTAGGACTATTATTTACTTCGAAGTAACTGCAATACATTTCATAGTTATTCATGAGACTCATTCATAGGTTTTGTGCCACTTATTCGCAATAGATAGGAAGGGTAGGATACCTGATCTTTGGGAGAAGACAGTACAGGAAACATTCAGAATACTGCAATATACCACAAACTAAGTATTCTGAATTGACAATAATCACAGTGGTCTGATTCAATGACCTGATATGATAACATACCACCAAAGAGAGAAGGTCCATCCTTCCCTTTGCTCCCTACCCTTCTCCTGGCCACACTCCCCTTTAGTTAATTTATTGAATTTGCAGGAGTCTGTACTTTTTCCTATTGTATTAGTAAATTGCATCAACTCATGAAAGAACATCTTCCAGCATGAATTGCTGTGTATCTGCAAACAGAAAAAGGACTGAGGAAAAAGGTGCTCAGAAGAAAAGATACACCCTCTGCAACAGCAACTTATTAAGTATTCAGCTGTTCATAAATGTATAAGCCTGAAAAAGTGGAGTAGCTTATTTCTTTCTTCTAGAAAAAAAAAGGCTTCATAATGATAGCCACTAACAGATTATGGATTCAAGAACATTCTGAGAGGAAGAAAATTGCTGATCCACCATCCAAAAAATAGCCAAAATACTGTGACCAAGTAAGTTACATAAGCATTAAGTATATTGCTGCAACCAAATGATTTTTATCCCAGTGATAGAAATACTTTAGAAAATTTTGTGTAGAGATGAAGTACATGAAAAACCTAAATATTGAGTTTTTTGAGTTCATCTGCTTTAAAAAAAAAAAGTAAAACTTTTAAAGATTTATAGTTAAAGCAGTAAATAAACATCTAAAGAACAAGTAACAATACAAACTGCATTCCGCTCAAAATTTTCAGGTTCTAACTGTTATCTACTGAATTTTCCACAATTAGAATGGAGATTCAAAACTTTATTTGTACTTAATTTAGAGCTAAGCATGGCCTGCTCTTAAAATAGACCATGTTCTTTCCCTCTCATGGCATATTTCAACATTTCCCAAGCAACCGCTCAGCAAGTTAGGATCGGGAGCTGATCCACCTGCAAACTAACTCTACTGAAACAAAAATCAGATTAACAGATCATCTGGCAATACCTGTGCAGCCTTATACTTCCTGTATTTGACATCAAGATTAGAATGAAGTCATAAAACAGATGAAATTGGAAAATGAACCATCTGAATCCAGTGTGGCCTAGACTTACAGGAAGTTTATTGCATAATGAAGTAGTATAGATCTCTACTTACACTTGGATGCTGTAGAACTTAAATCTAATTTTTAAGTTTTATTTCCACTTTCCAGTTTACATCACATTGCTGTTTTCTTACTTTGGGTTTTGGGTTGGTTTTTTTCTGTTTTCGTTCTTGTGTCTTTCACGGGCGTGTGATTTCTTGTCCTTGGTCACTGCTGATAGGTGATTGCAAAAGCTGACACTGGTACACACTGAACAATCATTTCTCTTAATATTAGCTTCTTCCATTGTTAAAGAACCATGCAGCACAAATGCTTCATTTCAAGCTTGTGCAAGTTTTATCCTGAAAACTATGTGCTTCATTGTCACAGAGAAATAGAGCTGTCTTCAGTTGTTATGAACAAGGGCAGGCTTGGAAGCACTGACACTTGACCCAGTGAAGCTCTTGCAGTGTAACAGGTTGAGAAATGGGAAAACAATTTGTGAAAATAAATGTCCAAACTGCATCTGCTTCATTAGGTTTGAAATTCTGACCAATTTAAAATTATAGTAAGTATTCACCTAGATCTTCAAAGTGAAAACCAGTTAAAGTTTTTCCAAATATGATGAAATTTTTCACATTAAAATGGTTTATATTTTGTGAAGTCATTCTTATAGAGTAAAATAGAAGCAAATTATTTTTTGTAATACTTAAATCACATCTTCCTCAGTAATAACTAAAAATCTTGAGGAAAGGACTGAAATAATGCAGCTTTTTAACACAACTGTGATGTTTAATTCACAGTGTACATATATATATAAAAATAGATAGGTAAGACATTAAAAAATCTATGTAAGATACATAGAGAAACAAGGTAAGATTTTTTTATTTCCATCAAAACACTCTTCAAGCACATTCACCTTCAAGATATTGTCTAGCCTTACATAAATATAGTCCTTAAACTTAACAAAACGTTAAGCATTGGACTTCAGTTCTAGCAAGGTGGAGATCTGAACAGAAAGATCCAGTGGGCCATTGCAGAAGATCAACAATTCACCATTCATTACCTCTTATTAAACAAAATGCTCTACAGTGGAGGGGACAGAGAACCTGACACAGAAAAGGAAAGAATGCTGAACCTCCAGCTATTCACAGGCCAGGATTACAACAGGCTTTTATTTAGTACTGGGTAGGAAGACACTGCGACGATAAGGAAAAAAGAAGTTTTTAAGATGTAGCCAAAAAAATTACAAACATAGTTTTCCAAGTACTAACTACTGATAATTTTGAAATGCAATGGAGGCTCTAAATGAGCACATATTGTCTGTAAAACTTAGTTATTAGACAAGATATGGCCTAAAAGCTGGTTTCTTTAATTAGATTTCTAACATACAGCTACAGAGAAACCTAGTTTTTTTAATAAAAAGTTAGATGTAGGTCATAGCACCTAACACTCATAAGACAGTTATTGTAGAAATATAATACCAGAATCAAACATGCACTTCTTTCATAATTTTACAGAAACAGACATAGCTTTTTAAACACAAAAAACTCCTTCTGACCCACAAAAAATAACTGAATATCATTCTGCAGTCCATGCTATATGCCTTATATTGGCTTAAACATTGTTTTGTTCTTTTAAAGAAGAAAATTTGTGTCTGTAATTTTACTGTGTATACAAAATTCACAAAGTAATAATTTTGCTGTCATTTGCATAATCTGGGAGGCTATGCTGGAGATTAGCCATTACAAAATTATTTTATGGTAAAATTGTTTTATGCATCTGAGAAAATATTACTGTAAAGCAAATACAGGCTCTAGGAAGTAAACTGAACAGCAAGCTAGCAAGTTTCATTGTTCACTGTCACAGCAGTGTCATAGCCTGATGTGCATGAGCAACCTTTTCTTCTTATCTGACCTCAGTGCAAAGACAAAGCCTTTCAAGTGTGGTGACTAAAGCTGTTAAAGTACAAACCAAGAGATGTACAGAATTGTTACAGACGTAACAGTTTAATGCAAAACTGACAATTAAATTCCCAAACTAAGGACCTCACTCCAGGAAAATGTTAAATTGTTCTTCTTCAATACTACCAAATAACATAATCAGAAAAAGACCACAGCTACATGCTTAAAAATTTGCTATTATTTTAAGCAATTCATTTCCACATTCAGTTCACAAGAAAGTATTAGAAATCAATATATTGTAGTTTTAAACCTGTGAACTTTAAGCTGTCCCTTGGGTTTTAATGACTAATGTTGTGCCAATTCTATATAAGTGCAAATTTATTAATAACTCAGGTAGTCTTCCAATTGAGAGTTTAATAGATAAAACAGTTTGGAGGGACATTTGGAGCCCTAATGAATGTCAAAAGGCTTTCACCAGAAGTTTTGGGGAAGATTTCATATTTTCTTCTTGAACAGAGGGTTCTACATAACTCTGAATCTAGTCAGTAAGAAGGGGAAAAAAGGCAAGATAACGCAGCCTGTAAAAAATCTCACATTGCAAGTCATTAACAGGCAGAAATAAGTGGTGCTAAGCCAAGAGCTGCTCAATAGATATCCACAGATCTATATAATTAGAGAAGGCAATCCTCTCCCATACAAAAAAGAAACATTTTAACTTGACAAGATCCCTTGTAGAACTTTACATTCCCAATCTTGGTCTTATATGTTAATTTTCACAATTGAAGTAAAACTTAGAGATAAAATCTTCAGTAACATATCCAAACAAACAAGCTCTAAACTTGCTAATTAGGGGGCAAAAAAGCATGAGAAATGTTAAAAGGAAGGAAGTGGGCTCAAACCTTTCGGTGGTAGCCAGCCATCCTCAGATCACAGCGCAGGTTTTAAAGTGATACTTTGAGCACAGTCAGTAAGTGATAGCTGACTAAAAATAAACACAGTATGAAATGGAACATCTAAAGAGCCTCAACTGGTTCACAGTTCTCAAAAGACCTTACTTACGAGAGGTATGAACTCTTCAAAACAACCCAAGAAGGGTATATATGTAGCAGGTGTAACTTTGCTGCTGTCTCCCTTTTCTACCAGGAGAAAAGGAACGCGTTTGCTGCTGTTTCAGTGGGTACCAGTGGGACAAGCCTTGAGGCTTCCTTTGAACATGTGGGAGCACAAGAAACCTGCTTCAACCAGTCACTGCTCAAGTGGAAGATGGTTCATACAGAAGAGGACATGGTACTATACCAAACTGGGGACGTAATGCCACAGAAACCAAAAGCTTTTGTTTTCCATTTTTGTAGAGAATAAAAAAATCTGTCAGTCACAAAACTGAGATGTGCAGGCAAAAATCTGTAGGCTTTACCAGAGATCTAAGAACTGCTCATGCTATTAATTAATATTTTTATTACTTCATATTCCTTCCAATCATATCTTTTTGGTTTGCCCATCTAAAAGTCATCTATTTCTATCTTAAAATCTAATATGTGTATTTATCTGTGCTAAACTCACATTTTCTCAAAGATAACAATGGAAAAAATGTATTTGATATGCCTAAAATAATAAATATTTTAGTCTAAGAATAAAATTTTATAAAACACTCACCCTGGGTCAGAATATCCTTTTAATCTACAGTGACACTGTGACATTGAATTATGTGCAGTACTGCACCTACATCAGTGAGAAATATTTAATATCATAATAGTGCTTAAAATATTATAAGCTCTAGTCCTAGTTTTAAAATAGTCTCAAAGACAAAATGGAGCAAATTGAAATGTTAAATGTCCCTGAACCCATTCTTAGAAGATTAACCATTTGGAAGATATATTTAGCTATAAAAACTTGTAAGTGGCTTCATTAGTCAATCCTTTCACTACAGAGAACTGAAAAGGAAATTTTAGTATATTTATTTTTAAAAAAGTACAAGCATTACAGAAAGCACATTTAATTCTTTTATTTTTAAGGAAGACGTAGCTACTCTAATATATAGGTACTATTTCCAAGTGTATGTATCCCAGAACTGGGTGAATTTTGTTGGCATTTTGAATGTCTGCAATTTTACACAACCACAAAATTAACGTGTTATGGTTGTCTCATTTTAGAAAATGGGTATGATCCTTAGGCCTGTACCCTGTAAGATTATTACAATTTTTCCTGTATATCATTACTCCTGATGCAATTGTGTGAATATTTTAAATAAATATGGAATCTTGTCTCCACTTGAAACCTGGTCTCCTGCGTCCCTCACATAAAAATGTAAATGGTAGCTCTTCACTTAATGATCTTGCTTCAAGTCTATATAAACCTAGTTTTGCTGTATATCCTTTGCAGAACATGGAAAGTTTTGTTTTCAGTGTGGAAACAGAAGAGTGACTGAAAATGTTTTCATTTTTTATCCAGCAAGCCATTCTGTTTTCAGAGTTTCATCCACTTATTCACCATTATAACTGTTATTCTGTTGAAACAAATTCAACTAAAAACTTTTAAAGTGTATTTCTTCTCGTGTAACAACATCACCAATTATTACTTTCTAAATTTATTCTCTTTAAAGCCGCCCTTGGAATCCCATGAAGTTGCAAAACTACTGCTGAATGCAATCAGATTTCATGCCTCTGCCAGAGCTATTAGAGCACACATAAATGGCGCTCTTTTTAATAGACTTCACATTAGGAAAACAGAAGAACCCAACCACCTAGAAATTTTAAAAAGCATTACAACCTGATCCGACATTGAACAATGTAGTTCTAATAGCAGTGATCAGAAAATACCGAGTAGTCATGAATTCACTACAGCTGAAAAGTTGTCAGTTTTGTTACATATATTCTCACATATATATGCACAAAATTTGTACTCTTGTTAACTGTTTCTTGTGGGTGTTCAAGAAGACACGAAATCTACAGCCAACTTCAGGGTTCAGAAAAAAGGGTTCTGCAGCTGTAGGGTGGTTGGTGCTGCCAGCACAACACGTCCTGTGGTGACCAACACACTTTAATAATGACAGGATTTAGGATGCACTAAGCTCACTTTATTATATTATGCTCTTAAAATGCATCAAAGAACAGCATCATTTCTAAGCTCCAAATTATTATCAGTGAGCTGCAGTTAAGGATAAGAAGTGTTGCTAAGTTTTGCATAATGCTTGCCATTACAAGTAAGCACTGCTTTTCCATTCTTCTAAAAATGCCATTTAAGGGTTTCAACAGTTCTGCTAAACCTAGACTGTAAGTGCCATGCTTGAATCTATTTTTTTGGATGTATGCCCAACAATAAATGATCCACAATGATCTGAGGACAGCACTCTCATCCAAGAACTTAATCAGATTAATGATGTATTTGTTTTATAAAAATGAATAACATTAAGCTTGAGAATACCTAATTTACATATTAAACAGTTGAGGGGGACAAAAAAATACTAGTGGTTTTATAAAATTAAGATTACAAAATTGACTATTGCCTTGAAAATCTGTCACTAAATTGCAGAGATGCAAAATAATAACTAAGTGTTCATTAGCAGTGTTTATGTAAATTCATTAGCTGATGTTTAGTTGTTCAAAAGACTTAATGATGTTTACATTTACGAAGAATTTATTAAGAGCAATGTTGATCTCCTAACATAGCAATGGCAACAACATCGACATTACATACAGAACTTTCCAGTTCTTTTAACCTAAAGAATATAATTAATACTTTAAAAAATTTTATTGTGGAATTAAGATGCTGAAAGGAGCACCGAGGAGAAGTGTGAAAGGAGCAGTGACGCTGCTTGCATTGGGTTTAGTTTTATATGAACAGAGAGACCTAACCAAATGAATTAAATTAAACAAAACTGACAGACCTTATAGGACTGATCTGATCTCCTTATATGGTTAAGGAGAAAATAAAATTTAGCTAATATTCTTAATTGATTTCTTTCATGTTTTAAATACTTTGCATTTCTCTACCAACTTCATTATTTCATAAAAATATTACAATTATTAACCAGATTTTCAAGAAATAGAAAACTAGCTCCCATAACAATGGATCAGTCTGCAAATGAGTGAGTTACTTAAGTAAATTACTGAAGAATATGATTTATTAGCACCAAATATAGCATTTTTGTTTTGTCATATGAAGAGCAAGTTAACTCTTCGAATCATATACTGGTAGAGCCCATCTATTTCCAAATCCCAATGGGTTACACTCTGTGCATGCAAAAACAATGAGAAAAACAAAATAAGCAGTAGATGGAACAGTCAAAATGAGGCTGGCATTTGCCATCTGGCACAATAAATCTAGGGTCTATTGTCATACAATTCAAGAAGTAATATGTCCCATTCCAAAGACTTCAAAAGAAACTCCCTCTGCCTTTATGTGACAAATACTTTCATTTGATAAAACAGACTCTTGCCTGGGGAAACAGAGCTTTTGTAATGAACCAAGATGGTCCAGAAGCATACATATGATACAGGACATTCCTGGAAACATTCCTAGGCCAAGCAAAGGACACAGCAGATATGCAGTGGCAACCCAATCTGAAGTATCAGGTAGTATTTTCTAACAGACTGTGTTAGTACAGTAAGAAATACCATCTTCCTGTTGGCAACAGCATCATCCACAACAAATTAATATACTTTGTTAAAGATATTAGAATAGGAATATTTCCACATACACTTCCAAAAAGGAGGACCTCGGAGAGTAAAAACAATAGAACAACCCCTTCTTCCTTCACGGGGAGGGAATGGTGGGAATATTCACAAAAGATGATGCTAGAAAAATAGCTCTTCCAATGACAGACTAAATCTTCGAACCCAGAAGAAGAAAGCAAGATAAAAGCTGAATTTCTCCAGAACACAGGAAGGTGGGAGTGGGAAATATATGACTTATATGAAGAGTTCAACAAACTTGCTTCCCCGCTGATGTACAAAACTCCAATTGTTTGGCACTTCTATTGAAAATCCAGGCCTACAACTGAGTAGTATAGGAACAGCAATTGCTGGCAAACTTGTATCAACAGAGCCCAGCAGTTGGCTCTATTTCAGCTCCTATCTAATCCTCATATTATACTACGCTCATCACCACAGTATGTGAATTCCCACTAATGCAATGTTATAGCTAAAAAACAAAGCCCACAGCAAAATACTTGCAACTCAGGAAATCTGCAATTAATATTCCAGCACAGAGTCAACTGTGTTCCAACACCCCCTTCCATTCTTCATTTGTGAGTTCATGCTAGTTATATTTCTGATGTTATATTTCACAATGTGATATTAATCCATATGTTTTGACTGACAAGTCACCAGCCTACTACAAACTTACCCAGAGCTTCTACACAACAGAGCAATTCTGAGCAACCTGGTCTAGTGAAAGGTGTCCTTGCCCATGGCAGAGGGGCTGGAACTAGATGATCTTCAAGGTCCCTTCCAACCTTCTGTGATTCACGTTTGTCAGTTAATGTCTGTGTTGTACAGCACTCTCAGTGCACTAAAATTTTTCACAATAATATAGAAAAAAGTTGTATGTACTTTCTAACCTAATCCTTCCCACAATACTGTCTTTGACACAGTCCTGTGTTCTTTTATCCAGATTTGCATTTCCCTCTTCAGATACAAAAAATTAATCCAACTTGCTAAGGTAAAAATTGAACATCAGCCTCATAATGATTATATCAAGAGATCAACACAAGTCTAATGCACATGCAGCTGTTCTGTAAAATGTGCAAATACGTAAAAATGAAAAACATGGCAATTACACAAGCGCTTGTCCCAATAACAGATCTTTTTCAAACTATTTTCACTGTACCAGTTTTTGTAACATGATCCTGTGATGCAACTATTAAAATAGGTAGATGATGCACAGTGATTCTTAAAAAATTCTTCTCCCTTCCATTTCCTTAGAAGAGTTGGAAAGCCCACTATGCTCGCTGTACTGCAACAGTGCTGAACATCGGGGCTGGTAACGAGGGGCTCTAGGAAAAACCGTGTGGGATAAGGCCATAAACTGTTCAATGCCAGGCAATTAGAGCTACCTCTGAAGCTGGTGGGAGCACCCCATTGCCCCTAAAAAAAAATTAAAGTGAAGGAGCACACACACAGCACTTCTGCTAAGACAACTTTTAAGAAAGAGTGGCAGCCACTGGAGGAGAAGAAATGGAGGAGACACATGAAAGACTATGTTGTTGGAGACACACGCTTTGTCGAAGGCCAAAGGAGATACATCCCCAGAAGGAGGATGGTGGGGGGACAAGTCAGAAATCAGTACACTCCCACAGTAGTAGACATTTTTAATAAAGCTGTTAAAACTCAACTTTCAAAATGAGAAGTACGTACATGTCATGTCTAAAAAGCAGCAGCAATCATGCTTCTTGATGCAGTCTTCACATGGTTTACTTATTTGCACACATAACTGGACTCAGTGAAAAGCACTGAATGCAAAACATTAACTCATGTGGATAGGTGAGTATCTTACTTCAATTTGATGACAATTTTAACTATTCACTGGGTATCTACATCCATGTTTCTGCCTCAAATTTTAAAAAAATTCTAATATCCTGAAGATACAACAATTCATGTTAAATGTTCTATTTGTTTTGAATATGGGCTGGATAATAAAACAATAAATAGCATTTATGATTTTTACTGAAATAATAAGTAATCATTTCTTTTTAATGAAGACATATTCACCAGAAATTCTGAGGAGAAAAAAGCCTATCCATTTTTCTTTTTGGTAGGTTCATGTCATTTTACAATGCCCTAGTACCAGGCTCTAGGGGCTGTACAGATTAGCCATGACTTGAATAGAAATTCATTCTTTTTCTTTGCTGAATGAATGCCATTATTTGGCTGTGGGTTATAAGTACAGTTATATTTCTAAGAATTTTATTTCTGTCTATAACAGCTCAGGAATAGGAACATTACTTATGTTCCATTTCATAGTTTTGAAAGTGTTTTGACCCCACATAGGAATTTGAAGACCTTTTCTGAATAGGGCCTTCTATTCACATAATGATTTTTTCTATATTATTTTATTAATACAAATACACTTCACCTAGTGAAAGGAGGTCTTATATAATATACAAGAGGCATCTTATTACATTGTGATAACTTTAAATAGAGTCTTTTGACTATGAAACTTACTTTTTTTACTTAAGTGGATGTAAACTATGTGGACAATGAGAAACAACATCTTTTGAAATGACCTTCTGGTGATATTTAAATAAAAGAAATACATGTAAATATTTTCAAATCCAAGTAAAATACCCACAAAAGTAGGCTTGAATAACAAAGGAGGGAAATAGATTATCTTGTCTCACAGAACTTCGTCAGTGTCTGTCAGAAAGGTGTGTGTTATCATCTTAGAGATATGTTGAGTAACAGATGTATTCTAGCCATACTATTTTTTCCAGTGTTTCCAGAAAAACATTAATTTTGTAGCAGCTTTACAATTTCTGTAACAGTAGCAGCTGTTTGCCATGACTTCAGACAACTTTTCCAACACAAAATATTATTTCACAGTCAGATTATGAAATTAAGAACAGACATGTTTTGTTTTAGGTTAGCCTTTGGTTAGTTTGCTAAATATTTAACATTCATTTTCCCAGGATTTTGACAACAGAATTTTCCCTGAAATCTGCTCTCATCTGGGTTCGTTTTTTCCCAGTGACATTGCTGTGAATTCACCTGACCCTCACCTAATGTAGCCCTGCTAGATACAGGATGCTGAGGGGAATTTGATTCAGCAACTGTTAACAATCGGCTCTCCATTTTGTCTCCATGGAGTTCCTAGCACTGGCTGATGGTTTTGCCATACCAATACATACTGTGCTCAAGAATAAAATAACTTTGCACATTGGAAATTTAATGTATCATTAAAAAAAGGACATTTCCTTACAAGTATCGCTGAAACGCCCAGTGCCATCAGAAGGAACAATTCCTTCTGATTGTGGGGGCAGGTTCACCCCCAGCTCTCTAGAAAGAACTCCTCGAGTGGCCTCATCACAGGACAAGGTATGAGTGAGAGCGTGAAACACTCAGCCAAAGAAAGGAAGATGTGAGATTCCATCAGCAGTACTGACCAAAGTGTTCAGTTCTGCCATTCCCCTTGATGTAAACTTTTAGTCCTGCCTCTTTGCTTCCTGTTCATATTCTTTTACTGCCCAAGCTCTGTGCCAAAGCAGAATGAAAATGAGAGTCTGGAGGGAAGGACAGGAAGGGTGGTCTTATCTTCAGTAGCACAGGCACTTAAGATGGGCTTAAAATGCTTGTGAAATGAAACAAACTATTACAGAGTTTGATTCTTTTACACCAGCTTCTCTGAGTGATTCTGTGACGCTAATGCCTAAAGAGCCAGGTGCACTAATAAGCCATGTCCCACACATCTGTTCTCAAGGGAGAAAGCAAAGCCTGAATAAAGACAGAAGCACTACGGATGATAAGATGCTTTTTCTCTGAACACTGTGGGGAGGAAAAAAAAGACCACTCAGATGCAAGAGTGCTTAAATGCTGATAAATGTAAAGATAAATATAAAATTTTTGAAGTTATCTTTAGGACAGTAGCAGAGAGACTTTCACAATATAAATTATTAGGTCTATTTACATCTCTAAATAATGAGATACATTGCATAGGCACTCACATGCAGATAACAGAATGTAAATAGGACTCCCCTTTAAACAAAGCATTTAAATATTGTAGTTTTAAAAATCCAACATGGAATAATGTAATCATTCAGATCACATAAGATATTATTTTCAATTAGAAAAACATGCTGAATATTTTCCTGAGGTTAATTGTTGCTACATAATGCATGTTATTTAAAACATTACCGTACATTATTAAAAATACTCAAGCGATTTAATAATAAACTTTGAAAGAGTAACTCTCAAAATATATTAGTGCACCAATAACAATCCTATTCAATAGCAATCCTATTAAGTGAAGCATCATTTAAAAGTGTCAATGGCTCTTACAACACCAGTTGCAATCCCTTACTAATTTAACATTACAGCTTCATTTCTTGTTCTAATCTCATCTAATTTACCCTTCTTATTTCCTTGCTTCTGGATATGCTAGGTTTGCCACCCAATGAGTTTATTTCGCTAGTCATTCACTTTTAACAGTAACACCAAACTATTTGAGGGGAATAATCTCCCTGCAAATCCAACACAGGATAAAGAGCTCTTATTTATCGAGCATTTTGTGCCTTGAATTGAAGCATTATTGCAAAGAGTGAGCAATAAACAAAAACACCTCAGGGGCCTGGGAGGAGCAATGTAACCAATTACATTTAATTAAATCAAAGGATGGGAGCCCTAGGGTTGAATGAGCTGAAGAACAAATTTGCATTAACACCTAGCAGCCAAACAAGTAGTTCTTGGTTTAGTCTGGAAGTACAATTGTTGCCATCTATTCTCTGCACTGAAGGGGGGCCATTAGCTAAATTCTTAGGAATTGTTTGTCCACTGATGAGGGGCTGCCTTCTCAACATTTCACCTCCTCACACATGAAAATTGCCTACTAAAATAAACAGCTTCTTCTGAAATCCAGCAAACAAACATTAGTACATGACTCAGAAGTTTGCAATTTCGTCACACCTTTGTCCAGAATCAACAAAGAGAACATTGCCAAGGCTCACACACCTGAGAGAAGTGGAGACCCTCCAAGCCCTATCTGGGTGGACGAGGGGAAAAGACCTGGGAAGATTTAAAATTAAGCTGGCCACAACAAATTCTGTAAAAATTGAAACACATGGGATAATGATTACCTACAGCACTTTAGGAATGGACGCAAACACTGAGCCTTTGGTATAATGAGAAGACTTCCTAACACCAAAGTAACTACCAGTGCAATGCACCTCGAGCCTTCCTCTCCACTGTCCAGAAACAGGAAAGACAGACCATGATAAAAGTCTGAGAAAAGCAGGGAATGGAAATAAAGAAACACGAGTGTGAAAATGATAGGGAAATTAAGAGCAATTAAATACAGAAATGTCAAGAGTCCACAACTCTGCATTTTCCAAACTATGATTCTGTGGGGAAAAACAGGAAAGAAAGACTACAAATGTTTAATCAGTTCTGAACTGCTCTTTCTTGAATGTTCATTGCACGGTCATGCTAAAAGACAGAGTTTACATGTAAAGAGGGTGATTTTTTGAAGGTATCTATGAGGCATTTTGTAGAGTAGCAATGGCTAAAATTCCTTTTTTTTCATTATTTTAAAGACATACTTTCAGGGATTTATAAGTATAATAATTTCAAATAATTAGAGATTTAAACCTACTGTCCCATACCTCATCCCAGACACAAAGTATACCTTAATCTACATCTGCCAAAAGCATAAATTAGTTTATCCATTTTAGGTTATACAACAAATGAAAAGGAATGTAATGGTTTCAAAACACTGTCCTAAACCTCAAGCTAAAAGGTTGAATTATTAAAATAATATTTTAGGCAATCAGCGTTCATTGTGCCCTAAAAGTGCAACAGCCAAGATTCTCATTTTGAAAAATACTGAACATGCGTACATAGTATTTTCTTAGCTCTTGTTCCTTGAATATTAAGATGGGGAGTACAGGGAACAGTAAAAGACTTTTGTAGAGGCCTACATGCTCTGATCTCAGTCTTTTCAGGAAGCTAGCTGTTCCCCTCTTGACCTATTAATTTTCTTGCTTTGGAAGAAATTAATCTGCAGTCTTACTCTGCAAAGTGACCATATAAAAATACAATTTTATTCTTACCAGACAAACTTGCTTCCTTTATTTACTCACAGCTACATTTTCCTCTCATAATGACAAATAAAAATATGTTTTAGTGCCCTTTTATACACTGTAAGACCCAAAAACCTAAAGGAGATCAATAGCTTCTTTCTAACAAGATGAGAAGTTGGCTTATTTTCATCTTGTTAACTGAGGTAGTATCCAGTTTAAAATATATCAGAAAACTCTGTTCCAGAGCAAACATCTATTACAGATGTGCTTTCAGACTTCACCTACTTCAGTCCACAATTCTACAACTGTCCTCTGAACATAAACAGTGCCCTTGTTTGTGTCAGATCTTGTGATAATGAGGATATACAGAGTGTGAGATAGGTTTGTTAATCTGGGAAAAAAACCAAACCAAACACAACACTCGTTTTCAAGGTGAGAGAGTTTTTCTATTAGATCAACCAGCTGATCCATCTTGGTATCAAATGCCAAAATAAGGCAAAGTAATGGGTGTAGATGATCATGTATTAGGAGTGACACAAGAGATAGAACACGACTACCTCCTTTAAGCAGCAAAACCTGATAAATCACCATAGCATATAGTGGTACAATACCAATAAGTGTCTATCTTACCATTTAGAAGCACCTTAACTTAGACATGTTTCTCAACAGATCAGAAGTAAATTATCTCAAAGCTGAACGTAACTGAGTAGAGAAGCACTAAGAAGTTCTGGAGGTTGCTTTCCTATTTTGTTTTAGAATGTGCTTATCTAACAAACTTTAAAACCATGACAAGACAAAGCACAGACTCTAGTTTCACATATATAGTCCTCACCTGTCTTCATCCACATTCATTATGAAAAAATAAACCAAAACAACAAAACCCAAAACCTCTTACTCTAAATATGCACTTTTACCTTTATGGATAAGCTGGTCTGAACATCACTGCTTTCTCCTTCTTAAGGTAACTACAGACCTGATACATTTCCTAACTCTCAGCCATGACTTCTGCAAAAAGGGGTAAGGGAAGTTAGACAACGATTTATTGTAGCAGGAAGAACACCAGGAGAGAGTAGAGGAAATGGAGCAATGAAGAGACTCTTGAATAAAATCCCCTCAAACAATATTGTATGCACATGAAAGTAGTTGTATTTCTGCTGGGTTTTTTTTAAAGCTCAGGGATGGCATGTCAACCAAAATGAACACAGCCAGGTCTGCGGTGTGACATTTAGAAAGAAAATCCTTTACTGGTGAATTCTGTAACTATTGCACCTTTACTTACGAATGAAACCACACAATGATCAGAACCTGTGAAATTAGCAACTATTTCTGAACATTCAAAAGTTTGACACAAAGCCTACTGCAGCCATCCACTATTGCAGTGTTGAGCTACAGAAAGCACTACTCTGGAACTGTCTCCTTACATACAGTGGGTACATGTCTTTTGAATTCCTATATTACACTGTTTCCGAACATGGTTCTTACTCAGGTAAGAAATTTTCTCATATGGGTGGTAAGTCAGAATTCCTTTTAGACCGAAGTAATGAAAGCAGAATAGCAAAGCAGACAGAAGTGCAGCAGAAACACTGTGATGAGTGATTGTAGGTATAAGAAATGGTGGAACAAAGGAATAAAGTGATACACAGCCCACATGAAAAAATTAGAAAAGATCATAAATATGACAGATGCACCTGACATAACAATTTACCTCCAGCACTACTCTGCCATGTCTACCACAAAACAAGAAGTCCTCACAGTGGTCAATCTATGACACAATAGCTCTATGAATTTACAGTACTGAGCAAATATATACCAACTACCTTTCTAAACACTTACTTTCTCATGAGATCTAAAAGCAACCACACTGCGACAGAACATTCCAGATGCACAGAGTAATTAATGTACCTGCTGATGAGTGGCACAAATTCAATCTGCACCCTGAACCCCTACATACCAGAGAGCTACTGTTAGCAGCACAATTAAGATTTGACACTAGTCCAGACAGAAGACTGGGAGAGGTCAAGACTGACCCACTATGAAAGATATTTTCTCTGAAACAAATACATGTTAAATTTGAAGCATGGTCTTGAGGGAAAGATTACTTGTACAATTTCAAATGTTAATCCTATTCCTCTTCTTTGAAAACATACTACTTGTTTTAGTTTACTTTCATTTATTAAAAATAATTTTTTCACAAAAGTATGCAATATAGGAAGGAGGAAGTTCATTTTGGTTTTGAGGTCAACATATTTCTCATTTGAGGTGATATTTTGTGGTTTTCCTGTCTCAGTCTCATCCATTCTGTACTATTTTCAAATCTGTTGTCCTTAAATGTTCTCAAAAAACACTTATTTCAATTTGAATTCACTATATCCTTTTTGATAGGTTTCTGTTTACCTAAGTAGAAAACTGAAATGTGCTAATGTTTGCTTCATCATTCCAATTAAATTGTTATTAATTAAGATCAACATTCTTTACAGAAGATTCATAGCAATTACATAAGTAACCTAGAAAGGCATTTTACACAAAGTAGGAGACAATAACCTGAAATTTCAGCATGCAAAACACAGTTGGAATGTATGACTAAAATTTTCACTCCAAACCACTCTGTACCGGTATTCAACTTGTTTACCACTGCATGTTTGATGCTGTACTCTTGAAGTGTTCAAATCAGGAAAAAAAAATTAATCACTTCAATTTCAAAACAATATACAGATCTTAAGTGAATATAAAATTTCTATATCTTTACACATGGTAAAAGATCATAAACAGTGACAAACTAAACCAAAGTAGTTTAATTCAAAATAACCAAAATACATCAATTTAAAAAGATGTTAATTAACCCTGCAGGGTACATGCAGGATTTGAAATGAGTCCAAACAATGTCCAGCTTAATGCTAAGAACTTATAAAATGAGCTATCAGGGCCTATTAGTGCATTGTAATGGCTTAGATACTTGAAGAAGTGACCCTAAAATCTCTATTCTGACCCGACTTTCAGAAATGGGGCAGAAGATTGACCTTCACACAATATAATCAGCAAAGGATCTAAAAAATGTATCTCTCTGTTATGTGAAACCACAGTTTTATTTACTCAGGCATGTTCACTTTGGAGTTAAGGTCCACTCAAGCATCATTTCAGGGTTAAAGGTTATAGTATAAAGCCATTATGTTTTCAAGCAGAGTAGCATGCTACCATTTGTTTTGCAGTAATATCACAATCAGACATTACCTTTTTAGCTTGGCCCAGCGGTGAGTTTAAGACCCTGGTGTTTACATTGTAAAATAGACTGATACTGTCTACAAGTCATTCAAACTGCATTTGCTAAATTTTAGACTGATGTGTATTTTGTCTATGCTCTTACATATAGACACACAGAGTTAAGGTTTAGCACCTCTGATTCTGTAGAAAGTATGTTTATATAATAATTAGGTTGACTATATGTTCAATATACAAGCAATGTACAGAAAAAAAATCAATACTTTAGCATGCAGTTTCACAATGGGGTCAATGTCTTTGTCTTGAAAAACTGAATAAAGTAACTGTAAAAGTAGCTACAAGGACAATAAGGATTTCTAAAGTTCTCATTAACACTTTCTAAAAATTCCTTGCTATTGTTTACCAGTTCCTAGTATTCATTACATACCTATTCCAAACTGTGCTGATTTTGGCTGAGGTAGAGTTAGTTTTCTTCGCAGTGGCTGGTGTGGGGCTGTGTTTTGGACTTGTGCGAAACACAGGGTTGATAACAGGGGGATGCTTTTGTCATTGCTGAGCAGGGCTTACACAGAGCCAAGGCCTTTTCTGCTCTTTGTACTGCCACGCTGGTGAGCAGACTGGGGGTGCCCGTGAGGCTGGGAGGAGACACAGCCAGGACAGGTGACCCAAACCGATGAAAGGGATATTCCAGACCATATGTCATCATGCTGAGTATATAAAGTGTGGGGAAGAAGGAGGAAGCGGGGACCTTTGGACTGATGGTGTTTTGTCTTCCCAAGTAACACATGATGGGGCTCTGCTCTCCTGGGGATGGATGAATGAATACCTGCTGTCCATGGGAAACAGTGAAATTCCTTCTTTTGCTTTGCTCATGTGCATGGCTTTTGCTTTCCCTACTAAACTGTCTTTATCCCATGAGTTTTCCAGCTTTTACCCTTCTGATTCTCTTCCTAATCCTGATGGTGAGCAAGGGAGTGAGCAAGCAGTTGTGTGGGGCTTGGTTGCTGGCTGGGGTTAAACCATGACACAAACTAAGAACATTTCTTGATCAATAGCATACTTAAATTAAGGTTTTGTGCAACAATAAAGTCTGATAAGAACTGTAAGAAGGAGTGCTTATAGGACTCTTCACAAAAACAAACTAAAAGTTTGTTAAACTGACAACAAACAACAGAATCTTGATTTTAACATATTCTTTGGACTCACACAGGGCTACTGAAATCTACCACCAACTGCTACACAACTGTATGCAATTTTAGCACCACACGCTAATAATGTCTATCAAAACATAAATATACATATATTTGAAAACATAGCACCATTGGATGATTCAGAGTGTAACGGTTAGACATACAAATGAAAATGTGGAGTACTTTCAGAAAATACAATTGTTTCTCAGTACATGTTCTGCAAAAACATGCCACTTAGCAAGTGCTACTTCACCACATGAAGGATCCTTTGGTTTGTGATCTGAAGTCTGCACACAAAATTATTATAGCACAAATTTGTATACAGAATTACAAGTATTTCCATTAAAGATCAAGGTTGCCAAATAAATTATTTGATTTCATAAATTACAAAATTAGTTAGGAATTGCTACACCCTCTGCACACCTGTCTTGCCTATTTGCCTTAGGAAGCAATATGTAAATACTTCCACATACTGTACTTCAGCAAGGACCACTCCTTCCTTTTAGTTCACACAACTAAAGGCAAGTGTTCATTTAGTAATAAAATAATCAAAATTAACACTTCAGTTAAATACACAGAATCATTTCATACTTTCTGAATTTACCTTTTAATAGAGCAAGCTTCTCTAGCCTTTGGCTTGAAAGCCATATGCAGCCTACCAGAATTCACTGCCTGCTTTTCAGTGTCTTTATCTGAAAAAGACCCAACCATTCACCCCTAACAGGACAATTCCTCCACCTCACAGTCCTTGCCAACTCTGTTTCTTACAGCATGTGGTGGTGACCTGGGGACAGAAAGAATTCAGAAAGAGACTTTCTTTAGATGAAGCCCTGAGGCACAGAGAGAGGAAAAACATCCACTCCACTAAGTCTTGAGAGTCTAAAGCACCTACAACCTCTTTTTTTTTTTTTTTTTTTGAGTATTTGACATTTATGCTTTAGGTGCTGAAATCACCATTTTAGCTGCGATTTGCTTCTGCAGATCAGACCTTAACCTTTCAGAAAAACAACATACTAGCCAAGCCCCACTGAGAACCTTCTGGCAGATGGAGGAAGAGATCTGCTCTCCAAGCAACAAGCAGCTGCACAAATCCCGAAATTCCCATTTGCACGTGCAACTCTAAAATAATGGTGCATTTTGTAAAGCCAAGGTTAAAGTTAAAGCAAACTTCAGTGGGTGTTTTTAAACATCAAAAATCCCATAATCTGGAACATCAGCTCCTCCACAGGTTGTTAGCAAGACTGTAACTTTCACACCAGCTCAATTTCTTTATGATTACACAAATAAAGTAAATTAAAATACTGCAGCAGTCTACAAAGAGCAGCAGTTAAAAAGAACGACTTGTATTTCACCTGAGCAGGCATGGGAATGGATGAGAGAGAGAGAGCTCTAGAAACAGTTCTGTTGCTGGCCCTGTGGGAAACATTTTCTGGTGCACCCATGATTTTTTTCGAGCCCTCTTGAAGCTGAGCTAGTATAGCCTCCTTTCCACCTTTGACTTCTAGTCTCAGTCCAGTTATTCTCAGGACACGTTCATCTCATTCATTGTGATTTCATCCCAGGCTCCTCTCTGCCTAATCTGGTTTTTCTCTTGGAAAGAAACTAATCAAACGTCTTTATTTCCAATTTTCCTTCTGGCTCAGCCACTAGTGTTTTCCTCATTCTTCTCCTCCACATGCTCCTTGTCTTACTACTCTTTCTGACCAGGCTTAGTTTTTTTCCCACTCCCTCTTGTGATCATCTTCTCTTAGCATCAGAAAGCAATATGAATCTTTTCCCCAAAAATGGGCTATGAAGGCTTGAGGTAGGAAAAAAGAACTATTTAAAGATTAAGGACAAACAATTGCAGATATAGTTGCCACCATCTTTCAAACTGTTACACATACAGATGACATACAAATTCTACAAATTATTTTATATGTCTCTACAAATTATGGAATATGTATCTACAAAATATGAAATACATTCACATGAAAGCAGTACAATATATATTATATGTTAAGTGTATCCCTTAAGTATTCTTTTTTTGAATGGTACTCTTGGAATATCAAGTACCAAGTGTATTTTGTTGCCTACTTTTATGCTATGCAACATTCAAATTCCCAATTTAAAAAGAGGAGGAAGAGTAAAATTTGCTACTCATTTCTATGCCAAGTTTCAATTATCACGCTCCTTATTATTCGGCACAGAAAACATTTCAATAGTTACCAGATTCTCACCTCATTCAAATTAAAATAATTTGGGAGGATTTTTTTTAATCAATTTTAAAGAGAAGACAATGTTTCTTATTCATTTGACAAGCCTTGCTGAAGACAATGAGATTCTTTATATTACTAAGGCAAGTCAAATTTGACTTGTACTAAAAACAATTGAAAAAATATGACAGTAATTCAAAAGCTGACAATGCTTTCAAACATTTGGGGAAAGATGGCACATTGCAGTTCTACTTTCATCATCTTACAATAATTATGTCACCAATAAGATCCTATTTCAGGCAGGGTCAAAGTGTACTGTCAGGTGAAATAAATCTTTGACAGTACCTTACTGAAAAACACTCTGCTAAAAAATCCAGATTTTCTTCTTATTATACATAATGTGAATATATAGATAAATATGATTATACGTGTAATAACTATATATACTTATGTATATACACACATTAAAAAGTCCATGCCAATTAGATTGATTTACTTAAAAATCATAGGATAATATCTTATCTATCTATATCTAATATTTGCAATTCTGCAATAAGAAACATTTTGCAATTACAAATCAAATCCCTATATTTAAAGGCTTTGATTTGTGAAAGGATCTTACAGGAATGCCCATGAGAACAAGGCCAGGTGCAAGGTCCTGCTTCTGGGGCAGGGCAAACCCAAGTACAAATACAAGCTGGTAAAGAACTGACTGAGAGCAGCCTGCCAAGAAGGATTTGGGGGTGCTGGTGGATGAGAGGCTGGACATGACCTGGCCATGTGCACTCACAGCCCAGAAAGCCAATCATGGCCTGTGCTTATCAAAAGCAGCGTGGGCAGCAGGGCAAGGGAGGGGGTTCTGCCCCTCTGTTCCACTCTGGGGAGAACCCACCCACCTGGAGCACTGCATCCAGCTCTGGGGTCCCTGCACAGGAAAGACATGGACCTGTTGGAGCGAGTCCAGGCAAGATGTTTAAAGGGATGGAGCATCTCTCCTGTGACAACAGGCTGAGAGAGTTGGGGTTGTTCAGCATGGAGAAGAGAAGGCTCTGGGGACACCTTATAGAAGCTTTCCAGTACATAAAGGGGGCTGCAAGAAAGCTGGAGAGGGACTTTTGACAATGGCATGTAGTGATAGGATAAGGGGGAATGATTTTAAACTGACAGAAGGCAGGTTTAGATTAGATATTAGGGAGAAATTTTTTACTGTGAGGGTGGTGAGGCACTGGAACCTGCTGCTTAGAGAAGTTGTGGATGCCCCATCCCTGGCAGTGGTCAAGGCCAGGTTGGATGGAGCTCTGAGCAACCTGGTCTATCGAAAGGTGTCCCTGCCCATGGCCAGGGAGGTTGGAACTAGATGACCTTTAAGATCCCTTCCAACCCAAACCATTCTATGATTTCTTTTTGACAGTTCGCTCTCAACTGTTACAACAAAGCTCCTTAAATGCCAAACATAGAAAATTCTCTTTATTCTAAAAAAAAAAAAAATTGCAAAGATACAATTCATATATGAAAACACAAAGTTTTCATTAATTATTCTCTCATCAGCAGTTCAGTCTGATTCTAAATGAGCCTTGCAGAATTAATTGGCATAACATTCCTTTCTGTTATGCTGTCACTTACCCTAACAAACTATAAAATGTGTGCCTGTATACTTTAATATCAAATATTTACCATATCATTTTCTGAAGAGCATATAAATAAAATCCTCAAAAGAAAACACCATAATAATTATGAGGAAATACATATTTGAAATAATGACAATCACACCAAACTTAAAGCACTTAGATTATCTCTATCAATTTTTATTTGTCTGAAATTAACTACATTATTGTGCTGTATGTGCTGTTAACAAAACTAAATATTTTAAAATCTATATTATATATGTTGATTGCTATCATAATTACTTTTGCCTGCCAAGAGAAAGGGTGAGGTATTACAGCTTCTGGAGGTTAACACCGGAGACATGCAACTGGCTGCTACATTATGCAAACATTTACATTGTAAAGCATTTATCAGTTACACAGAGATTGCAATGAATGAAGTCTCTGCTAAGCAGCTGATCTTGAATATGTATTCAATACTGCTACTGTAATTTAAGTTTTTTTCAATGCTAGGTATGACAGCATGTTTTTAATTCTGGAACTGGAAAATTCAGTGGAAATGGGAAGGATAAATACTTCTTTTCAACAGGTGCTTTGAAAATAAGGAAAACAATTCAACAACAATTTTATCTGAGCAAACATTTAGAAGGCATTATTTGGACAGCTTCCAAAAGTTGTCCACCTCGGCCTTGATTCATATGATTCTAGTTTCTTAGTGGATAACTGTTTGGTTTTATTTCTTTAAATTATGTTGAATTCAAAGACAGTATATTTTACAGTACATTTAAAAACTAGTATAGTGATCTCTGTTTTTTAAATGCCAAATCCATATGACAGTTTTACTCTTGTGTATTTTAATCATTTTGTGGATTCTTCTGCCTTTTTGAATAGCTATACAACTTTAAAAGGCAGCTTAAAACCATTGGAGACCGTTGCCTTTTGCAACTACTACCATTTAAATATAATTACTTTTAAGTCAAGGCTTACAAAGCTGTTCATATTTCAATGCTCAACTTTCACGGTAAGTAAAAAGTCTGCTTCTTCATGAGAAAAGTTACAAAATTCCTCAGGAGTCAGCCTACATATAACAAAGGATAATTTAATTGCTGCATGCATTTGTTTTTAAACATCATAAGTCCTTTAAGTTGGTGGCTATATGTCAGAACTTCTTTAGAAAAAACAGTAAAAACTGTGTTTTACAAAATTTGAATACAGCTCAAGAAAGTGACAAATATCTTACCACCAAAAAAAAGAAAAAAAAAGAAATTGAACACGAGCTTCAGTTTACTAAACTAAAAACAGATGCACAATTAATAACAGATGTTATTAATCCACCACTACCACCCTGATAAGATATTTTATGTAAATAGTTGACTTCTGGTTTCAACACTTTCTCACAAATGTACGTTTGAGACCAATGTCTACTAATCTCAATGGGTAAAGAGAGAAACATTACAATACATAAATACTGACAATTCACTGCTATTACCAAATAACTACACGAGTCCAATCAAAACCCATGCACATAAAAATATTTCCGGAGACAATCTAAGATTAAAACATCTTCCTCTGCTACTTTAACCTAGGAAATAATCATAGAATGGACTCAGATTCACCTGCCAGTAAGCAAGCCTCTCCCACAGGAGATGTGCACCTGCACAAGCCTTCCTCACAGTGAATTTATATTCGTTAGTTTTCAACAGAAAACATAACGCATGATTTTAAAAGCAGATTATGGTTGTGGACAAAATTATCATATTAATTCTTAGCAGTAATAAAACCTCCTCTGTTTATCTGGCTAAGCTCATTTTTACCAGAGTCTTTAACCACACACACAAAAAAAGGAAATATTTTCTACTTTGGGAATGTCCAATTAAATAATAAATGTATCTATAAATTGCCTCAAATTGCCATAATTTAAAAATGAGAACCAAAATATAGCAAAAATAAGGACCCTGTATACAAGCTGATTTCTCCTATTAAGTTTTATTATGAAGATATTCCAGCATTTTTAGCCTGACAGAATTTATACTAAGGTGCTGATTCATAATATGGCTTAAGATTGCACACTGTTTTAGCTGTGTGAATAGGTAAATTTTATGGAACTAGGTATGAGTTTATGGTGAGGCACGCTGCTGTTTTCAAATTTTAAATTCACAGTTACTGGCAGTGGGGTTTTTTTCTAACATACTGTCATGAGAGATTACCCAATACATTTAGTAATATTGTTTCTTGCCTTACTGTCCAAAAGGAGCTGCAGTGAGAGAACACACAAAAGCTCTGAGCCCATTCCCTTTGCTAACTCAGGTGTGCTGGCCTCCCCTGCTTTCATGAAACTACCTTGTGAGTGTTATAACCATTAGATTCATGTCTGAAACCACATAAATTCTACACAAAATCCGCAGCTGCCACATGGGAGGTTAAACAAACAAACAAAAATGTTATACCTTCCATACTTTTTGACAGACACAGTTGAAGCACCTAAATAAAGGAAAGGATTTAAGACTGTGAATACACCAGGTTAGGAACTGAAACTCCAAAGAGAGAGAGAGTTAATGACACAGGGGTCTCACAGTGCCAGCTGTGGTGAATTCCAGGCCATGCCATTATGTGTGTAGAAACACCTCCTTACCTGAAGGAGGACAGATTTTTACTGTCACAGCATCTAAAGTTCAGTTCAGCAGTGCCCAAGTCTCTTTTCTGACACAGCTCTAAGTCCTTCAATTTTGATAACCCAGGTGAGTGGCACTCCTGAAAATATAACACTCCCCAATTTAACAAAGATCTTACAATAAACATACATGTGGGAGAGGTTAGAAGTCAGGTCTCCTAGTGGCCCTCTACATACCACCACTGTAAGATGTCTTGGTTCTGCCTCCCATTTCTAACCCATGAATATCTGTGTAACAAAAACAGACTTATGAGACTTCCTACCTCTAAAAGGGATCTAATATTTTTTTTCACAGACGGGATATGGTATGGATTAGCCAATACTCAAAGTAGTAGTTTTGTTTGAATACAGTTGTGTGAATTAGTCCTGAATGAAATTGAGCCTTTCACCCTGACATTTTTGAAAGAAGACATGAGTTCAGCCATTTAAATATGATTTTTTAAAATGAAATACAGAGCAACTTTTAAAAAGTTCTCTAAAAAAAACTTGAAAAAACAACCTGTAAGTTATGCATTTGTGTGGAGAAAATAAAGAACAAGGACTGCCCTTGCTACCTCCACACTACAGCCCCAGATGAGACTATAAGAGAATACAGAGAAATGCCCCATCTGACGTGCCAGTCAGATCCCATCAGCAACTTTGTGTGGCATCAAACAGAAGGCAGCTACTCAAGGATGCACTCCAAGCATGGCATTTTTTGAGCAGGTTTTGCATTTCGTGCCTGTTCTTTTGTGAAAAGCAGCACTGAAAGCGGGGCTAGAACATGGCAAGTAAAAGGAATTGTGAGAACAGAAAGAACAATTACAAAGAACACTGCAAGTTCCACCCAAATGGCAACAATCTACTGCACATCAAACTCATTTGAAACTACTTATTTCAATTACGGTCAAATTTGAAATATTTTTACAGAAAACTACAATGCATTAAAAGACTAAGCTTAATGAATAACACAGCACACTTTATAGGGATGCTTACCATTGTTATCCTGCCCTATCTCAATTAAAAAGGTGATTAAGATAAGCTATCTAATGTAAAAGTAAAACCCATGAAATCAATTACAATAATTCATACTCTTCTCCTTCTACCAATCTAATTTAAGGTGTTATACCATATCTCCAAAATTTTAACTAATTTAAATCAAAAGATCCAACTTTAGAATACACTGAATCGTTTCAAAAATACTTCAGATCAACACTAGTGCTTGAAATCAGACTACCACAAGTAGTACACTTAGAAACCTACTCATGCCAACTGATTAAGACCACAGATCTGGATTTCTTCACCTCCCACTTCTCTGAGGTGGTGCCATGATTGAAAGTATAGGCACAAAGATGATGTTTGGAATATGTAGAAGGAAAAACATTGTCTAGAGGAAACGGATTCCTGATCAGAGTTATGATTCCTCTTTTCAGAACAGAAGATTTCGTAGGGAAAAGCCAAATAATCTCAGAAGAGTACTTAAAACGGACAAATCACTGATGTTTCATCAGAGACCAGTTTCATAAGAACAATTCTGATAGTAAGAGTATTTTAAAAGGTGCCTTCTTCTCCCCAAATACTTATTTTCTGCTCTATGCCATATGCTTTATGTTGGTCATGTCAATGTGACTACTTGGGATGATGCCACAAACTGAATCTGTGGAGTGAATCGGAGGGAGGGAGGGAGGAAACAGCTGTTTTTTCTTAATCCTGATTATGAAATGTTTTATTTAAAAGGAAGCTGCACAGTGAATAGTAAATCGTAGGTATCATAAATACAATATTTCATTCAAAACAGCATGTATCGTTGCTATTTAGACACTCTTCCAGTCAATTTATTTTCTGTTGAAGGTTTTCAAGAGTGTCTGAGGTTCTGACCTGGTAAACAATTTCAAACTGCCACACCTACGGAATGAGAGGAGGCTCAGAAGACAATGAGAGGCAGTTTCTTCAGGTGAGAATACCCTCTGAGTCATGGAGAGGGAGGAAGCATATTCAAGTTGGTGTGCCTTTCACCACTGAAAATAAGAGGTTTACTCAAAAAAAATGGGGGAAACTTCCACAGCAGCACCTGAAAAACACAATCTGTTCCCTTGTTGATTCTAGGTAACGTTACATGAAATACAGGAGCACCTCTGCTGCCACAGAGGAGGCTGTGCTATGATTTTCCCCAGGTAACTTTATGGCATCTATCCCTCCAGGCATAATAATTCAGTAGCTGACATGATCTCTCCATAGAGGAGCTCACCTACCTATGAGTCATGCAGTGAGAGCTCTGAAGAAATAAGTAGCCCTCTAAACACATCCTCATGTACGACTACCAAGAAAGAAGACATCCCTCTCATTCTAGTTATTTGAGAGCAAGGAAGAAAGAAGAAAAGGTTCTTTGTTTTAGAATAGATTTCAAAATATTTTTCTTAAACAAATTAAGAAAAAAAAGTGACGATTACAAGTTTTAAGTAAGCATAATTTTAAAATTAATAAAACCTGCAAAAAAGTGCAAACTAAAAGGAGAATTTTTTTTTTCTTTTCTTTTTTTTCCCCCTTGATACCTGTTTCCAAAAACTGTGATGTGGGCCTGAAATTTAAGAAAACTTTTTCCCTATTGTTATTTTCATGAAAATGGAAGAAAACATTCTCCAGTTTCACTGGTTTATTTACTTTGGGTAGAACATATTAAAATTAAAAAAAAAAAATTCGTGGCAGAGACTGGAACTTCTAAATGTAAAATTAGCACAAACAAACCTAGTTCTAAAGATGTTGAGTAGGTGCTTTGTAACAGTAACTATATCCAGACACTATGTTTTCAGGAAACCGTGCAACATTTTCCACCAATAAAACTTAAAAAATAAAAAATAATTTTAAAAAATCAAGAAAAAAGTGAATACATAATTCTATTTAAAGCTATACTATTTACAACTACCCCAAAAGGAAAGCTTAAGTGTTTGCAGGATTTACTTGCCTACAGGAACAACAATTTTGGAGTATATGCCTGGGTAGCTCTGTAACTGTAGCACCCTCTGCTGCTCTTTTAGTTCTAAAACATATAACTGCACACTCAACCAAGTAGAAAATAAAATGAATACATGTTGAACATGTTGTTTCTTGAAAATGGTTACATTATTAACTAATTCTACATGCAGTTTACAAGAAAATGTTTTCTTATTACATATAGCATATTTGCAATTTTATACTACTTGAGCATTCTGGACTATCTTGTTTCTGTGTTAACATCAGGTACATACTAGATGAAAATCCCAAAACATGCTGTATTTCATTTCTTAAAATTCTCCTTTACATACTCTGTAGCTTGAGTAGGCTGGTGGCAATTAGTAAAGAGGTTTATATTTTGGACCCTGATCATTTCACTTAATTTAAATGTATACATAATTTAAAATTATTACTTCAGGGACATAGTCAAACAAGCACATCAGTCAAAACTGCTTTCTCCCACTTGGAAAGGCAACGGAAGGTGATAATCTCAAAAGCTCATCCTTGTAGACTTTTCCTTAATTTTTGGACAGTTTCTTCTGCAAGAATGAGTGTGGCATGTGGCTCCAGGGGCCAACTCATGCTGTCTCACAATGCCACCCCTGAACCTTCGGCCTGAGATGCATCATTTCTTTTAAAGGACTTTCTTAGGACTAGAGATGGTGTCAGGATGTACCATCTTTTTAACAGATGGCATATTGTTGTCTAAAATGAACAGACTGATCCTTTCCTTCATTCCAGTCCTCTTTTCCCTGCCTCCTGTTTTTGCATAGAATTAAAGCTGAATGAAGTGCATTTAGAATTGCATCCTGTCTGTGTGGAGAATTCATTTAGAGTTTTCATGTGGAAACCACTCTCTCATAAACAGGAGAAGAACAGGAGAGGAAAGAAATTTCACATTTTTCTGGGAGAGTGGAAGCTAATTGCAATTTATAGTGTGAGTTTTCATGTACAGTAGCAATCCTACAGTGAAAATGCAAAATCTTTTTGAAAAGGACAGAATACAAGTGTACATACCAAGTTTGAATGAGACATTGTACAGAGGTAATTTTCAGAGTTAACACTTGGGACCCTGCAATACACCATTTAGAGCTACTGCAGCTGTCTCCACTTTTGTCCTGAAGTCTTACTGGTATAAGGCAGTGCCTTTGGAAGCAGTCATGAGTATTCCTCAAAAGCTGCTTATTGATATTTTATATAATGCTGCCAGCTAGTGGCACATCTTGTACTGAGTTGATACCTACTGGGAGTATAGGAATAGTGGTATTAACTAGAGTCCACTCTACCACTTTTCTTTTGATGGTGTATGGTGATGTGGCTGTTAAAGACAATAAGAAGAGAGATCAAAATGTGAAACAGAAAGAGCATAGAAATGCTTCGTGAAAGAGCTTGTTTTAACAGAAAATACTTACTAGAAGAAACAAAAAGCTTCCCCTAAAACTGCACAAACCTTGTTGTTTGAAGGAAATTATTATGTTTTAAAAGGATGTAATATGCAATGTGTTTCAGATTTTACAACATCTAATCTGTTTAATACACAATTATTTCATAATCTAATATTCACTAGCAAAACATTAATCTTGCTGATAAATTTGCTGTATTGCAGCCAAAACAAACACACAGAAACCCAAAATATTTACCTCTTTTCTGACAACTCAGTCCAAATAGTTTTAGTGAAGTTTAGTGCACAGTACATAAATTCTGGCTATGCAGTGTCCCAAAAGAACACTGAAGTCTGTAATTTTTCAAGGTGTCCCCTCATAAGAGCACGCTGCGGTGACAGTATGTTCAGTACTGGCTAACTCTGTTAGTATTAGGTATTAGAAGAAACAATCTGATACTGCTAAAGACCATTTTAGAAATATTTGGGGTTTTTTTAGAGTAGGTTATGATTTGATAATACAAATTTCTTATAGAACACTACAGCAGGTCAAAGGAGGTAACCCCCCTATCATTTCCACAATGGATTAACAAAGAGAGTCAGAAAATACACAGGAAAAGGTCGAAGAAAGAGACAATTCAAATCAAGTGACAACGGGAGTGCACAGAAATTCAGTCAGGTATAAGCCAAATAGAGTACCTCAGTAAACACATGGTTGGGGGAACTTTACTATGATGGTGTGACAGACACATAGTTACTCTGGCTTGGACACAGAATATTTATTCCATACAGGTGGTAGCAAAAAAGTATGATTATTACACTCCAAGCTAATACTGCATGCTGCCAGAAGATAACAATTATACCATTACTCTTACAGAGTGTAATCTAGAGTGCATAGTAAAATAGGCATAAATCACCCATATGTAGATCAATACAGACAGACACTTACAGACAAAGACATTTAAAACTGGGGAGCATGAATCTGGAAATGACTTAGCAAACATTGTATATAATGGCACAGCATGAACCCTCAAAGAAATACTGAATACAAAAGGACAAATGTGGATCTTTGTATATACAAATAAACAGTAAGAAGAACTACAAATGTCACATTACTCCTGTGTTAGCACCGGTTGTGTGCCTATTAGAGTGTAAGTCTTGTTCTACCATCTGCAATCAATACGAAAGTAGCTGAAATACAGGAAAAAGTTAACAGAAGAGCTGACAACACACCTATCAATAGGAAAGCATATGAAAACTTTAGTGGAGTAAATTATTTGTGTTAACAGGGAAATTTGTGTAGATTGAGCACAATTTAAGCACTCACACAAAAAACAAAGATGGAGAGATCATGTTAACATGTTTCACAGAGTAAGGTACACTGTCCTGATCCACTGTGTGAAGCACTTCTAAACACACACACAAAATATTTTCTCTGCCATTCAAAATAAATACCCAAGTTGTTATCTAATGAACTAATATAACAATATTTTTTCTGGATCCAAAGCCCTATTTAAGGAGTTTTTTCCTAATTATTTCACTGATTGAGAACAGTTTATGAAAATAACGTAGCTTCTTATAGAATTCTGTCTAGCTTCCTCTCCCAAGAACCTGCAACATTAAATCTCTCTAAATGCCTCCCATAATTTAAGCAAAGCATTTTTCTTCCAGATCTTGAATGACTTTAATCTAGATGCTTTTATCATCCAGTTCATTATGCCTACACCTGTAGCTGAAGTCAACCATAATTACAAATGTGAATTTTCTTTCTTAGCCTTAATATTATTAGTTTGGATATTCATATTATCCCTTAGATATAATTTTCATTCAGAAATCAAAGAACAAATTTCTCTTTGGTAACAGATACAAAATATATCCGGAAGTATTTTGAGGCAAGACCACACAATTACCTTCAATGTTCAGAACTGAATGAAAGCTAACAAATTTTAAAAAGAAGAGCATGTAGTTTATGACTATTTTTTGCTTTTGAAGACAAAAGTTTATTAAATGAATTGACCTTTTTGCTAATGAAATGCCAATATTTATTGAAACATAGCTTTGGTATACTGACACTGCAGTTTTGAGACGAAACATATATATGAGAACAGTTTCTATATCTTTGCTTTGATAAGGAGGAAGAGATACATGCACATTTCTTGCATATCTGACAAACTTAACCAACTTTATTGGTATATTTGAAAACAAAAAAAACAATCAGAAAGATATGGCAGAATAATCAAATAACAATGATATGTATATAATTATATAACAGTAATTACTCATCACATCAAAAGTATTTCAATATTATTGCTCAGCTTATTTTCCACAGTCTAACACAATTCTATAATTCAAGTCCATTAGTAGCATAGATAATTTTATTAATAAGTATACTGAAGCAGAGCCATACTGGGTCAGACATTGATGGCCCACTTACAGCTCATCTTGTCTCAGGTTAATGCAGCCAGTAACTGATGCTTAGACAACAGTGAAAGATCAGGACAAACATATCATCCTACTGCCCCATTAATTCTCCTAAGACCCAGCATTTCCTAAGCCATAAGTGATGTCTTTATATTTAACAGCCACAGTGAATTTTTCTTGCACGATTTTTTTTCCCTTTTGCTTTTTTGAATTCATTTCATGTTTTAGGAACCAAAACATTCTGTGGGGAGCAATTTCACAACTTGACTGTGTGTTTTCTTTCATGTTTCTGTGATTTGAGTTTGTCCACTCCAAGCTGGAAGTGCCGTTGTTTGCTTCCCATGTTCTCACACTGTTGTTCCCCACACTGCTGGTCAAAGGCCAACACAAATCAATGGGCTAAACTAATTTTTTGTCCAACCCAGTTGAGCTGCTCTAATGTTCCCACCACAATCACAGAACCAAAAATAACCTGCACTGGGATGACTTGAGGGTGCACCCACAGAAAAAACTGTGCTACATAAACCTGTAACATGTAAAATGTTATGGTACCTCTGACCACAGTAACGGAGTTTCTCAGCTAAACAAAATGGTTATTGAAGGCTCATACAGCAATATTTTACATTGATGTATTTAGACTCCTATCAACATAATACTGTATGTAAACAAATAGTGACTTACAGACATTCCCCGTGTTGTCAAAACTTGTAAGAACATCTTTAACATTTAAGAGACCATTGTGAAATCTGGAAGAAAACACAAAAGAAAACATAAATTGTGATTTTACCAACATGTAAACAATAAAAACCCCCCCATCTTGTCTCTTCATTCCCTTCTCACCAACTCGTTCACAGTGAACTAGCAAACAGGTACTACTGTAGCCACCAGGGGGAAAACAAGAGGACAAACATTAGTTTTCAAAGTCCTATCACTGAAAATCCATTAATCAGGAAGGTGTTTCTCAGAAACTAATACCAAGAGGAAAACATTTCCAAGGAGTATAAAATTTTATTTAGTTCTAGAAGTCACATATAGGAAATAGAGAATTTTGGTAAAGCTTTATCAGCAGCTTTATTTCCTTGAAGAGGAAAACCAAAAGACTATTTCTAAGCAGCAGTTGTACACACATTCCTATTTTCTCCCACAAAAGCAAGAACACTTAATTAAATTAATGTGAACAATTAAACTGATTAATGTGTTCAGTGAACTGCATTTTCTTTGGTTTTACATTTATAACCCAAGTGAAATAAACATTCAAAACTGGGGATAATAAATGCACGAACTAAATTTTGCACATCAATTTTAGAATACAGTGAGAAAAGCACTGACAGCAGCAGAAAGAATATACACAAAATTTAAATAAAAATTTACGTGTTATACATATCAGGCCAGCTGAATTCACACATACACACCCAAAGCATCTAACTGAAATGAGCTCATAAACAGGAGCAACAAAACATATGAAAGATGTTACAAAAGATTCAACTGGATATTAATGCTATTCTCCCAGCTACATAAAAACAAATCAAAAATACATTCCTTATGCACAGTGGAAGTTTACAAGACTTCTGATGGGTCACGTGGATTTTAAATGCACTTTTTCTTCCTCTTTTTTGCAAGTTTGTTTTCAATCAAATTGGACAACTGATGCACCGTGGCTAGTTCAAGGGAAGTGACAAGAAAGCAGACAGGATCTGTAGTTCTACCAACCACAGAGCTGCCCTTTAAATTCTCCCCTGCTGAATCCTAAGCATCCTACAAACTCTGTAACTGTGCATATGTCTGAGGCAGTTAGGGTCTCTCAGACAGCTGTGAGTGTCTCATTTCTAAATGAATGTAAGATGGGGGAGGGACATGCTGACAAAGTAAAGAAATACTCTAATCTTTGTTGGCATGTAGACTAGTCTTGAGATAGTATGCTTTGGTTTTGGCTTTTTCCCCCTCAATTTCTTTATGTACAGAGTTCATATATAAAAGAGATTTATCATGTAGCTCTCCAAACGAAGCAAATAAAGGTAAGGACGAAAAATGTAGTAATCTAGTATCAGTAGTTTAACAGAATGCTATGAATAATTAAAACAGAAGTAATTGAAGTGTCCTGGTCTAGAAAAGAATACAATTTGTATGCTTCAGGGTCAAAAGGCAGACAAACACAAAAAACAATAGCTTGTGGGGTCCAAGTACAAACACAACACGCTCCAGCCTTTGCTCTCTTGGCCTCTAGAGGCACTTTGCACTGACACCCTTCTCTGGCTCTCTGCAATATTCAAAGTCTCTAACTGTCTCAGCAACCTCCTTCTTGCTTTCACAAATATAATTCATGGCAATTACAGAAGTGAGACATAATCTAATGACAAGAAGCATCCAGATTTGCTATGGGGGACATCCTCTTCTCCTCTGTCTTCCAAAAGCCCACTCCACAGTCATTATGAAATGGGACAGGGTTTGAATTCAACAGCTATGTCCTTTAGTCTGATCAGTTTATGACACCTGCACTGAACAAAAGAAGGGAGCAAGCCCGATCTAGAATGAGAGGAGTAGTCACTATCTCAACAGTGAATAGCAAATCTGCCCTCATGTACCCCAGAGCTCACATCTCAGGTCCGAACGATATCTTTATGGACTATGTTAAAACTACTCCACATCAGTAACAGCTAATCTTCTGGAGTCAATTAGCCTGATAGGAAAACATCTCTTGGTATTGGGACTGGCTGAGATGGAATTCACTTCCCCATAGTAGCCCTTACAGTGCTGTGCTTTGCATTGGTAGCTGGAAAGGTGTTGATAACACACCAGCGTTTTGGCTACTGCTGAGCACAGCATCAGCACTGTAACATTCCTTTCCCAGTTGAGGGCAAGATTCTTGGAGGGGACAAAACCAGACCAGCTGACCCAAACTAATCAAAGGGATATTCTGTACCATATGACATCAGCTCAGATATAAAAGATAAGGAAAGGAGCAGGAAGAGGGGGCTCTTGTTGTTTACATTTGCCTGCTGAGCAACTGCTACACATGCTGAAGCCCTGCTTCCTGGAAGTACCCAGACATCACTTACTAATGGGAAGCAGAGAATAAACCTTGTTATTCTCCCCTTCACTTTGTGCAAACTTTCTCTTTTGCTTTAGTAAACTGCCCTATCTTAACCTACAAATCATTTTCTATCTTATTGTCTCTCCCCTGTCCATCTGGGAAGAGGAATGATAGAGCAGCTTGGCGGACACCTGGTGTCCAGCCAAGGTCAACCCACCACACTCTTCCTGCTGATAAAGCTTTAGCCTATTCCAGGCTAAAGAAGAGGCATATAAATCCACTGGTAACCACTTAACAGTTATGGAACCCAAACAGTGAGGAATTGATCATAAGCTCTCTTGCAAACAAGTTTTAGGACTGCAGGAAGAAACATGCCAGCAGCTGATCTACTTGTGAAAGGAAGAGCTCACGGAAACACACTTCCAAACAGCAATAGCCACATGTTTCTCCACTCGGAGGTCTGTATTTGTAAAGTCTCCAAACTCTGCACCAGCTATTCCCCAACTCTCTTCCATCACAGATCTTACTCGCAGACTAAAAGTTACTTGCACCTGCAGATACAGGTATTCTCTAACTCCAAGTTCTGCCATAAGTACCACATTACTCAGTCCTGCACCTATAAACCACAGCTTCTAGTTTGGAATCCACTGCTCTGAACACCTTCTCAGCAGCTCTGTAACAGCTGCTGCTTCGCTGTCCCACCCCATCAGCTGCTCCTCCATTACCAAGCCCAGAGAAAACTGCTGGGATATGACACATCTCATTGCTATGGCTGCCTGTCATAATCACAGCTTTCCACAGTACCACTAACAAACTGCCAACAGAGAGTCTGTAAGTGTCATGTGCACTGAATTATGGAAGTCAAGGAAAGGAACCACAGAAGCTTGTAGTTAAACCCTAAATTCCCATAAATTTCCATAGGTATTTCAAAAAACCAAAAGAATATTAGTATTCAGTGCTTTGGAATATGTGATGGATGTTGTACAGTTCAAAGAACTTTAAAGCTGTGACTGCTGAGATCAACAAAGTACTTCAAACAAGCACAGGTAAGCATCATGGAGAAAGTGAACTTCAGGACAGCATAGTTAATCTGATTCACAGTGTTCTTATAAATCTTCAAGGTACAATAGGCAAAAATTTCTATGGCTGAGGTAGTGAGTTATAGAAGACAAATCTAGGAAAGAGAAACTAAATCAACTCATGTTTCTCCTGCTTTGAAACAAAGCAAAATTCCTTACTCTGGACTACACTTAAATCCACTTTGGATGTATAAATAAAGTCAGAGAAAGATAGAGTATGTTCAGTCTTTGAAATATATTAATGTTCCTTCCTCTCCAATTCAGGCAACACAAGTGGTAGACTTTTACATGTATTTAAAAATAGCCATAGACAGTAGAATAAAAAGAGCCTTCAATAGCTCCCTATTAAGGTATGCTTTTCATCAACCATAATGAAACAAAACTAAGTTTCTTCTCTTCTTTTATATTATTCTTAACTGAGTAAGGAAAAATAATACAAGTAAATACATGCCTACACAAAACTTTACAAATCTACAAAGACTAAACCAGAATACATTTCCACATAATATGGGGGGGAAAAAACAGAACAAAACCACAACATACCACCATACACTATTAACCTAGATTCAAACTAAAAGTACAATATTGGTGAAAAATGAAAGACAGAATAATGGTAAAAAAATTACTATTAAGGGTCCTTTACAAAAAGGCTTGATGAGTATCACCATTAAATGTCACAGTGGTCCAGTAAGAACCTTAAATTTATCTACAAAGTTTGTTATCTGAACAGATGCTTTTCCTGGGCCAGAGCACAGCAGAACAAGCCAATTCCTCTTTCAACCCAGTTCTAGACTGCAGCTTAACACAGTAAGAAACCAAACCAATGCTTCTTTGACTACAAATTCTTGTTACGAATACACACGTCTTGGGCAATATGATGGAACAGTCATAGCTTGATGAGTGAATGAAAGAAATATGTTGCCAAATCACTTCCTATCTCTTTCCTCAATTTCCAACTCCTGTGGCCAAGCCTTTGTGCTGCTAAACCCACACATTGTCTCCTAGCATGCAATAAATGGAAGAGAGCAATTTTATCACATCCACATAAATTGTCCATAAGAAGTAGGCAATATTCCTCGAAATCTGCTTTTATTTTAGGTCTATTCCTAAAATAGTCATTGGAACTTCCAAATGTTTTTAGCAGAAATATCCAAGAGTAACAGCCAATGGAACTCAGTCCAAAACCATCTTCTAACATACTACTTACCACAGACAAATAATGTGCCCCTTATTTCTAAACCAAAGGTCTAGAATCATCTAATAATGTCTTTCATATTTTTATCTAAAGGTTCACTCATATTCAGAATAAAGGCATGACATCTTGCAAAGTACACTTAGCATTCTTTACAAAGATTTAACCCTTCCTGTAAGCTGCTGATATTGTTCTTTTCAGTTCTGCACTTCAGTATTGGAAACAGCAAATGACTGATCAATGGAAAATATTTTAACACAGAAACAACTTATTTCTTCTCTATTTTCTTAAAATGAGCCCACAATTTTAAAGCAAATCCATATCCTGAAATAGAAAATTTGAAGATATTGATTGCTTCTTTTTTAACTCTAATAAAAGAATAATTTTCCTGTCTAAAAGACAGGAGCCATCTCCACAGGGAGACACTGCATCTTTATAATCTATAATCACTTCAGTGCTAAAACTATTCGTAACAGATTTAAATTTAAAAGCACATTCCTGACTAAGAATAGAAAGATTTAAAAATGTAATATTAAATAAATATTTTTAAATAGCCCTACTTAATATATCTTCCTTTCTCTAAGGAAACACATATTCAACACATGCATAATTTTTTAACAGTAAAGTGAAATACCCCTAAAGTTATATAGGACTTGAAAAAAGCTAACAAATACACATGAAAGTTGTATGAATAGAAACATATTTTGATGGAGAACAGATCCAGAAGGTCACTTAACCCAGTGCCAGCAGGAGATGCCCAGAGCCTGGATAAGGATCAGAGATCAGGAGGAGAGCACATGAAGAGCAGACCAAAGAATTCCAGCCACTCCAGCCAGTAAATCAACTTCACCAGTAGCCCAACTTAAATGCCTCTAGGTAAGAGGCGTGGGAAATAAACCAAAGTTAAAGATGTGTGTGTGTCTGCAGGGCTGTGATCTTACTGGCACCGTGGAGATGTGGTGGGATGGCTTCTAGGAGTGGAGCGCTGGAATGGAAAGATACAGGCTCTAGAGGAAGGGCAGATGGGGAAGATGAGGAGGCAGTGATGCCATCTATGTCAAGTTGGAGTCCATGGAGCTCCACCTGAGGATGGATGAGGAGCCATCCTCATCCTCCGAGAGCTTATGGTCAGGATTAAAGGGAAGGCAGAGATGGCTGGCATTATACTGCGGGTCTGCTACAGGTTGCCAGGCCAGGAAGACCAAGCAGATGAAGCCCTCTACAGACAGACAGGAGCAGCCTCTCATTCACAAGCCCTGGTCCTCATGGGGAATTTCAACCACCTCCATATCTGTTGGAGGGACAACAGAGAGGGCATAAAAAATCCAGGATGTTCCTGAAATGCTTCCTTCTCCAAGAGGAGCCAGCAAGAGAGGTGCTATGCTGGACTTTATTCTCTCCAACAAGGAGGGGCTGGTGGGGAATGTGAATCTCAAGGGAAGCCTTGGTGGCTGTGGTGGAGTTTGAGATCCTTTGGGCAGCAAGAGAGGTGCACAACAAGGTCACTACCCTGGACTTCAGGAGAGCAGACTATCTGGCACTGGGACCAGTGCTGTTTATCATCTGTGATGGTGACATGAACAGTGGGATCAAGTGCATCTTCAGCAAGTTTGCCAATGACACCAAGCTGTGTGGTGCCACTGACACATTGGAGGGAAGGGATGCCATTCAGTGGATCCTTGACAGGCTTGAGAAGTGGCCCCATGCAAACCTCCTGAAGTTCTACAAGGCCAAGTACAAGGTCCTGCACCTGGGCCAGAGCAATCCCAAGCACAAATACAAGTTGGGCAGAAAATGGACTGAGAGCAGCCCTGAGGAGAAGGACTTGGGGGTGCTGGTTGACAAGAAGCTCAATGACCCAGCTGTATGCACTCACAGCCCAGAGAGCCAGTATAGTATCCAGTGTTACATCAAAAGCAGCATGACCAGCAAGCTGAGGGAGGTGATTCTGCCCCTCTACTTGGCTCTTGTGTGAGCCATCCAGCTCTGGGGTCATCAGAATAGTAAAGACATGGACCTGTTGAAGTGAGTCCAGAGGAGGGCCAGTGAGGTGAGCAGAGGGCTGGAGCACCTCTCCAATGAAGACAGGCCGAGAGAGTTGGCATTGTCCAGCATGGAGAAGAGAAGGCTCCAGGGAGACATAGCAACATTTCAGTACTTAAACAGGTTACTTTTGACAAGGGCATGTGTGATTGGAGAAGGAGGAATGGCCTTAAGCTGAAAGAGAGGAGGTTTATATTAGATATTGGGAAGAAATTCTTTACTGTGAAGGTGGTGAGGCAGTGGAACAGGTTGCCCAGAGAAGTTGTGGATGCCTCATCCTTGGAAGTGTTCAAGGTCAGGTTGGACAGGGCTCTGAGTAACCTAGTCTAGTGGAAGGTGTCCCTGCCCATGGCAGGGGGCTGTAACTAGATGATCTCTGAAGTCTCTTCCAACACAAATAATTCTATGATTCTGTGATGATATCTGTAAATATCTGTAGTAAAAATAACTTTTTCCACATTAAACTCAGAAGAAATTTCACTGAAAAGGAGGTCTATATTTTCACCTGCAGACTAGATTACTTCAGTTTACTCTATCCAACTCTGAATGTGAAACCTGCAAAAAGATACCAGCTTGGACTGAACACATCTGCATGCTAGACTAATATAAACATTTGACCTGATTCCGAGGCTGACTTCCTGACAATTCAGGAATTTATTTTTTAACTAACATTAATTGCAAACAACACTAGAGAGTAATTTCATGTACATAGTCACTCAATTCACAACAAAACAAAGATTTAGTGTGTAGGAATATCAGATACTGCACAAATCCAAATGAGGAAAGACTAATTGAATGAGATTCTAGATTATAACACAAGAAATTAAATTCTGAAACACCTTTTACTGCTAACAAAACCCTACACTCATCAGACACTCCTTTTGATATCCCAGAGCTACTGTGAAGCTCCTTAGTACCTATACAAACTTCAGGAGACCACTTTCCAACACGTATTATGGGTCTACATTTCATTAAGCACACTAAAGATCACTGTTTAACTAAAAGAGTTACAGGAGTTTCTAAAATGAGTCAATGATATCGTCATTTCAAGGATCTAGTCAAAATGGTATATAAATTCAGCTTAAATTTTTGAAGCAAAAATTGCCTTATATTGGTGCTTCTGACTTCCTGCTTTGGAAGATTTGTTTTTAAGAATGGTCCAAAAAATAAACTAGTGACAGAAAAATATGGCATGATCCCAAATGTGGATCCAATCTGAATTTGGTTAGAAAAATAGTAGCTTACTAAAACAACAAAGTTCAGAAAAGCATGCACATGACTGGTAGTTTCTCTCAAAGCTTCTATTTGCCTAACAAAGTGGTCTCAAGTCCCTCTGGAGCAGTAATTCCAGCTAGGTCATAGCATATCTGAATATACAATTTGATCGGTTTTGATAGCCCTTGAACTGATATAGCTTGACCTTTATACTCTTTGCCAAAAGCCACTACCAACCTTATGAACTTTCCTAAGTATTTAGTCTTGTCAAGATATTATCTGACAACCCTTTTAACATCCAACATATGCAATGAGCTCTTCCAAGAAGATGCTAATGCATAAAGAAAACATATGTAGATGATAATTCAAAAGCACTTTTGTCAAGATTTTAGAGGGGCCATAGCAATATTTTTTTCCTCACAAAAAGATATATACAGGCTCTCCTATTCAAGCATGCTGTTCTGGATTTACCTGACTGAAGTTATTGTTAATAATGTGCTCTTGTTAAAATTGTTTCTACTGTTTAATATTATTATAAATAACGTTTTGTCAATGGAAGGAGGAAAATTAGGGGAAAATCGTCAGATATTCAGAGAACCCTTAAGCTTCCGAGACATGATCAGTTCTCAAAGATCCAAGAACACTTACTCCAAGACTTCTTATCTTCTAGATATGTAAGTTTTCAGCAATAAGAACTGTTGCTCTATTATGTATGTTAAACTGTTATGCTTATCCCCTTAAATTACTGCTTCTGCAAAAACAGGGAAGAAACCTTATTTAACACAGTCTCAAGGTAAAGAGGATTTTGTTGCAGGCTACTCATACTTTTTTCCTGGCAAAATACACAGGGAAGATTTTCTCCTTCTCTTCTTCACCATCCTGCAATATTCTGAAATAATTATTATACTCTATCTATTGCCACTGCCTTAGTATGGAAAAAACATTTTAATACAGAAGAGTAAGTTCTGATCATTATTCCTAAAACAATCAGTGATTATCATTTTTCTAGGTCACTGAATATCTTTTGAAAAGGAACAAAATGCAGGAAAACATAAAATAAATATTCCCACCAGAAGACAATATTCTTTGCAATATTCAGTTTTTGAAAGGCAATGTGACTCTGCTGCAGCACAGAAACTAAACACTTCCATTGGACAAAATCAGAGGAACACAATAAAAGAATGCATAAATAAACATGCTTTTTTGCAGTCTACAGTTTGAGCTGTGTCCTATTATCAATGAAGCCACTATTAGGCAAATACACAATACAAAATGAAATGACATAGTAAGTGGTGGAAACTGAAGTACACAACTATCAATGGCAGAGCAAGATCAGTCTGACATTGCTTTTGCACTGTCAGCACAGGTGAACCCTACCTCATCTCCTACTTCAAAACTCTAGAACTAATAAATCAACCAAGGGACACCGAGTGTTGTAAACCATGGCAGTGAACTAAGGAGACTGACTGAAGGAGTTCAGGAGTGCAGTGCAAAGGATTGCAGCCTTGTTCAGCCCAAATTCTACCTAAACACTGTGCTAAACATTTCCTATCATCAGCGTGTGCCTCTGAAGACCTAAAATCAAGACATAAACTTCACAAAGAGATTATGTAGCTTGTGAGCATTTGAATTAGTACATAGCATTCCCTGGAGGTTTAGAGGAGAAGTTTACACATGGAAAAACACTGTACCTACTTCTATTACAAACAATAGTATTTTTCAATGGAAAAGTTATCTCTTGAACCCTTCTAGCATCAATAAGTGTAATCTCAGAAAATGGAAAATTAAGAATTTATAAAGCTCTAAACAATTTTGTACTTGACTTTACACCCAGATGCAAATTTAAAATGACCTGCACGCAGCATTGTGGGGTTGGTTTAGTTTGGTTTGTTTTTCTTGTTGTTTCATTTTATAACCTTGCAAAAATGTCACAGTTTAATGATAGCCACTTGTTTGTGTTAAATCTTAGTTTCTATGATTGACTTTCATTTAAAGGTCCCAGGTAAAAAAAAATTCACTTTTTGACTCGAGTTCTCCAGAACAGACTCCACTGTGCAGAGAACATAAAATGCCACACTCTCAGAGAGCCACTTAGAGGCTGCAAAACAAGTATCAATTTAGGGGTGCTTAAGTTACTGCTGCAGTGATACCTGTTAAGGCAAAACCCAGCATAGATACATACAAAACTGAACAGGGAAAAGAAGAACAAAGTAGGAGAAAAGAAAATAAGAACAACAAAACCCCCACAAACATAGTAATGAATGGAACTTATAAACAAAGCTACTGGGAATCCATTATCGTTCCTTGAGAGGGTTTTGTAGAGGTGGGAGGGCCAGGTTTCTGTGATTTTTTTGTTTGTTTGTTTGTGTGTGGATTTTTTTGTTGTTAGTCTCTTTAATACAAATATCTTTGTTTCTTTGACCTGCTCTCATATAAACCAGATTTCTTCATTAGCTATATATTATTTTGTTGGAAGGGGAAGTTTTTATTCTTTCGTTTTGAAAACTGGCCTCCAAATTAACATTGAGTTTTACAAGGACTGTTAAGAAGAAAGCTCAGTAAAATATAGATCATTACCAAAAAGATTTTAGGACTTTACGAATAGCATCATTTTCAAGACTACACATAAATGTGCTCATGTTTTTCTACATCCTATTTATATCTGAAGAATGTCAGAACAGAAAGCTATTAAAAATATAAAATAAATGCTCATATTTGCATTTTGGTTTAGCTACAATCATTAGTATTTTCAGTGAACTTCTGTCACTTCAGTGAAATGTACCAGAGGAAAAAAAAGAAAAAAAAAAAACAGACAAGCGGCTTACTATAACAAAAAAACTAAAAATAACATCTAACAGTTTATTTGTAAACCATGCCCTCGTTATAAAAAACAGTGGAAGAAAGACTAATGAGTTTTATATTTGAGGCCCACTTGAGATCTTAGAAAGTACTTAAAACTCTAACAATGCTTACCTTAAGGACACACTATACTCAGGATAAAAGATGCTTTTATATTGAACCCAGGTCCCAGTTTCCTCTTCCATATTCTGGTCCTCTACTGAAAAGAGATTGAAGGATGCAAACCTTCTTACAGATACTTGTTGGAGATGCACATCTTTCAAGTGCTTTTTCTTCAGAACCTTTGAAATGAGGAACAAGTTAAATGTTAAGAATAAAACTTCAAAGAAAAGAACAAACACAGGCCTCTTTACTTAAAGAGGCAAACCATAATGGCTATGCTATCAGCTAATAGTTACGAAAAACTACTCCAAGTATGTCAGGCCTGAACAAAATAACAATGGTATTAATGGTAAGGGTCAAGGGAATGGGTTATGAATTATGTTTCAATAACTGTAAAGCAAATGTACTGTGTTCAGAAGCACATAAGGTTTCTTTTCTAACTCTTGCTCCAGCAGACCCATGCAAAAATTAGAGGAGCAAACCAGGTTCTCCCCATCCTCTCATTTCACAAAGTTTCACAGTCCAAGCAGTGCCCTCACCAAGAAATTTCTGTGCCACTCACTGTTCCTATAGAGGGAGGGAAAAAAAAAATTAAGCAAGAGTATCATCTCTAGAATCTAAATAGCTAAACCCAAAACATGATCCTCTGGTGTCTGAGTACTATGTGTTTCCCTGGCAGACCACCTCCTACCTTATAAGTCATCTGCTGCACATTTGCAGAATTGCTGTCAAAGCTGCCTGAGTTGAGAAACTTGCCACCTGTCCCAAGCCCCAGAGTTACAGACACCACAATGGTGTATTCCCCTGCCAGGCCCCCACAAGGGGACTGATGCATGAGCCAGCCCTTATGTGAGCCCCAAAATACACTGACAGCACCAAGTTCAGTGCTAAGAGACAGAAGAATTCAAGGCTGTGGCAGAGACAGAACGTGGTCCTTTGCATTTCATAAATGATTACAACACTTGTTCGGGAAAGTGAAAACATGGACTCTCTTCCTGCAGAGTCTGCTGCACTCAACCATCCTCAGGGAGCAAAGTATCAACCTGTCTGTGCAGGAAAACCTGGCATCCCACCTGTTTGAGCTGTGTCATTGCACAGAACAGAGAATACAGCCAGCACTTCCCTGCCAGACAAAAAGACTTATTCCTTGGGTCATTGATGTGGAAGGAGAGATATCCTGGATTTAACTTTTCTCCTAACATTGGTCAGAATACATAAATAATTGCCATTGCATTTTTAAAATTAAGGTGCATATGCAGTCCACAGTGACGAAAAAAAAAAAAACAACACCAAAATCAGAGCAGAAAATAAAGTCATAACTATAAACTGATAGAGGTACAATAATAGATCCCTTGAGTAGGACAGCATTGCAATTTACAGATTTTTGCCAACTAGAGATAAATCAAATGAGAAACAGCTCTCAGAATTATGAAAATTGAAATGGAAGCTTTGCATACAGGATGTGTACAAAAAATAACGGGTCACTGATTTTTTTGCTGTATCCAACCTCTGTCAACATGCTTTAAATGAAAATGCACTCGCATTCAACAGCCTTACAGTTTGGGGTCACGACCTCTTATTTTGCAGGACACTTCGAAGTACTACATATGTGAGGAGAACCACTGTGTTTGCTACGCTGTTAGAAACTAACAGCAGGTTTGAGGCATCAAGCTTACTGCTTTTGGATCCATTGGCAGGTCTCAGCATACGAAAGGCACAGGCATTTTCAACAAAGTATGAAAAACGGCTGTGTGCTGTCCACACTACTTTGTACTTCTGTACCACATGAGAAAAATACATACACGAAGGAAATGGCAAAAATATCAAAACAGGAGAATCATATTAAAAGACCAGCAAAATTAAGACCTTCGTGTAATAGCAGCAGGCCTGGAAACAAAATGGACCATCTTGACAACTAAAGAAAACCATCAAGACCTAATTTTCAGAAAAGCATGTTGTTTGGGGGCTGCTTTAAAGCAATGGCAAGCCAAACATACATATAGGGAGTAAACTAATGCATGCCTATTTCTCTAACTTTGTTGCCAAAAACTACAGACTGGATAATGCCATCAGTTGCACAGACTGGCAGAACTCAAAAAACACTCTTAGAAAATTTACTCCTGCTATTTTCACATGCATTTTCAAATGAATGGCTAACTTCCCTTAGCACTGATTGAATGTAAAAAATATTTTTCTTGATTCTGACAGGCTAAGTTTAAAAATGTTGCCAAACTTCAAACTCACTACATACATAAAACATTTTATTGATAAAGAACACATAGGTAATTATGCAAACCTCTGGTTCTTTATGCTAGCTTCATAGGATACCTCATAAAAGGGCTTTTTTCTTAATTAAATCAGCGAGCAGGCACTCAAGCATCCTTACCATAGTAAATCAATTTGTGTGTGCATTGAATGAAAGCAAATTCAATATATAAACACACCACAGAACTGATTTCACGTAAGCCACTATTATAAGCAGTATGAAATGTGTTTTTAAAAGCACTGTAAGAAACACTTTGACAGTGCTCCTTCAAAGATGTATGTAAAGGGAGGTTGATACCTTCTTCCAATCCATAGATAGATCTGAGCACTTCTGTAGTAAAGAGTGCAGAACTGATTTTTACTTCAGATGTACCAGTAAGATTAAATTGATCTTTGCTCATTGTACCATACAAAAATCAAAAGAAAAGCTAAAGAACATGGGAAAACCCAAGGAATCTGTAGAGGAAAAGGTCATAGATACATGTAGTTTGAGGAAGAAACAGAAGCCTTCTCCCCAAATACCTACACACACCCTTCCATAATCCCATTCCGTTGTTATGAAAAGCTCCGTGTGATTTTTAAGAGACAGGAATACGTCAAAAGCAATATATGTTGAAAACAAGTAACAGCTAGTATGGCCACAGAGCTCAGCTTACACAGCCTGCTAGAACAGAAACCTACAAAGACAAACCTGATATTCCTACCAGTAACTTTGACATTTCCTGCTTTAGAGTACAATAAAACAGAATTTGGTCCTGTTGAACAGGATTGGCAAATCTACAAACCAAAACCACATACAAAATGCAGTATTGATGCCTGCAGGCCTCTCACTCCGTTCCCCAGCTGCAGCCAGGTGGCCCTTTCAACCCACCTTCTCAGGGAGAGCTGCCAATGGGCAGCTCCAGGTGTGCATTTGCAGAGAACTAAACATTTGAGGTTAGGGCTGTAAATATCACGTCCCACAACAATAACAACTAATTAAGCTGATCTGGGTTTTTTAAGCCTTTACACATACGCTTATCTGCAGAGGAATACTTTCCAACCTTGCATAGCTCCTAAAGGGTCTAAAACAGTATGGAAGGCTGGAGCTGAGAAGCTGCTGACACCACAGCACAGGTGTCACCACTTGGTCCTTCTTCCTCCTCATCTTCCTCCAGGCATGGCTCAGCCAGCCTCAGCAAAGTGCAGTTTTCACTGCCAGGTGAGTGGGGTCTTGCCCCCGCTCCCCATGAAAGGCAATTCGGGGAATATTCCTGCAAAGAGTAGGAATGGGGTAAAACCCACAACAACCAGCGACAGCAGCATCGATGAAAAGTGTCAAACCATGGCCCGAAAATCCCAAGGTAGTGCCCTCAGGCTACAAGGTGCCAATGTGATGCTGGCCCTCCTCCCTTAACACTGGCCATGGATTGTTTGGGAATCTAAGGCACAATTTGGAATCATAGAATATTTTGAGTTGGAAGGGATCCGTCTCTTGGTTCTGCGCAGGACTGATGAAGAATCCTGAAGGCACTGTCCAAATGCTTCTTGAACTCAGACAGGGTTGGTGCTGCAACCACTTCCCTGGGGAGCCTATTCCAGTGCCCAACCACCCTTTGGGCACAGAACCTTTTCCCAACCTAAACCTCCCGACTCAGCTCCATGCAGCTTCCTCGAGTCCTGTCACTGCTCACGAAAGAGACTGGTACCTGCCCCTCCACTTCCCCTCTTTTCAGAGAGCCGTGAGTGCGTATATACACGTACATATTTTTATTATTACCACATTTTCCAGGCAGAGGGCTGCAAACCTCTTTGCAAACCCCACCGTACTGTTGCCGGCAATCCTCCTGCCAGGGCTGCGGACAGCGCTCCGCACCCCCGCGGCACCAGCACCCCGCCAGGGCCACAGCCCGGCCCGCGGGACTAGCGCCCCTGCGCTCCCTCGGGCCGCGCCGCCGCCCCCCGCCATGCCAGCAGCCCCTCCCGCCCGCGGGCTCCCCCTACCTGTCCGAGCAGCCGCCAGCGGGCTCGGGCCGCCACCGCGCCGCTCGCCTCGCACCTGCCCGCGGCGGGGCGGCGCTGGGAGCCGGCAGCCTCGGCCATGCCACGGCGGGAGCGCCTGAAGCTGGCACGGCGGGAGGGAGCACTCGCCGGGCCGGCAGGACCGCGCCACCGAGCATCCAGCGGCTGCGGGACCGGCCAGGCTAGCGATGGAGCGGGAGGAGGAGGGCGGCCATCTTTGTTAGGGGCAGCGCTGAGCCGGTCTCTAAGCGGCCGAGGAGTTCCGCGTTCTCCAGGCCCGGCACCGCGGGGGCAGGAGCGCGCCTCAAGACAAGTCGCCTGTGGCCTCCGGGCACGGGACTGTGTGTGGTAGGGCAGCCACCCGAGAAAGCCGCGCCAGGGCCCGCGCCAACCCGCCCGCCGCGGCTCCGAGCCCCTGCGCTGACATCAGCGGCTGAGCCGCTGAAGCGCCCGGCCGCCATCTTGGTTGCGGGCAGCGCCAGGCGGGAGCGCTGCCCCCCGGCTGGCATCTTATCCCGGGCAGCCCCGGCGGAGCGGGAGCGGGAGGAGGAGCGGGAGCGCCACGGCGAGTCCTTGCGCGGGCTGCGGCGGGAGGGACAGCGCTGGAGTGAGCGGGGCCGCGCCGGCTGCTGCGGCCCTGGCCCCGGGGGGACACGTGGGGCCCGACCCCCGCAGGCGGGGTCAGCTCCTGCTGCTGAGGGACCCTCTGGAGAGAGAGCGTGGGTTTGGTGTTGGATGGTGGGGGAGCGGGGGGGTTCGACTTCTGCAAACTCTCCCAGAGTTTTGTTCTTCAGTGTTTGAAGGTGTGTAGTTGCACTTTTCATTCTCCTCATAGTTTCACTGGAGTTAAACTTGAGCCGCCAGGAACGTGCTGGTTAAACTGCAGGTACCAGTTGATAAGAAACAGCCAAACTTTTACTGTGTCTTCTCATATGATTTACCTAATGAATCAATATAATTTCTGTGAGAGAGGAAGTTTTACCTGCAGTTTATGTTACGGTTTTTTCACACACAGTGTAAATGGTCTGCAGTTCGGGATTTTCAGAAATTTCAGGTTGGCTATCAAGAAATGAAGGTTATGATGTCCTGTGTTGGACTGCGAAATCTTCTCCAAGGGCTGAGCTTCAGTGTCAAGTACTACTCTAGCATTAACCGTTTTCAAACAACATGTCCCTGTAGTAAAATTAAAGCAAAAAAATGCCACATCCTGAACCGTTCAGGGTGTACATGCACACACAGGACCGCACCATCTGGAAGCATCCTGCCGTGGAGATTCTTTTCCTGCAAGGTATGCTGTTTAAGTATAGACTAAATGTCAACAACCACCTTGGCATATCTGTTAAGGAAGCCAGCCATACTTTTCACATGTTGAGGAAACATAGTTGTCCCGGAGAATTTGGTGTAGAGGGATAAATACCGGGATATCAGTTACATTCAAGGACACGTACCATTGTTAAACTTTCCTGCGCTGCTTTGATGTAAAGCTGCATTTTCATTGATCTTCCTGGTGTAGTGATTTTTAAAAAACTGGTATCTTCCAGAAACGTTCAGGTAAAGTGTCAGGAGAAAACTGCAGGGATAGCTAGTGTAGAGGCAAAATATCCAAACTGATGACACCATACTTAACCACTGTGAGCTGGTTCAAAAAAAACTTGTCATGCACAGAGTCAGAAAACAATCCGAAATAATTTTAGGTCTTCTGTTCCAGTATTTTTAATACAGATTTTGCCAAATGTATTATAAAAGTTTACTGTAGTATGACAGCCTGGAAACTGATTTACATGCATAATGCAAATGCATAAATACTATTTTAAAAGATTTGTGTATGGGTTTATTTGATCTTAAACATGTTTTCAGATGGATGTGGAGTTGTCCTAAAATTGCTTTTATTTGTCACCATAAACAGTTCCTAAGTCTGTGTCTTAAATGTAAACAAATGTTTCAAGAAGAATATAGGAAGTCTGGATGGATGAGAACGTGTGGTTCAGTTTATTCATTGGCACTTCACTAACACAGTTACAAATGCTGGTCTATGACAGTGGTTTCAGGATACAAACAGATGGTTTTCACCTGAAGGGAAGCTATGCCTGTTTGCTTTGAAGCAAATGTTTTCAAACTGATTGTTACTGAGATCCTCTGCTATGTAGACGTTTCTGGATTACTGTTTTTTCCCCAGGCAGGGAGGTGTACAGTAACTCCTTAATATATCCCTGCACTGTGACCACCAGCTGTGTATAATATTTCCAGATAAATACAATGGGAACTGTTGAAAACAAAAGGAGGGCAATCATCAATATATTCATAAAGAGTGGAACTTGCCAAAATAAGTTGTGCATGCTAAAATTTTACATAGAATCACAGAATCATCTGAGTTGGAAAAGACCTCTGAGATCATCAACTCCAACCTTTGATCCAACACTACCGTGGTTACCAGACCATGGCACTAAGTGCCACATCCAGTCTCATCTTAAAAATCTCCAGGGATGGAGAATCAACCACCTCCCTGGGCAGCCCATTCCAATGTCTGATTACTCTCTCTGTAAAAAATTTTTTCCTAATGTCCAACCTAAACCTCCCCTGGCACAGCTGAAGACCATGCCCTCTTGTCCTACTGCTGGTTGCCTGGGAGAAGAGACCAAGCCCCACCTGGGTACAACCTCCTTTCAGGGAGTTGTAGAGAGTGATGAGGTCTCCTCTGAGCCTCCTCTTCTCCAGGCAAAACAACCCCAGCTCCCTCAGCCTCTCCTCATAGACCTGTGCTTGAGAAATAGGTATAAGGGGAGATCATACGTACACGAGAGAGAGTTTTTAAATATCCAGAAACCATGTTCAGCTCAGGAAATGCCTGAGCTAAAATTGTTGAAGGCTGGGGAAATACCTGTTGAGGAAAATAATCTGGCTTGTCCCATTTTTATGCTTTCCTAAGTATCTCTTTATGGCCACTCTGAGTTTTTTATTTGGTTACATTAGTTTGAGGAATAGTGTTTTCTTAAAACAGTTTTTCCAGTGACCGGGAAGAAGGTGGTACAACTTGAGCATCCTGCAGTTTCTTTACCCTGACCAATTGCACAGTTGCTCCAGAGGTTCTCTAAGGGCTTTCACTATTTCTTTGCCTTGCACTTCCAATTTGAGGTACCAGGTGAGAGAGACCCATTGGTCTGAACCAATAACAGACACTCTTAACGCCTCAATGATGTGCTTTATGTTCACAGGGAGTTTGGTAAATGGAGCAAATAGTTTCTTTTCCCTTCAAAGTCTACTTGTAATGTTCAGATTTTGATCCACATGCATTTGTGAAGAAAAACTAGGAACAAACCAACAGTTCTTGATGCAAAGTGAGGATGGGGTATAAAGCATAGGCTGCTTTTTAGGCTTAGACACATTCATATCATACACTGAGTGTTAGAAAATGCTACTCTGTATGATCTGTGCAGGGTTATGTAGTGTAATATATGTTGTTAAGCTTATTACTTGATCAAGTGAGATTTCACATCATGCAAGAGGAATTAGCATTGTTCTAGCAGTTTTAACACATTTTTAACATTTTTACAATAGAAGACAGCTTTGTTGGCAATGAGGTAGCATGGAAACCGAGTTCCTTAAACTTATTCCTGATAAAATTGTTGCAGAATCCATATAAGTTCACTGCTCCACTTCATTCTGCACCTTATGAACATTTATATTAAAACTTTTGAGGAAGTGGAGCAAGAACCTGAACAAGGACTCCCAGGTACTGGGACAGAGGTTTGAGTGGTATTGTTGTCTAGGGAAGGAAATGAGAAATTACACTCTAAAGACAGGAAATTATGAAAGAACACCAGTGAAGAAGGAAAAATAATAGAATTCCATAAAAATTAACTAAAACCTAGTTCTAGAAAAAGAGCAAATATATTAACTCATAATCAATTAAGAGCATATATTAATAGTACCCTAAATTTTGAAGACTTCAATAAATGTGTCAAGTAAAGCACATTTGACAATGCCTCTTCAAAAGATCAGGAAGAATTACAATAAAAACATAATTCAACTGTGGTTTTTCTTTTTAATGGCACATACTGTTGTAATAATGCAAAGTTGGTTTGGGGTCTGTAGCTCAGGAAATACTGCCTCAGTATATTCATATTGGTGTACAGTGTGCTGGCTTGTAGCCATTGCTGTCTTTCTTTACTTAGCAGGAAGGAACAAGAATCTCCTCCAAAAGGAAGCGAAATACATCCGTAGTAACATCAGAGCTTTTGCACAAGAATCTTCTGAAATCAGAGCAGGAAAACTGGAATGACATTTCACCAATATACAAACCCATGACAAAGAGAATCAAAGAAAAACTAGAAGAATTTCACAACAAGTACACATTCAATTCAGAAAGCCCAAGGGTAAGTGGGTAAAAAAATTCATTTCCCATTGTTAACTACAAATAAAAAGCAGTGAAGCCATTCCTTCTATAAAATGCTCATTTGTTGATTATTTTATGGTAGAAGTTTTGAATATTTTAATAATTGTGGGTAGTAGCAGCATGTGTTTAGAACAGCTTATTCCTGTTATGATAGTGAATTTACCTTAATTTCTCCATAGGCAAAAGCAAGTAAAGATACAATAATCATCTGACTTTTGCATAAAGAATACAAGACATTTTAAGTTGCAAGAGAATTGCAGTGATCTGAGGCTTTTGTTAAATTTAAAGCAGATACAGGAAGCTTTAGTACCCTAACTTTGAAAGAACCTTTGTGATGCGTGCAATTCCTTATTCAGTACCAAATATATGTGCTATATTCTGTCATTTTTATATGGTACAGTTCTGTTGTACAGAACAATGACTGAATAACAGGGATTCTAAGGAAATAGTCTAACTATATGTTGGACTTGAAACATGCTTGTTTTGTATTGAACAGATGAGGTTTGGAGAGAATGTGTACTTTGAAGAGAACGGCTGCATATTTCTTTCAAAAGCAGATGATGGTAAGGGATTTATCTTCCTAATACGGTAGGATTCTTAAAAATGTTGTACATGTATCACTTAGTGTTCTTTTGTTACATTAAAGCTGAGTTTCTCTGTTTGTCAAAATAACTAAAAATACTTTAATACAATTCTTTAATGACTGATTAATAATTCTAGAATCTTGAATCTGAAAAGGGGAGGTGAAGACGGTTAGAGAATAGTATATATTGATACTAAGGCAAGTTGCTGGAGAGGAAAGAGAGAAGTCACTTCTTTTCATAGCCCTGATTAAACATTTTGAAAACAGAAAAAAACATCCATGCTTTTGTATTTCTGAGGGGGTGGAAAAAAATTACTAATTGTATTAATTGAAAACAAGCACGCTTTTGCTATCTGAGCTGTAAAATTCAATATGTTTACTATAAGCCAGGATCTACACTTTTAAAGTATTTTTAGTAATAACTACAGGGCTTTTTTTTTCTTCTGGAACTTTTTTGTTTAGTTTTATGAAGTGCATTTGCAAATATCTTGCAAGACAGATATGTGGTGTTCATAAATTCCAGTACTATGCTTGTGAATATTGCAGGCAGATTTGTTAAATGCAGGCATTAACAATGACCATTCATTTTGACAGAGTCTTAGTTACAGGATTTTTTGCTTTTTTTTTAATGTAGATGAAGGAAATGTTGACATTTTATTCAGTACTGATGATCTTGGCTTTTCTGATGCCTTTATTCAACGAATCAGAATTTCACCAGATCAGACATACATGGCCATCAGCTTAAAAAGTGAAAGTTCTGAAGAAGCAACCTGCGTTATTCTGAAACTTGGTCATTTTCCTGTTGTGAAAAAAGTAATTCCAAGTGTATTTAGCTTTGGTAAGTTGCTTATAAATATCCTGTGGATCACACCAGCTTTTGACACAACATTTTTCTTAGTCTACAAATAATATTAAAATATTAAAAAAAAAAAAGTAGGCAGCATTTAATCCTAAAGCTGTTGAATTGTTTCTTATTTATGATTTCTTTCACACTGCACAATTATAAGTTATCTGATGTGGGTGAAAGGGACTGCTTTCTTGATACAAGTTTTCCTTCATTGTAAAAGCAATCATTTATACATGTTAGAACAGTCATGCATATAATTTTTTCTATTGAATTCAATATGCTGTTTAAAAATGTTTGTGATTTTTTTGAGAAATGTTCTAGTTGATAAACTATTACAGCTACAAGTGAAGTCATTGATAGCTGTAGATAATTGGCTTTGCTGGAAAAGTGTGAAAGTACCACCTACTGTTGGGTATTGGCTGGAATTTCAGCTCAAATCTCAACTGGATGTGGATCACAGTTCAGAGGCCAGTGAAGTCAGCCAGTCTTTCAGAATAGATTACAGAGGTTTACACTGCTGTTAAAATAAGCAAAGGTAAACTGAAGTAAATGGGAAATCTTTCTTTTTTTATAGTATGTTAAAGAATATAGCAGAAAGAGTATAATAGTATGTATACAATGTTCCACATCTTGTAGTTTGGATTATATTTTTGGATGTCATCAAATTTATATAGTCCAGAAAGCAATTTGCTTGGGCAGGGTGAAAAACTAAAATCTAGGTAAAACTTCCTAGTTATAAAAATGAAGAGTAGCAAGAATTTAGTGTTGTGTTTGCACAACTGAAGATTAAAATGCCTGTTGAAAACTGAGCCTGCAAATTTGCCAGTGATGTTTTACACTATACTTGATTTGAACATCTATCTAGGTCCAGAAGAATCTGGACCAACAGGCCCACAGTAGGTATGACAGATTATGGCAGATAATAAAAGTATGAAAGATGGCTATCAGAATTGTAGAGATTATACTACCTTTGTAAATTTAGTCAGGTGTGAGTGAGGTACAGATGTATCATGAAGTACAGAGGTGTGTCAATCATGAGGAAGAGAATTAGGTCTTATGACCACTTGCAAAGTATGTGCTTGTACCGAGAGAGATGCAATAGCAGGGAGAGAAACAGAAGTTCTTGAAAATTTACGTCTTGATTTCTTAAATGCTAGGCTATAGAAGAACTTGGATTTCCCTTCTAAAGGCTTGTCTTCATAGGGAACCCTCAGCTACCTGTGCACTTGGGAGCCACATTGCTTTTCAGATAGCAAATTGTTTGTGTTGCTTCAGTGTGCTACTTCCTCAGGTTTTTTTATAGTTATATATAAAATATTTATATATAAGGCAACATGCAATAACTTTTTAAACCATAAGTGTTAAACGTTTTTCTGGTGGCTGTAGGAGCAACAGAGATAGCAGTAATGTGGCTGGATCAGTCAGGTTACTGAACTTCAGAACAACAAGGTTCCTGTATTTGTACATCTCTAATGTTGGTGAACACATATACAGGCATAGAAAACTGGAGAATTTTTATCTCAGCAGTACCCACAGGGCACATGCATCATCTCTTTTCTCTGAATGGTTTGCGTGCAGTCACATGCAGCAGTGCAGAGCTTATGCTGTCTTTATTATCTCGCTGACTCCACGTAAACCTCTGTTTCTCTGTTCGGTTTTAAACAGCCACATATCTTCTATTTTCCTGTTATCTCCAGAACCCCCACAGGGTCAAGAGCTTCCTGTTACTGGGGCCCATAACATTGTCCTCTACCTTTTTTTTTTTTTTAATATGTTATGAGATACTTGTTGTATGGTGTTCAAAGAAAACATGGGAAAAAGCTTTTTGTAGCTTACCCCAGTCCATGCAGGATGTAGAAATGCTGTCCTCAGTTCATGTCAGCTGCAACCCACCTTTTTCAGCATTGAGTCCAATGTCCATGATCTCCATTTTCTCTCAGTAATAGTATACACTGTTCCAAATTTGATATGCATGTCTTTTTTTCCAGAATGGGCTGCAAATGATGTTCTGTATTACACAACTCAGAAGAACCTTAAATGCCAGAATGTGTTTATGACCACTTTCACTTATCAGAAACATACTAAGTTAGTTTATACAGAACAAAATGCAAGGTAATACTTACCTAAAAATATAACAAGTCCTTTACATGTTTTAGAGTGTTTTATATGTATAATACAGCTGGTTCAGAAAACAAAGTGTTCCATATCATATTTCAAATGGTAAAATGCATTTTTAAGTTGTGTTCCACTGTCAGTAGTGCCTTATACAGTCTGTGAATGTGCTTTGTTCTCCTTTTGATATGTGATCAACAGAGATTTAACTTTCCTCTGTTACCTCACGAGTTCAATTGAGTTTATAAATGTCAAGGTCACTCTCAGGTCAGGGTGTCCTTTAATGAATGTGTGACAGTTTCATACAGGGTAAATCAGACAGTAGATTTCATTTTGTTTTCTCTGCTATTGATGTCTGATACATCTTTAAAAAAAAAAACAACACAGAAGTTCAGGCTAATCCTTGCTCTGGGTAATGGATGAGCAAAATCATTACAGCATTCCCAGAGATAGAACTATTGTTGACTGAATACCCTCTCAATAACCTTTCTTTAAGCAGTGGTTTAGGAAGACAAGAAGGCTCTTTGCTAAACTGAGTGCAGAACTAGTTTTTCAACCATGCAGAGTGTGGTAGATTTATACAGCATTCTGTAAATGTTTGTGATTACCCTTAATTCAAGTTACATATTCAATAAAGAAATTTCAATAATACTTTCATCTGGGAAAAAAAAATCTGCAATTGAGATGGAGTAAATAAGATCCTTTCATTCCAGCTGCATTTGATGCATAGTTTTGGAAAATCAAGTTCCACTGACCTGACACTTCCCCACAGGGAAACCGTTGGCATAATTCTGAAGGTCACAGTCATTACAGTAAATCTACTAGAAACTTACTCTAAAGGGTCATGTGCTACTGCAGCTCATAGCTGAACTTCTTCATCAGAGATGGCAAGACATTCTTTTGTACTGCCACTGAGCAGTTCCATTCTACATCTCACCAGCTCTTCTATTGCAATCAGGTATTTTTTTTTTAGAAGTGGAAAATTTCTTGACTTCCTTAAAAAATAATAGACTTTAGACCCCTCTCTGTGCCTGTTCTCCTAAAGATGTCAAGAGGGTGCAATTAGAGGAAACAATAGTACCAAAAAAATTGGAGTTCTCCACCTGCAAATAATTAAAGGCACTGAAAATGCTATCTAAAGCATCCTTTCCTTCACCAGTCAATTTTGAATTCTAGAGATATCATTATTGCAGTCATGTATCTGATCTGTACGATGCCGATTACGGTACTCAACCCTGCAATTTCTTGATGAAATCTGGATCTTTGTGATCGACAGCTTTGCTTTTAGAGACATCAGTCTTAAAGATTCAAAATGCCAAAGAAACTGCAGTGTCTCAAGATGCGACATTCCAGTTAATTAGGATGACTCACAGAAATTTGAATCTGAATTTCAGCCTGAACTTCTCTAATACTAGCATGCAACCAGTGGTTATCATTGTTTTCTATTTCTAAATTTTAGAGGCATTTAAAACCAGTAGATAATTCCTGGTTTCTTAGACACTTCCAAAACCAGTTCCTAGTTTCCAGCTTTATCACTGCAACACTGTCCATCTTGTCACATTTTTTTTTAAAATAGTACTTTTTGTCTTATTTGCTTCGAAGTTAGGTCAGTAGAAAATAGACATTTTATCAATTTATCTTTATAATAGCTCTTTTGTTATTGCTGTTCCCACATTATGTCCTTTATTAATTTTAATTTAAATATCTATTACTATTTAAAAAAAATTAGGGTTACAAGCTCAATAAAAAGTTCTTCATTTTGCCTGAATTTTAAAGCCTACACAGATCAATAAGCTTCCAGTGATGCAAAAACCTGAGTTCAGTTGGGCAGCAATTGAACTGCTTTCTTTGCAGATTTCAGGTTCCACACACAACATTGCAGGGTTTTGAATCCCAGGATAAATGCAGCAGAAGTGGGTTTGGGAGTCAAGTAGCCTGAAATTTCTCCAGCCTACTTACAGGCATGGGGTTTTTTACCTTGCAGGTGGAAGCCCATGATTCTGAAACAACATGCATTTTTAAAATACTAATCAAATTTAGGCTTTTTCTTTTTTTTTTTCTAATTATTCCCTACAGATTCTTTGTAGACATTTATCTCACAAAAGACAGGCGTTTTCTCACTATCAACAGCAACAGCAAGACAACCTCAGAAGTTTGGCTGGTTGACTGCAGAAATCCTTTTGCATTACCTGCACTTGTACAAGCACGAACAAAAGGGGTCATTTACCACATCGAGCATAGAAATGATGAGTTATATATTCTTACTACATATGGAGAACCTGCAGAATATAAGGTAATTTTAACTGATAATTAGAGTCACGGGATTCATTCAGATCCCTACTGCAGATCATATAGAAATAGTAAGGCTGAATTTTCATTTTGTGCTTCACAGCTTACTGAAATAATTTGAGAATTACACAGAGAGCCACATGGATTGAAAAGAGTGATAGTGTGACAGGAAGTCTTGCCAGTAGCATGCCAGTTTGATTCTAACTCCTTTGACAGCATCAAGAAATGAGTATGCTTTAACAGTCATGTCCCCTATATTGAAATTTAAGTTGGTGATCTCGGTCTGTATAATCAACCTACCTACAGTTCTGCTGGCCATGCTGAAAGCACTTACTGCATTAAAATCTTCTAAAGATTAACCTCTGAGATTTGATCTTCTCCAAATCTCACTGAATTGTTCTTCCATTTTGCCTAAGTAAAGGGAGTTTAAAAACCTCCAGTTTTAGTCAGGCAAACACCCCCGATACAAATGAGTATTTTTTTTCAATAAAAACGCTCTAAGAGATCCCCTGTATGCCTGTACCTCTAATTTGTAACTCTTATTATCTCTTAGTAATACAAAGTTGTTTATTTTATTTTTATAGTTGATGAAGGCACCGGTAGCTTCCAGCGGCAAGGAGAACTGGCAGTTAGTTTATGCACTGGAAAAGAAAACAAAGCTAGTAGACTTTGAGATGTTCAGTGATGACTGTATTATGTTCCTGAAGAACGCTGGTCATCTTTACCTAAATGTGATTTCTTTTGTTTCACACTCGGTTCAGTCAATAAAGGTATGTTTTATTTGGCTTAAGCAGCATGTTTTTCCACCACTATTTAATTTTTTTAACATAGCATAATGAAAGCAAAGATAAATGCTAAAAGTAAAAGTGGTTTGAAAAGTATAATAGAACAAAGTTTGTTGTTATGAGTAATTGTATTTACCTGTGGGTGTTCTTCAGGATTTCATGTGGTGGCTTACTGCAGCAAAGTTAAAGAGCAGCTCTCTTATGAGTCAGTTCTTTCTTCAATATACTACAGTCAGCCTCTTTACAATACAGCTGATTTCTTATGTAAAATAGGACTTGATTCCCTAAACACTCTACTTAGTTTTACTGGGCCTATTTTTGGTTACACACATTGGTGTAAGCAAGGAAATAAGCCCGGCCCTCCAACAGAAAAAAGATTAGAGGAATGTTTAGAACACAAGTATGGACACTGCCATAATAAATGGGAAGAGTTGACATTACAGTACAATTGTTGCAAAGTATTTCTTCCCTTCTCAAGTTCTTGCTACATACTTGTGGATTAAAACCAAAGTGACTCGATTCAAACCCATGATTTCTGGAGACCATTCAGATGAAATAATTAATTGATTTGTTTGTCTGAAAAATACAATCTGAGCTACTTAAAGTTTATTGCAACAAGCTGCCAATGCCACATTCTATAAAACTGCAACAGAAAAAGGTTTTCAAGAAAGTACACCGTATGGTCTCCAAAATCTTCATTTTTTAAAATGATGTTAGTTTATTTATTCAGAAAGGGTCTGCAGTTACTCGGGAGAACTTGGACTTTTGCTGCCATTTCGGAAGTCTCTAACAACTTAACCCGAGTAAGTAATGGTCTGGCAAAGGGTTTGGCTATGTCCCTGCTGCTCTCAAAGAATGAATCTTGATTTCTTTCATTCTTAGCAGAGTTAAAAACCTTAAATATAATAACAGTAAGTATCTGAGGGTGAATGTGCCAGGAAAAGGTTTTGTTCTTCACAATGGCTGGCACTAGGAACAAAGTTAAGAGGCAGGGGTTTTCAGTGGCTTAGCATTACTGAGCTAACTCACAGTAAAAGCATAACAGCTGACATGGACTTGGCTGCATAACATGTTGAAGTGGAACTGGAAATGCAGTGAGAAATAGGATCTAAAAAATAAAAACTAATGAGGAATCATTTCAAATACTGATTCAGTTTAAAAAAAAATAGAATCTGTATTAATGCCCATTTTAAACTGAATTTGAATTTGTTTTTCTTTTTTATTTCATTGTTGAACTTTATCCAATGGCCTCGGGGGAAAAGTTCACCAGTCTGTCACTTTTTGACTCTTTCACTACTGAATTTAAAAGAAATACAGATTGTGCTACATACAAACTAAAGATAATAGTTAATATCCAAAGCCTTTTCCTCTGAAGGACACACTAAGCAAAATTTTCAGCAGCAGTGTAAGGGTCTCACTTGAAATGCCGTGTTTTCTCAGCTACCTACGTGGGCCTGTGAATTTGAATTGGAATATCATCCTGAACATACCACCAGCACTTGCTATTTTCAGCTGTCCTCCCCAGTACACCCCCCTAAACGTTTTGCATATTCATTTAAAGAAAATAATCTCATTGAACAAGCTGTGCAAGAGGTACCAATTATTACGAATTGTCACACTACACGTTTACTAGCTAAAAGCAAGGTAAGATTTTTTCAGTCCTTTCCCTTTCCTTTTATTCTTTGCTTCCTCCCCACCCATTTAAAGAAAGTGCATTTGGCAGGGAATAGAGATTAAAAAATGTAAAGAGCAGTTGGTGCTATAGTTACTAAACAGTGGGTGTTTTCTTCAGTGCTATAGAGAAGAACAAGAAAGAGTCGTGATTTTTTTTTCCATTAACCTGGGTATGCCAGAGGAGATAACAGCATATGATGAGTCAAGGATCTTAGTATAGTATAAGTTAGAATTGCTGGTTGATGTATGGTATTGTACTCTGCATGATAAATTAAAAAGACGCTCTGTTGAAAAGAGCTCCCCACAACCAGCTGCACGGTGTAGATCAAGAAAGGAAAGTTTTAACAGCCTGAGTTTAAAAATTTGGAGATGTTAATAAAGAGTTTGTACTGTGGTAAGTGGTAAACTATTTTGTTAATAACATATATTCTTGGTGTTAAAGGGGGAAGGAAGACTCGGGTGCTTTGGTAGTTTAAAAACTCCTCAGGTGTTGCACTTAAATGAATTTATACTCTGCCCACACAGCAGAGGTTCAGTCTCATGCTTTATTTTTCAAGAGTGCTTTGAATATTCTAAGTGAAAAAAAATTACTGTAATCAAAAAAACACATTTTAAAATAAATAATTGAAGTTTTCATTGCCATGTGTCATTGAGATTTCTGCAATGTCCCTTATTGTAAAAATACTCCTTTTCCAGGATGAAACTTTGGTGCCAATTACAGTTTTTCATAATATGAATTCTGAAGAGCTACACAGGAAACCACTTCTAGTTCATGTATATGGAGCTTATGGCATAGATTTGAACATGAGCTTTAAAGAAGAGAAGCTGATGTTAATTGAAGAGGGTTGGATATTAGCATATTGCCATGTTAGGTAAGTCAAATATAAAATGGAATTAAGATTTTAATCTGCAGGATATACAGGTATTTCTTGATGTGCAACTGAAGATGTAGAGAAAATTTTTTTCATGTAGCTATATGTAGTTATTCATCTCTTTGTAGATTTTTTTAACATAAATTTACCTCAGGGAAAAAGAAGACGAGCACATATTGCATTTAGGTTTCTTAAATCTACAGGATGGCTGTACATAACTTTCAATCTTTTGAAGTCTCATTACCTCGTCTCATCTTTGCTCAACAAAAACATTGATAACACGTTCAAATTGCAGCAACATGTTACCTCCCTCCCTTTCTGAGGGCACTGTGTGCTAGTGATCAGTCTATGTCTTCCGAAAACCATTTGCCTTCTACAGCAATAACTAAGCATTTAACCCACATCTCTTGCTCTTTTATTGGCTAAATCCTCTGTCTCCAGTTTAGCTACAAATCTACCAGTTTTCTAAAACCAGGATGTACAATAGGCTTCTTCACATTTTCACTGAGGTAAGTATGTAAGGAAGACAACAAAAGAGTCACTTTAGGGGAAGGAAATTAAGGGGGGGGCAAATGCATAACTGTTTGAAACACCAGGCCCAAAACAAATTCAGCATACAAATATATCTTCTGTACTCAAGTGACAAGCGCTGTGCTATTCTTCTTCCTGCCCCACTAAGTATCTTAAGATGCAAGTCAGTCTTAGATGAAGATGAGTTCTTCATCCAAAGATGGCAGACTAATCAGTTAATTAATTTAAACTTGAAACCGGAAAAGGAAGCTTCAGGTGGCTTAGAAACAAAACTGTGGTTGTGTAGAAATAAATATAAATTCATTCTATAATCCTGTATTACAAAATGTAATATTTCAAGTAGTATTTGAAATTCACAAACTAGGGGGAAAAAAAAACCCCAAACCCACCTTTCTAACAGTCTCAGAATTTAAGCTATGCAGAATTCAAATCCTGAGAGTCTGCTTTGGAGCTGAGAAATACTGTTTTACTGTTTTGAATAAATGCTAGTGTTAGTGATGTAAGTATTGAAAATGTTTTAGATGTTCTAATAGTTTCTTGTGTAGAAAGGTAATATTATTGTCTGATTTTTTATTGCCTGCAAGGACGGTGTCCTAAAGTGGTGCTTTCTCTGTGAGTTCCAGGACACAAGCACAAAAGGGCATGGAGTGCCCTTAGAGAGTTAGTATTGTCACCAATCATCATGCATGGATTTATTTTTTTGTCTTCATGTTGTGTCTTTTAGCCATAACTGAAGGTAAAGATAAAAACAGAGAAAACAAGAGTTAATTAGGAAGGCAGACTATGGTTTTGCAACTCTGTGGCTGCTGCTGCTCTTACATTATCTGAAGTTTTGCTGTGTAATATTTTCCAGAGAGACTCAAACTTGAATTTCTTTAAATTTCAGGGGTGGAGGAGAGCTAGGCCTTAGCTGGCACAAAGATGGATGTCAGCATAATAAACTCAAAGGTCTCCAGGACCTTAAGGCTTGCATCATGCTGCTGCACGAACTGGGGTTTTCTCAGCCAAAACACACAGCACTGGCAGCTGCCAGTGCTGGAGGAGTTCTTGCAGGAGCCCTGTGCAACACTGATCCAGAACTGATCAGAGCCATGGTTTTACAGGTGAGGTGCTGCAGACCCTTTATGGATTATAACATTAAGCTGTATTTTCTGTTTCATTCTACCAGTTTCTGAATTGGAAACATTCCAATTCAAAATTCACTTTCTTCATTTGTTTGAGAACACATTGACTCAGGCATTCAAGGTCCTCTGTCCTATTTGCCAACTTTTTTTTCTTTTCATGACTTCTAAGGCTCCTTTTGTAGATGTTCTAAATACAATGATGAAAACTCATCTCCCACTGACAACTGAGGAACAAGAAGAATGGGGAAATCCATTAGAAGATGAAAAATGTATGAAGTATATCAAAAGCTATTGTCCATACCAGAATATTAAGCCACAGGTAAAACTATGCTTTCTGTGTGGAATACTACAGTAATAAAGTGTAGTGGTTTACAACTTTTTGCAGAAAACAAAAAGTGGGTAACAAATTTTTAAAAAACTCCAATATTAATTATTTCTGTAATAATCTTAGCAATATTTGGAGTCACAAGTGACTACTGAGATTAACTGAATGCCTTCTCCTAAATAATCAATATATTTCAAAACTTACCTTTTAGGACTCCCAGGAAGTAATAGATTACTGTATGGTATAACAAACCTCAACATGCAAAATATCTTCTCCTTTTGTGGGGGCTTTCTGTTGTTCTACTGGGCTTTGCAGACTTTGTCACAGAAGGAAGGCAGTATTTTCAACTGATTTAATACCTTCTAAGAGGCAAACACCGCAGTGGAAAAGGAGCTATAGCTTTGACACTGTCATCTCAGGGGAAATCTTTCTTTATCTGAAATAATGTGTTAGCTGTGTTACATAGCTTCATTAAGTAAAATCTTACTATTTAAAAAACCAACTCTTTCTCTGCAGAAAGATAGCAAAAATAAAGCTCAGCTATTGTTCTAAGGTGAACCATTCCATGACTACTACTCCTTTTTTTTTTGCAATTATCAGACTTATACCAGTGGGAGGAGGATGTTTTTGATGACCTTGCATGTAGATAATCCCCTACTAGGAAGTAATTTTTCAGACCAAAATGTTTTTTTTGCAGTTAGTGATAAAAGTGAGGGGGTTTTAAGTAATTATGTAATACATGTTTTTAGATAAATCCTAACACGTTGTACAGTAAGAAAAAAATCTGTTACTCTGTGAGAAGAACCAATTGTCAAGTATTTAACTGGTTTTGGTTTTTAACCTCAGCGTTATCCTTCAGTTTTTATCACGGCATATGAAAATGATCAACGGATACCATTAACAGGAGTCTTACGATATGTTCAGAAACTTAGGAAGGCTGCACTAGATCATGCCAGCAGAACAAGTAAGAAAGGTAAGGATAAGGATATTACAGGTAAACGGAGTTGGTTAAACCAAATATTAATAGTCATGTAATTAAACACCATAGAGATTGACACCTCCTTAAATTAGTTCATTTGTACAACACAATCCCATATTTTTAGCTCCACAGCAGGCTCTGAGATGCAAAAAAAGACTGGCTCACTCTTTCTTAGGCCTCAACATATGGCAGCTGTTGGGCAGTGCAAGGTGAACCCATACCATCAGTCCAGCTACCAGCAGGCCCAGACTGCAGTTCTCAGCAATGCTTGGATAAAAATCTTACTTTTGCTGCTCTACAAAAAACAACTTTTCTCACTTTGATAAAGCTGCAGGTCTTAGTCCAAGGCAGAATGACAGCAAGGCCAAGGCACAGGTGCTTTTATACCTGAAACTTAACACTAGCTTTGGGATACTTTCCAGCAAAAGGTACATTCAAGCCTTACCATTTTCTAGTACTGTCTCATCTGGGGAGAGGTTTTTACCATCAGCATCAAAAGAGATCTTGAATAACCTTTTCTAATTTTCATTATGCCCTATATCTGCAAGCAGCCCAACTGTGATGCTTGAGAAATTACAGCAGATGCTGCAGTTGCTGTTGCAATCTTTGCTCAGAAATCAAAACCCACATCTTTAAAAAGACTCAAAGAGAACAAACACACTAAATACATAAATATTTCTCCAATATGCAATTAATAGAAATACAAATAATTCATTCAGAAAGCCGCTATATGATCCTTTTTTTTTATTTTTTAAGGAATAATAGAAATTCTGTCAGGACCGAAGGCAGAATTATCTATACCTAAACAACTCACATCTCCACTTACCTTTTTCCTTGTTCATTCAATGTAAAGTGATCACTAGCTTCATTGTTCCAGGAAATTGGATTCCTAATATCATCTTAGATGTCCAGGCAAATGGCAGCCATTGTGATTCATCTTGGGAGCATTCAGTGAGTGAGGTATGTTCCCTTTATTGTACATGTCCATGATGTGTTGGAGGGAGGTGTCCCCTCAATTGATACTTCAGTTTCAGTAGTTGTGCAGTCACTGAACGTATGTTTAAAGTATAAAAAAGAAAAACTGCAAGAGCAACTGCTGGTCTTATATATCTATAACACAGCAATTTATATACATAATTATATATATTTATCAATATATATAGATAGTTCAATAGATAGAAAAGAGACAGTGACAGGGCCAGATTATTGAAACAGCCTCAAAACAGTTTTCAATTCCCACTGTAATGTGTTGAGAGCATTGAATGAAAGGTTCCAAGTTGGGCAAAACATTATTCCAGCAGAAAAAGTCTTGCACTGTAGAGTATTAAGTGCTTAAAATTGTCATACTATTTACTTCCATCTTCTTCATGTGTAAGACATATGATGGGTTTGATCTTTACATTTTGAAATGCATGATCTGTACTATCAAAGCTATTACAATTAGCTTTCAAGATTTTGCACTTTATACAAGTGTGCCTGCTAAGAGCAACACAGTATATTGTTATCAGTGTCTCAGACTATCACAGTTGGATACAAATTTTATTACTGTTATTTTGAACAAATCCTAGCAAATGTTAATTTGATGATTGTGGCAGTAACTCCCAAAATGAATTCCTTCAGGAAGAGCTTCATTCTGTTTTAGAGCAAGATATTTCTTAGCATTAGTCTAGGAAAGGAAGAAGATTAGGATAGCTGCACAAGAGCCTGAAGGTTTATAGTGCAAAGAACTTTACTTTGTAATAAAATATTTTCATTATTTTAGGTCGCAAGACACCTTGCTTTTCTGAATAAAGAACTTGAGGAAGTATGCCATCTCCAACATCCTAGCAAATCCTGCAGATAGCTAATAAACACAATGACCACGTGAAGAACTTTGGGTCGGATTTTTATTTATATGGAAAGCAAACACCTTCCCCAGAGGATCTTTGCTCCTGGATCCCTGCTTTATGGGCATAAGTGCACAAAGCTGGGTGTGGCATTGGCTTATAAACATACAGACCAAGAACTGAATTTCTCTGCTGCCTGGTAGTACAGAAGTAGCTGCCAGCATAAATCAGTTTGTTCAGCAAGTTCTGTTCACGCAAGCCAGCAGTGCAGAGCAGAGCTGAGCACAGTGACTGGCACATAAAACCTCACGTGAGTAGCACACGCACTTTGTACAGGGAGCCTCTCCATCCTAAGCCATCTCTTTTAAGACCACCTTTTACACAAGGCAGTAAAACTCCTAAGTAGTATTTGATGAAAAAGTCTCACTACTTCTAAAACTAATTCCCATATGTAGGTGATGATGACTGCTGCCCTTCCTATCTACACAGCAGTCATAGTGTACTGATCATATGGTGGGATCAATCAAACTGCAAAGAAATGGACTCTCAAGAACAGCAACTTTAGCAGAACTCTTTGATCTGAGTAGATTAAAAATCTTGCAGTTACCTTAGTTAGCATGGTAATCTTAAGAAGGAGGTGCCAAAGTCCCTCTGGAAGACAAGATGAATGCCCCAGAGGATAATGCCAGAATCTCTCCAGAGGATAAAACAAAAAGAATGCCCCCACTGAAGCAGCCCAGTTCATAGCTTAGCTGCCCTCTAAGCAAGGCACAAACCAGCTGTGCATTGCTTGTTAAAATACATGCTTGGTGCACACCTAGGGCCAGCAGTGGGTGGAAGATACACTGTGGCCATACTGTCCTCAAACCAAAACAAAGTTCCCCGATGGACCCCTGTGCCCACAGCAGACTGCACCAAGTTAAATGCTGACTCTTCCTTTGGGCCACATCAGCCACTGTAGGTGCAGCACATGCAAATCAAAGCACAAGTGCGACAATCAGCTTCAGCTGTGATAGTTGCTTCAGCTGCATACTCCTAACTAAAGTGCACAGCCCTCACTCAGCCTTAGGGTAGGAAGAGAAGTAAGAGAATGCAAATGTATTCTAGTTCAGCAGCGAGGGGAGGAATCAATTTGAAATGCAGTCCTGAGTGTAGAATTAGATGTATTAGCTATATTTTGTTCTTTTTCTTACTAACTTTGAGGATAATCAGAGCTGTTAGAGTTGAGAGAAAAGACATCACAACCATATATATCAGTCCTGCTTGTGTTTACCTGTTTAAGCAAATACAGGGCCACCCCTTTAGAATAAGTTTCACAAATCTACACATTTGTAAACATTTATTATGAACTGCCACAGGCTTTGGAGCTCTTAATAACCAGCAACTGTAAGGGGTAGCACCCAAAAAGCAACTGTTATCTTTCCTCCCAAAAATACACACACTTTAACAGGACAGTTTTTTATAGGTTTACTTTTCTTCTCCACAGACCCTAAAGGGGAGTTTATACCATACTTTTTCCTTTTCATCACCAATTCACATAGGTGTCTGTTTAAGTTTTCAGGTTATTTTGTACAAAGTTTGAAAAGCCAAAGAAAACAATGTTTTTAGCATTTCCTTGAAACCAATATCTTCTAAATTAACACGAAAGCTTAGTTATTCTACTCCTGTACTTAACAGTTCATGTAGAGTAAATTTAAGGCCATGGAATAACAAGCTTTTTCTGCCACAAAACACTTTCCTTGAAAAGCTTCCATAGTATGGACAGGCTTTGCTGTTTTATATTCGAGGACCAGGCCTTCTCCCATTTCAGTTTTAATTAGTTTGGCAGAGACAGCTTTACCAGCATTGCTAAAATTAGTACTTAGCCTTATAACAGCTTCAGAGGGAAGATTAGGAACTATAGCTTTCAGGTCTATTGTCGATTCCTGCCCGAAGTTGAGGACCATCATGAAGGTTCTGTCTAACCCATCCAGTTCCCTCACATACACAAACACGTTACTGTCGTTCCAGATGTAGCACATCCAGCCCCGATTAATGGGGAGCTCGTTGTTGCGAAGTTGCGTCAGCTCTCTGTACAAATTCAGGGTTGAGTTGGACCAGGTCCTCTGGATCTGCAACAGTCAGTGTGAACAGGGTCAGTTCTTGGCACTGCACGTAGGGAATGCAGCTTCCCTCTCACGCCCACTCAGTCTGCTGAGAACACGCTGTGGTGGTTTGGGCTAGGCCTTCCTTGGTGACCAGTTTGTAACCAAGGAAGGGTCCAGATTTACCCAGTATTCCCTACGATTTTTACGTAAGCCAGATTATAAGAAGAAAGGAGGAGAGGCCTTCGCTCTCTTTCCTTCCGGCGGCTTGGAGGTGCAGGTTCCCTGCTGTTGAGTCTGCCATGTTGGGGAGCGAGGCCTGGTAAGGCCTTGTCGACCTTGGGAGATGGAGGTTGCCGGCGATTGTCCCGGAGCAACTCTCGGTTGTCCCAAGGAGAGTGGTGGGATATCTTCTTTGCTAACTCTTTAGTTACTAGATCTCGGGCTACTGATTGGGATATATATATATATATATTTTACTTTTGTTTTGTTCCCTTCCCCTTTCCCCTTCCCCTTTCCTTGTGAAAATTGTATATATTTTAAATTGTATATATAAGTGTAAATATATTTATATATATCACTTTAGCTGTCTCTCTCGTTTCGGGTTATTTCTTAGCTGGTTGTTTTTCTCCCTCTTCTCCCTGAGGTTTTGGGGGGGGGGGGGGACGACTTCTAGTGGTAAGGTTTGGAGACTTGGCAGGGAGCCAGCTTCAAACCATATCACACGCCTATTGGATTTTGACAATTATCTCTCTTCAAATTTGTCCACAAACATCACTGAAAAACTGGTTTTTCTCACGCACTTACCAGGTGTTTGTGAAATGGCAGAGACACAGGTTATTAGACACAATGATTCCCCAGCACTAACGCTATTGCTTTCCCCCACAGCCTCCTTTTAGCACTGTTTATTCAGGAGAAAGCTGCAGCCATTCAAAGCTTGACACTGAACCTTTTTCTTTGAGTCTAATCTACTGAAGTCACAGGGTTTATTTCATGTTCTATATTTTTGATATCTTAGATTTTTTTTTTCTGGTCTTCAATTCTGGTTAGCACTGTAGGTCAGCAAAATCTCTTTGCTTCACTGCTCTACACATATTAGAGATAGTCTGTGTTAAGTTCTTGTGACACAGACAGTGCTTTCTGTGGCAATAGAAATGGGGGGAAAAAAACTCGTTTTCAATTTAATATTGTCCTAGTTACAGGGGCCAGGACCAGTTTATCACTATGTGAGTATAACCAAAACTGTATTCTACACCCTCTATGTAATTTCTGATGGACTATTAATACATGAATGGTTTGCAGCAGCTGCCCAGGACACAACTGACACCTCAGGCTACAAGCTGGGTGTTAAAGAAACCCTGTGAGGCAGGGGAGTGTTCTTTTGTTTTCACACCAATGACTCAGCTGTGATAACTCCCCTCCAGAAAGGCATTAACACCTTCACACCCAGCCTGAGGGGTCATCTCTGCTAATGGACATAAACAGCTGCAACACCTAGACCATCAAAGATCCCAAAAATATCCCATGACTCACAGAGTTAAATCACCCATTGTGAAACTCCCTGCCCTGGGGGACATACTGGACGTTGCCACCTGAACTTGAGCATATCTAAAGTTCAGGTGTGGGGACTTCTGGTACCACTCGTTGGATCAAGAGAAGGACCAGGACTTCAAGAGGACTGCAAGACTGCAGTCGTTACTTCAACAGGGCTGCGATCATCATCTGAACCAACAGCTTTGCCTTTCCTTCTACTTTGCGTCCAGAGGGGCTGTGTAGTGCTCAGTACAGGAGCTGACAAACATTGTTCTGGTTTTGTCCCAGTGTGCTGAGTTATTCATCTGTCTTTGGGGGTTAAAACCAGTTTTCTCTGTATCATTGTATTGTAATCTTCTTAGTAAATTGTAACTCTGACTTGTAATCTTTCGAGTTGGGTTCGTTTCTCCCACTGGTTTACTTTTAAAGCAGCACAAATATTAAAAGGATTAAAAGGATGTTAAAGAGCCAAATTGCCACATCAACATCACAACTGCAGTTGCTCTGCTTAAGTGAATATAGATGAAGTAGGCTCCTTGCTGGTGCAAGGAATTCCTTTCCTAATAAAACTTGTGAGGATTCAGCACTTTTTTCCCCCCTTGAGTCTGTTCTTACTGCAATGCCCACTACTAAAAGGAAGCCAGAGGACAATAGATACGTTAAAATATTTTTAAACCATTAATTTGTCTCACATGCAGATACCTACTTCCACATTTACACTTTGGTAGTTGGAGTTTACAGGTAACCAGCTACTGTTGCCTTCAGTAAAACCAGCATTAACTTCCCCATCCCACTGCATGGGAGATTTCTCTGGAAAGGTCACCTAGAAAATAAAGTGCTGATTAGCATATTGAAAAGGTATTATTTGAATAGCATGTTCTCACATCTTCCAAATTCTCACCATTTCAGTATTGCTTTCTTCAGTTAAAGTTAGAATTTAATAAGGAGAATGTAATCCTGCTCCAACTCTAAGGAGAAAATAAGAACCAAGACAGTTCCTGAAATGGAGGGGAGTGGATGGTCTCAGATACAGCATCGCTGGTAAAATGTGGAATTCCCAAACAACTCTACTAGAGCTGTCATCCTTTGCAACAGATGGTTGGATAAAAGTTTACTAATGACAGCCAGGATATTCTAATAAATATCTAGATATGCATTGAGTGAATATATGAGGTAATGAGTCCTAAGAAGGGATGCTGTTAAAATAACAGTAAACAACTAATAAATGCTGTTCAGTGTCTTGTTCTTTTGTAACCATCACACCTTTCTCCTTAGAACTCTCCAAGCTTACATTTGCAAGGGGTACAGTTTGGATAGAATTGTTTGTGTTAGAAAGATAAAATTATTATTTCCAAGTGCAAAACTATTGAAAACCAGCTTTTAGCTGATTAAAAACTGTCGATGTAAAAAGTCTGAAGTTCTCATTTTGAAGAATTCAGAAAAATTCTGAAAAAGCTTCCTCATTGTTATTGAAGAGCTGCCAAAAGATCTGACACTTAAATTTAATGATATAAGAGGGCATAAAATATTTTGCACATACTTTGAGTGTTTGTTTTCCATGAAAACTGTTTTTCATATAAAGGGCACTTTTCAATACAATCTGTCAGAACAGCAGCCTAACAAAAGAAATTGTCACTTTGCTTTGTGACATTACAAATAATGGGTTTCTCCTTTTTAGCATATTCTGAAAAGCAGGAGGAAAAAAAATCCTAAGTTTTCAACACTAGTAATGCTGCCTCTCATTTTTACCTTTTTCAGTGTCTCCTGAAGTGTTTTAAACGCTGGGCCTAAACACTATATCCTGAGCAAATACTCTCCATCTTTCAAAGACACCCAATAATCAGGGAACCTTCCTTTCCAAATGGAGTGAAGGGTGGGTTTGCATTGTTCCAAAGCCGTTGAGCCACAGGGTAGCCACTAAAAGAGAGTGAACCCTGAGGAGCCAAAGGCGAGCCACTTTTCTGAAGAGAATCACTCTGTCAGCAGTAAGCAGCAGCGGCAAGAAAATGCAGGAGATCCTTTGACCTAGGTGTTTCTCAGAGGAAATGAGATTTCCTTTTAAATCAGAGAATCATTTCCTCACATCTGAATCGGACAAACCTGGAGGTGATCCTGTGCTTCAAATACCTCTTTCCCTTTGTATCAAAGCTAGCCAACACCATCTATAACATGTCAGAGGCTGTCTCATTCCCTAACAGAGGGTTTCCACAGTAAAACCAGCATCTGCCACAGGACCATATTCTCATGGTGCTCAAAAATGGTCATGAGAGGCAGAGGTGAGCTGTTCCCTTTAGGAACAGACTATGCATGACAACTAAAAGTCACTTCTGCTTGCCACCAGGCACTCTCCCCTTTGTGCAGATGCCTTCTGGGCATGGGCACACTGGAGATGGGTGTGGCTTAGGTGCCTTTCTGTAGTCAAAGTAAAAAGGTCTGCAGGAGGTGGTGACTGTAGCTACAATCTCTCATGACCTCTGATTTCCTTTAAACAGCAGCCAGGAAAAAATGGACTTTGAACTAGTGATTAGGGTACTTCCATGGGAAGAAGGAGATAGTGACTCAGCACCCCTTGCCTCATGTGACTGTAACACACCTCTCCTAACCATTAGCCCAGGCCCAGTGTTGGCACTTGCTGCCCTTCCCACTGAAGGGAAGCAAAGCAACACCACTGCAAACCATGCAAGACTGATCTGGAGAAGGACAGAAATCAGGAAACATAACTGAAATCTAGCAGTTCAGACCCACATCCAAGCCTTGGTTCTAATCTCTGGCCTGGCCGTTTGTGCATGTGGTCCAGTGGTTTTGCCATGAGGCACATGGAAAACTAAGTAAGCAGTGAGAAAGCCTGGGTTTGGTTAACAAAACAAAAGTTCCTGGGTTTTTGAAAGTTCTGTTACTTGGAACTAAACAACAACAGGATCGGAGTTCACATGCTCTTCACTTACATTTTCTGATGCAATGTTCTCCATGCCTATTTCCTCGCCGTAGTAAGTTACAGGAGTTCCAGGCAGGGTTAAAAGCAGCATATTCATAACATTGACATACTCCTTCCCAATGCGAGATGAAATCCGAGCAGCATTAGGGCTTCCAACCTGAAGAAAACATCACTCTGTTAAACATACATTATAAAATTTCATGCATATGTGAAATTGATTAACTAATTTCACATGGCAGTAGATTATTTTTTTCTTCTATTTCTTTCCCCTCCAGGGCTGTGAAGTGCTTTATCCTTATCTTGGTGCCATTACAAACTTCTGTCCCAAATAATGTAGTACACAGAAGTCCTGCCAGCACCACGAGGCAGAAGTGATGGAAAGATAACAAGGAACAACTCTCCACAATTACAGTCCCTCGGATTTCTGCCATTTTCTCTGCTGTGTGAAAACTGCTCTGCTTGTTTTGAAAAGATCCCTTACACATTCCTAACAAAGACGAGCAGGTTTTAAGTTAACTGCCCTCAGCTGCCTGCTCTGTTCTGCCCTGGCCCCGGGAGGGTTCCAGAATCCATTGCAGTGAGTCAGTTTATGGTCAAAGATAATTATACTGATTCCATTCTCACTAGCCTTTTAACCCAGTGCTGCATCCTACATTGGAGACACTGAGGGAGAGGCATGACCATAAATTCCCTTCTGTCACCATTGCATGGGGAGTGTAACTGTTATTGACGGGCAGGAGAGCCGGCCGGTGCCAACAACTGCAACTGCAGCAGCTCAGAGCTTTCATGTGGACAGCAACTATAGCCCAGTCACGGGCTCAGGCTGCTGCTGATCCCACTGAAATCAATGTGTGTGTCTGTGGGGTGGGGCTTCTATCACCATAACAGGAACAAGCCCTTCCTGTAAGAGTTGGTCTAGAACTTACAGCCCAGTTTGGCCATTTTCCCACAGGCATGTTTTTCATCCACAAGTCAACAGCTTCGAAAATACTGTTGCCTGATAGATTTTTCATGTTCATTAGGTTGAAATTGAAGGGAAAATCTGCTTCTTGGATGAAAGTTGTTCCATAATATGTCATTGTTGCTTCAATGTCTTCCTTTTCATCATCACCAGAACCCATAAATCTAAAAAGAAGTACACAAATATCTTTTTTGGCTCATTCTTTGTTGCACAAAAGAGAAGGAAGCTAGGAATGGTTGAATATAGAACATTAAGCATTACATTCACTTCCCTCCTCCCCATCAAAAAAGATTAATACAGAAAAACAATGTTTTGTAAAGCAGACAAGAAGTCAAGGAGAAATATTTCTTGGAAATTGCAGATGAAAAATCTACAACAGTCGACACAAGGCTAAAGTATCTGCCTGAAGTCTTATCTTTCTGAATTCACGTCCACATGGCCCATTCCAGCAATTTCCAGCTTTCCTTCACAAAACAGGACCTGGGGAGCCCCCAAGTTGACCATGAACCATCAGTGTGCCCTCGAAGGTGGCTTATGGTATCCTGGGATGCATTAGAAGGAGTGTTGCCAGAATCACAGAATCATCTGAGTTGGAAAAGACCTCTGAGATCATCAACTCCAACCTTTGATCCAACACTACCGTGGTTACCAGACCATGGCACTAAGTGCCACATCCAGTCTCATCTTAAAAATCTCCAGGGATGGAGAATCAACCACCTCCCTGGGCAGCCCATTCCAATGTCTGATTACTCTCTCTGTAAAAAATTTTTTCCTAATGTCCAACCTAAACCTCCCCTGGCACAGCTGAAGACCATGCCCTCTTGTCCTACTGCTGGTTGCCTGGGAGAAGAGACCAACCCCCACCTGGCTACAACCTCCTTTCAGGGAGTTGTAGAGAGTCGAGGGAGGTGATTCTCCCCCTCTGCTTTTCACTGGTGAGGCCACACTTGGAGCATGGTGTCCAGTTCTGGGCTCCCCAGTACAGACAGACATGGATGTACTGGAGAGAGTCCAGCAAGAAGCCACTGAGCCCATTAGGGACTGAAAGATGTCTCCCATGAGGAAAGACTCCTCATAGTAAAAAGTAGAGTTATCAATTCTTGGAGATGTTCAAAAGTCATCTGGACAAATTCCTGGGCAACCAGCTCTAGGTGGCTCTAATGAGCAGAGGCTTTAGAGCAGAGCACCTCCAGAGATCCTTTCCAAACTCAACCATTCTGTGACTTTAACAATCTCTGACTGTGTGTCTGACTTGAACTGTGCTATTAAAACTACACAATAGAGCAGGCACAGGGTTGATGAATTACAGTCTCTGTGATCAGAGTGATTGCCCATTCTCCTTTCCTTTCCTCACACACTGGGGAAGAGATAATACAGCCTACGCCCCACTATTTGCATTTGAGGATTTGCGCATTTTTGTGGTGTATTATATTAAAAAACCCAAATATTTTATTGCTATCAAGAGGTGATGAATATTGGAGAAAAATTCAGCAGGTGTAATAACAATTACCTGTATCGACCAGGTTCTCTGCTGAACTCATTCATGGTCTGACGGAAGCTACGGATGATATCATGCATACCAACTTGTGTGGTCGTGTAGTCATGGTAGAGCTGGGAATAGGCTGTGATAGTCTCCTTAAAGAAGGATGGAGTATTTCCCATTAGTTCATCAGTATTTTAGATTTCAGAACTCTCCAAGTTCTTCCCATCCCTTCCTGAGACAGTGCACCAGTCCACATAAATTTTAACTGGAATGAGTTTAGCACACTAACTCTGACAGCGCAGAGCTGAGCTGCATTTGAGAAACTCTAAAGATACAATAGCAGAAGGTTGGTTATTTTGGATCCCATCATCCAGGAGGGGAGCACTAGCCAACTGAGCCCAGCTGCAGCAGCGAGCACAGCAGGTGCTGTGGCCACAAACCAGGCTGGAAAGATGGACAGTGCCTTGATAAGGTACCACAACAACAACACTTGTGGAGCTGACCAGTTTTATGGGATCCTCACCTCCACAGGGGAACAGTATTTTAATGCTGAAAGTATCTGGGAATGTCACCAACTTCACTACCACAGCAAAAGCAAATAGCATAAGTAACAGTGTTCATGCTTTTGAGTGCATCTGGCCACTTCTCACTGTGACATACTGCCAATATGAGGGTTTTTCTTTTAGTTTTTCTCCAACTCTTATTTGCAACATAGAAGAAATATATGCTAGTAACTGCTACAGAATCCCTGACCTTACCTCCTGTAGCAGGCTCCCCAAAGACAACCAATCAACTACTAAAAGTCACAAGATTTGTCTTTTTAGAATGTGAATTGAAAAGCAAATTATTTTAAAGAGAAAATTCAAAGCAACAGCATCAGAACAGAAAAACAAAGTGTATATGGACAATTCTTCCACCCACAGAGCTCCTGCTTGCAAGGTATCTCACTGACCTACAGCCCCAGCCCACCAGGCTTCTTTCTTGTGAGTGCTCCTTCTGCAGAGTGCCCACCCGCTTTCCAAGGGTCATGGCTGACCCAGTTTCCCTACAGCCACAATTAAGACCCAAAAGAGTAAAAACATACACTCTTTTGTCTCTGTAGGAAACACAGGAAAAAAGCAAAGACAGAACATATACATTACTCCATTTTGAGACTTGTTCACTTGAGGCTCATCTCGGAGATGCGTTGCTTCTAAGAGAAATTTAACAGTGCTGAAACTAAATCCATCAATTCCTTTGTTGAGCCAAAATTTTATAATATCCTAGACAAAGGTAAAAATTGAGAAGTTCAAGTGAGTCTAGCCCATTTGAAACAGTAGAGTCTTAAAAAGAAAGCTAAACCTTCTAGGAAATATTAATACGTAACAATTTATTTTTAAATTGGTACTTCAAATTTTTCAACAAGTCAAAATTAATTTTGTTGATCTAAGCTCAAATAAGATCTAAATAAAGTATGTCTTATTATTTCATCCAGTATAAAAAAGAAAACAACTGGTCTGTAACTTCTCCCATAATTCAGGAGACCTAAACCAGGGCGTGACTCGCTAAAAGATGCTTCTAATCTCATCCATCAAAACAATTGGGCTCATGCTAAGCACTGTTGTTGGTGAATACTCGTTCATGGCTGCACACAATTAGAACACATTGATTCAAATATGCAAGAATATGTTGTTCTGCAGAGACCTCGTGCCACCAATTTTCTTTTACACAATAGAGCTCTTAAAACATTTGTTCTCTCTTATTTGACTGATGTGGATTTTTTTCTATTTTATTTTCAGGGTTATTTATTTGCAGCAACACAAAAAATTATTATCCAACAATTACAAATGCTATTGATTTATAATTTCACTATCAAATCAAGAGGTTAGTCACTGTTAGTAAAATTATATCCTCCTTCAATAGCCATTATATTACTACAGTTTCAATTGCTCTAGTTTTAACAAAAGAAGTCTAAAGTTCAGTCCCTCGAGTGGTTTCTGCAAATGTTCTTTTAGATGTGATACTTGTCTTCATCTGAGGAAAAAAATCTTTTATATATACATATATTTTTAAAGACAACTATTAAATTGCCTTTTTTAAAATGTATGAAGTATGCTTGCCTGAATAGGCTGGACTGGAACTAGTCCACACTCAAGCTTTACAGATTTTTGTTTGGCAAATAAAGACTCTGCCTCACTGAGCTGCACTTCCTCGAGGCACTATTCTGAAAGCAGCAGCTCCAGTATGGTGTCTATCCAATACTGAATCTACCCAAAACATCCACACTTATGCCTGTGCTCAGCACAAATGCAGCACCAGGTATCAGCACTGCAAACATCAAGCACTGACATGGTTCTCACTGCCATCAATCTACATCTTTTACACAGGAAAGCTACAACATGCTGGCTGCTGAGTTTCCCTGTTCTTGCATCCCCTTGCATGGCTAAACCAAAGACTTAAGCTTCTCTACAAAAGTCCATTTGCTTCCTGCTCAGTCCTCCTAACCTTCTGGAACAGGATTTTGAAATAAAATACAAGACAAAGATTCTTCTTCAATGTGACATTCATAAGCATTTACCAAAGGCTGGTGTTACCAGGCCAAACTTACTAGGTTTCATGTCATCTTTTTGCTACTGGAGCCTCAGTAATGTGTTGTGTACCATGAAAAGAAATAATTAGCCAAGACAATTAAAAAGTGTGATGCTATGGAAAAAAGGTGCAAATGGCAAGACATGGCACTGAGGGAAGTATCAAGGCACAGAGAGGTTACTAGCAGAGTTCCTCAAAGACCCAGTCTCAAAAGCAGTCTTGTTTCATTATTTAGTTAAAAAGTATGACCAGCAGTGATTTGTTTCGTCAAGTGCATGCAGTACTCATGTGGTGAGGGGAGAGGTCCCACAGAGCTTGTGAGACCATCCCAGTAGGGCTGGACAGCTGTGGAGACTACTGCCCAAGAAATGCACCAAAATTCAACAGTTCAAAGTAGCAAACATTCAAGGATTAAACTGAAACACTTGAAGTAGTTGTACTACCTGATGAGGTACAACTTTAAGGAAGGGGGAAAAAGAAGCAGCAATTGTCAGACTCCCCATGTTCAGGCCTACTTCCCCATATTTTAATCAATTCTACATTGTCTTCTGGGAGACATGATGCAGATAGACATGAGATTCCACCACCTTCCCATAGTAAAAGCACTCTCACTGTGAAAACACTCTCATCATCCTTTTTCCTCTGTAAAGTCATCAGATATGTCGACAGATGGAAACTCTCTCCCTTATCCACAAGCTCAGGCATTCCTTGTAATTCAAATCAGCATTGCCTCAGCTTTCTTGAACATACAAACATCTCTCTGCTAGAACAAGGTGCCATTCCCACATTTGACTGGCTAATTAACAGTCCTTGTATCAAGAGAGATAAAAAATTCTCTCCACTTGAGCACATCAGCTCTGCACAGGCTTCAATGCAGGAGCAGTTTTTCCTTCCATATCAATCCTTCCATTAATTGTTGCCCTGGATACAACATGAAGTGCCTTCGTCCTTGGCTTTTGATGTAGAGGGGCACACAGTTAACAACCTCCAGACAGCAGTCATATTGCATTACTTGAGTACTAGCACCAACTTCAAAGCAAGTAAGAGAAATCTTGGGGCCCAGAGGGAGAAGCACCTACGCCAGTGTACAGGATTCTGCCCAGACATCTCTTCAGGTCGATTTGTTAAATTCTGGCCATCTGCATTTGAGAAAAACCTCAGGATGGAAGCGATGCAAGGACTAAGCAGCGGCTAAACAAAGGGATGGAGAGTCTCTCTCCAGGGAAGACTGGAAAATCCCTCCCCATTTAATCTACCTTGACAAGACCTGAAAACCAAATAAGCATAAACAAGCGTGGGAAAAACCCCTTTCAGCTGAAGGACAGGTATGATTCATAAGGAGCTAAGTATGAACAGTTTGCACGTAAGTTTAGTCTGAAAAGTAGAGGGGTCCTGAAGCATCAAAGCAATTTGAAGATAGACTTTAGTGGGAAGGGACAGGGAAAGGGAACTCCTTTTGAAGTATAATAGTCTGTTCCAAAGAAAAACATCAAGATCTTGCCAGGCTCTTGTGAGAGCAAGGGAGTTAAGTCCGCAAAAAAACGCAGTAGCTGTCCTGTCTTAAAATCCAAGGACTGCAACACCACCTGTACTACCACTCATGGATGATTTTATTCAGATTTTTTTGCCGGTTCCTTGTTTGCTTTTAAATTAAAAAGACTGGAGTGAAGTAGATACTGGAAGCACTACAGGAACAAAGCTTAAATTTTGCTTATAAGCTTAATGTTTTTCTAGACAGTTTTTTGTTTCAATTGTTTACATATGCTACAATCATTGAATTACTTCCAACTAGGCTGCAAATTGTGCATCACAAATAATCAGAGAAATCAAGTGTACAAACAGCTGCTTTGCTGTTGGGTCAGCAGCAGTGGGTTATATACTTACATGGATTTCTTGTTGGACATCAAGGTTGCGAAAATTCAAGTCTGGTTGTTCTTTCCCAAACTGATGAAAATAACATTGCTTTCTCACATCATCAAACTGCCAGCTGGAATTCCCAAAGACACTCACCTGTTCATGTAAGAGAAGGAGAGAATAAGAACTCTTCATTTAACAAACATTTACTTCTATGCATACTTTAAAATGTGCAGCATTACAAGCATATAATATAAAGCACAAAATGCCTAATCAATGGACTACCTTGTGAGTAGATTTTGGTATTTAGGTTTTTAATTTCTTTTTCCTATTAGCTGCTCTCCCTTTAGTTGTGCTTTGCCACATGTGTTTCTTGTTCAATGTTATGGGGATTTTTTTTTTTTTTTATTAAGTAGACTTTCATTGGGAATTATTTGGAATAGAGGGGGAAAACATGTCTGGGAGCATTTATTTTGGAATTGCTTTCCCTAAAACTTAGTAAAAAAAGCTTTAGTTAACTTAGAGTTTTCTGCAATCTGGTATTATCTCTTTGAAGCACCAACAACAGTCAGTATGTTAAAAATGTTAACTTTATCATCATCTCTGTTATAGAAGATCCCAAAAGCTAAGATAGCTCTTAAGACTCTAAGTTTAGAGAGAAATTATATTAACTGGTACAAAGTATTAATTCTACCTTGAGTTTTTAGAATATACAAGTTCTTACATATGCACCCATCAGTTCAAATTTCAAATAAATCTATTTGAAATAGACAACACATGTTCTGGCCTGATCACCTTCCAGAAAAAAAAAAAAAAGCCAAGAACACATTGTTTTGTTTCCTTCCTCACCCACTACGATTTCAGAGGAGCTGACATGAAGTTTCTAGAGCAGAGTACCCAGACATAGAAAGGGGCACGTGTGAACAACTTGTGCACAATTACTCTTTTCTGTGTTTGTTTAATGAATGAAGATTAACACGGAGGTAAAGAAACACAAGTAATTTTAAAAATTCTGTTTAAATGAGGAACGTGTCCCCTCCCCATCTGGTTTAAATGTTAATCTGCACTAGCCCATGTAGAAACATCAGTTTGTACCTCTCAGTTGACACTTATAACCCAGCATACATTGGGACAATCATGCTACAGCTGCTTTTGCTCTGTGGCAGCCTGCATCCAGCCTAGGATTTGCATATGTCCCATCCCATGTTTACCCAGTTGTTTGGAGGAATGACTGAACCAGCAGCCTCCATGCAGTCCTGCCAGATGTAGTAATCTGTGTACTTCCCAGTCCGGTTGCGACTCAGCTGAAACCATCGGTGTTTGTCACTTGTGTGGTTTGGTATTAAATCCATTATCACCTTCAGCCCTTAAAAATCAAAACAGTTAGACTCACTAGAGTTTGCTAGTAGCTGGAAGACATCTTGCTGGTACTGTTCCCCCCAGCATGTTGCCTGGGAGGGAAGGAAGGGTGAAGAAAAAAATCAGAACAGATTTCTGCTGTTATGAATCACTTCCACTAACTCTGACTTCAACATCTGTCTCACACCTCCCAGGTGGGAAAGGCACTTCACCAGTCTAGCATCAGGGAACACATTCTTCATCACTCCCCCTAAAGGCTACATATTTTACTGAAATCTCAAATGTTTTTGGACTGGCAAACCATTTTCCCTTCAACTCAACAGCTGTAAGAAGAAACACCTGAGCAAACATTTTGTCTAAGGCAGAAACGCAGCAAACCAAGGATGCAATTACAGGAAGGAAGTGCATGTTCAGTCAGAAACAACTGCACCTCAGCCTTGATCCCCAGACTGGATGCCCATAACACATGTACAAGGGAGCACAGATGGTGTGCCAGCCCACCACCCACACACACCCTCGGAGGGGACCATGCCTTGCAGAGGACACGCAGCTGCCCAACGCTGCTGCTGCAGCTCCCTGTGCCTTCAGTCCTGCTCCCAGCATTCCCCTGGCACTAAAGGGTATGACACTGCAATCCCAGAGCTCATGCTGCTGTGGAGTTCACTTGTACCCTTTGCTGGCACCTCCATCTGCTTCCGCTCAACGCCACCAAGGGGGGAATTGCCAGGTGCACAAACTGAAATCTCAGGTTATAACCTTGCACTGTAAGGTACATCTTTTTAATAGAGTTACTTTGCTCAGAGGTGCAGCTTACCTCTGTCATGTATAGCTGCAATCAGATTGTCAAAATCACTCATAGATCCAAAAATGGGATCAATATCATAGAAGTCTTCAGCTCCATATCCAAGGTCTTTTAAAGGGGACTTAAAGAAAGAGGTGATCCAGATGGTTTTTATATTCAAATATGTAATATGGTCCAGTTTTTCTTGGATGCCTATTTAAAAAGAAAAAGGCATTATCTGTTTAGAAAGGACAAAAGATTTTTGTTTAAGTTTGGCATGGGCTCTCAAAGATGGTACACAGGTCTCAGTACATAACTATCCCTTGATCTTACTGATCTCAGGTAGCAGGACAGTCTTGACCTTTCTTCAGGGATAGCATGAGATCACAGAATAGAAATCATTCAAAGCCAATTTTACATGGAAAATAAAGCAGAAATCAAAAAGGTTAGATCAAAACAAATTTACATTCTATATTATAAAATATTTACAATTTCGTTTAATAAATTTAACACCCACTTCTGAAAACAAGCTCCTATATTTTGTTAAAAAGCAGTAACAGCATTGCTTTCCCATTTCAAAGAACATCAGTTAATCCTCAGACCACCCAAAGGGAAGCACAATGTTAATGTAAAGATCCCAGTTTTTTCCTGACTTAGGAAAAGTCTCTTATGGGTGAGATAAATAAATAATTGTGATTTGTGAAACAAATGGGTGATTACATCAAAATAAAACAAACGGATTGTAAAAGTTAATTACACCCCCATAAAGAAATAAAACAGACCTTTACAAGGTCAAGAGGCCTAAAACCTCCTTACTATCCTAAGAATAAAATATAGTAGAACTTTAAATCTTTAGGTGGCTGTTCGTCCAAGAATGCATGAATTATGACTGGTTGTAGAGATAACCCTTTTAGCTTTAGCTGTAAGAAAACCCATATATTAAATACTTAGCAAAAACCTGTAGAATGTATATGTATATGATATAATTAATATGCATGAAGTAGCTAAGATAAATAATAAATTTACCCTGTAGTAGGGGTGTGCAGATTTGGGAAATTGGTCCCCATTTTTGTCATCCAGCCAGCTGCTTGCTTTTACCATATAATAAACTATTATTCAAAAACTTATAGAAACTCTAGACTTTGTTTATCACATGGGGGTTTTCTGTTGTGTTTTGTAAGGACTCCTCACTGCAACCTCCCCTAGTATTTTTAAACCCAAATCTTTTCATCTCCTTGACATGTACTACTGGCATGCAGCCACAGAAACAGTTTTTGCTCTTCACTTGGCAGTAGAGCATAGTGTGGCTAATGCTTCTTGTTTAGAAATGTATTGTCCATTTTGGTGTCAAGCCTTCTCTTTCTACAAGGCAGTCTCAGCTAAGCTACCAGTAAGTGGCATTGTCCATGCATTCTTAAGAGATAAGAAACAGCTAGACCACGAGCAAAACAAGAAGTAACACATCTTTCTCTCCTCTTTGTTGTTTGGCTGCTTTTCCTACAGAAAACTAAAACTGACAAAGTGCTCAGCACCACCCATCCTCCTGACTGACCTCAGTTTTGTGGAGGTATTTTACTCTGATGGTAGCTGTGTTGCTGCTTGCTCTCAGCCCCATCTCTCCATTATAACATCCATCCTAACACCAGGCTTAGGGTTAACAACTTGAGCAAGCAGCTCCTGGATTTATTCATGACAATGTGAGTTACCATTAATGTTGTCAGACTACTTTTCTTTCCCCTCTCCATTAGGGTGGCTTTGTCTGTTGGACTGTATATTTCTATTGGTTATGTTCTTCATACACACACACACAGTTTTGTACACACCAAGAATGAAAACTGACCCACCTTTCAGATCCCCATTCCCATCCATGTTGCTGTCCTTGAAGGAACGAGGATAGATCTGATAAATAGGACCAGCTTGCCACCAGTCAAGGCACTTTGGAGAGAGAGCAATAATCGCAATCGTAGCGCACACAAGTGCAGCAGCAGCAGCAATTATGAGCCAGAAGAGAATCTCCCTGGTGATTCTGTACCGGGCTTGGCTGGAGAACTTCAGCAAGACCTCCTTTGGCATCCCAGCATAAGGCTTCAGCACTGTCTCTTCCTCAGCCACTGGGTCCACATCAACAGCGCATGGTTTTGGCATTTCTTCTTGGCTACTGGTATCTCTTTCCTTGTCATCAAAAGCCTCATTTTGAACAAATCCATTGTTCTCCACACCTCCCTTCTCACTCAGCTCCATAGGTAAGCTCTTAGCTTCCTCCTCAACTATTTTATTTCACGGGTCGTGTCCTGGAGACTTGGCCAGAGCAAGAAACCGTTGTCTAACACACCTTTGTTTAGTGAAATGAGAAGCAGTGCAGTTAGCATCTGGTTGATAATCAATCCTGACCAACTGATCAAAGTTCAAAAAGGGACAAAAAGGGCAAAGTGCTCCCAATTTTTCACAGAATCAGCACCTTCAGCAAGATAACAGAATGCTATTGTTCATACCAGCTGAGCACAGTTACGTTTACTGTTGCTTTCTCCAGTACACCAAACTTCTCTTCCCTTTGACAGCGGGGGGGGGGGGGGGGGGGGGGGGAATATTTGGATTTTACCAGTAAAAGATCTGGTAAATATGCAGCTTTCCAGACAGGCCACAGTCTCCCCTACCTAAAGCAGTCTGAATATGGCTACAACACAGACAGCAAGAGAAAACTACTGGCCCAAAAGCAACAATACAAACTAAGAAGAAAAGATACAAGGGCTGGTTGTGCTTCTTTTTCTCAGCTTAGAAAAACAAAATAACCCAACCCAGCCCACCCACAAATCTTAAGCACTAACAACTGCTAAGGCACATACCGATCTGGGATTTGCAGCATGAGACACGAGAGGGATTGTTAAACCCAGAGCTAGCCCAGGGTCAAGACAGGACAGCTCTGCACGGGCATAAGCAAAACCTAAAAGAAAACCACACAGCCCTCCTATTAAAATCCACCCCCCCACCATTAAAAAAAAAAAAAGAAAAGAAAAAGTTAAAAGGAACCCTTCCCTTCTCCCTTCTCCCCTTTTTACTACCCTAGGCAGGAAAAAGCATTGCCCAAAGTCTGCACAACATGTCCATGTGTACACATCTGTATGCCCCAAGCCCCAGCTGCCCTGAAGCCAGCGAGTCTGCTTTTCTCAAGACATTGCCTCCAGCCAGCGCCCCCTGCCCGGCATACCAAAGGACACACAAAGCAATAGGTATTTGCCAAGGAGCTGCCTTATCACCTGTAAAAGTAAACACCTGCCCACGACCAAAGGGTCAGGGTCCCAGGGAAACTCTCATGGGCAACTGCAGCGGAGAAAAGGTTGGGTTTTGACTAAAACAAAGTGTTTATTTTGTTTGACTCAGACCATGAAAGTAGTTTATAAACTAAGGACCATAAAAATTCCAGCACACAATATCTGAATAGCTCCAATGCATTATCTCTTCAGTAGCTGAGCTAAGAAGAGGTGTTTTATGCTGACAGATTTAATCCTTTTCTTTCCCTTCCTCACAGCAGTGCCTGGCAGCAGCCTCAGCCTGTGCAGCGTCAGGCAGGTGCCAGAGCATCTGAGATAATGGCGATAGTTTCAGTGCCTGTAATTCTGTATTGCCAGGAAATTCAGAAGTGGGAAATTATTTGAAACAGTCTCACTCCCATCTAATGACTCTACAGTCTCAGCTTCATCACAAGAGTTAAAGTTACCAGGCAGACACGGTTCATTCGGCGCATAAACTTGTATTCAATACAATGCCAACCACTCCACACCACATTTCAATTGTTTCATTCCACTGACTTAACTTTCAATTAAAATAGGAAATTTTAATTGAAAATTCTGTGTAAATACAGAATTTTTTTTAGCTTGCATCACATACACCTCAAGACATAGTACTCCCCATCTTGCTTTCCCCCCCCCCAAACTCAGAAGTTTAAACATGCCCATAGCTTCCTGCACTACCTAAAAACTCCTTCAAGCACCTAAGCATGTCAGAGGCAAGAGCAAAGGATGACCAAAATGCAGCTGCCTGCCACAGATGGACTGGTCAGCCAAGCCAATGAGACTCAGGATGGTCAGGTGCAGAGAGGGCTTGATGCCAGGGCCAGGAATGTCTGAGAACACATTCACAGCACCCCATCATGCTCTCAGTTTGCTTGGTACCACATCATGACTGCACCAAACAAAACCTGCCACAAGCCACAGTGAGCATCTCTTCTGAAAAATACAGGCCAAATGAGGATCCTGACATTTTACCATTTTGCAGCATGGGCATACAATGACAGAAGGTGGGTGTCAGAGCATTTACATACTTTAGACACAGTTCAGCACTTCTGCAAGTCCCAGAAAGCATCTCTGGCACATCACTTGGACACAGACATGTCACTCAGTATGACAAATAGCTGCTCAATAGGCAATGCTACATGACTGTGACCAAAGCTACAGTTTTGTGTCTAATTCACCAGCATTTAGTGCTAATTTAATCAACTCTTGACCACTTGGTCTGGCCTTGCATTGCCTCTTGCCTCATGCCAGGTGAAGTATTTCAGCAAATGCAAAGTGAGCCAGATTGGGAAAGAGATTTGGCTAAAAAAAAAAATAATTTTATTCTTCAGAAAGTTCTACCCCCAGAAAACCACACCAATGAATGCCTCAGCCAGACATGCACAGGAAAGAGGAGGAGGGCAGCAGGCAGGGAGAGGGGCCAGGACACAAAGCCCAAAAACTGAACAACACTCCAGTCAAATCACAGCCTTCAGGTCTCAACATTTCTTTTAGTCCATTCTCATCTGTCCCTCAGAGAAAGTCAAGTAATCAAACAGTCCTATCATTTCACTTCTGGGAGTAGAAGGCAGCTAAGTTTCACACCCACCGACACTGCTGGAATCAGAGATAGGGAGAGGGTTTAAATTCCATGAACGGCTTATCCCGAGTCATGCATGAAATCTGCAGAGGATCAGGGACCTAACCCCAGTTCACCAAAGTACTACATCACCATTACACAAAACACTATTGAAAGTCTGGTTGCAAGTGAGTATTCCAACTCCCCCCTCACCTCTTTTCTTTAAGCCAGTAAACTCTGTGATGATAATCGCCTGCACAGACCCTGTTCGCTTGATCTAAAGATAGAGGGAGATTACCCTTACCCTGCATGTGTTTTACAACTGATAGAAGCCAATTTAGTATTTCAGTAGTCAGAAGCTGCCACTGCTCTCCGTATGCACAGTTTGGAAACCATTACTTTCCCCTTATTTGAACATCTTGTAGGAGCACAAGGGCCAATGCCTGCTCTGCAAATCCCGCTGTGCGAAAGCCATGCCTTCAAAAGAGCCCCTCTTGTCCTAATGTAATCCTCAAGTAATATTAAAGGCTTATTTATACCTTAAGTAGGAGAGATCGTGTCTTAATTGCCAAGCGCCTGGCTGAAAAGAGGAGGATTATACTGCTATGGTAGATAAACGCAGCACGCAGGAGGCGGAGGCCATGGATAGGATACAGTGACACAATCACTGTAAGGTTAAAACAGAACATAAACCATGCTGGAAACTACCAAGTGGCAGTCTTGGTGAACATGACAGTTTTTAAGAGTTGGACTGACCGGGCTTACAGTCAGACTTCAGTCGTATTTCAGATCAACTCCACGTTGCTACATAAGAAGAGCAGAAGCACAAGCAGGTACCAGCGGAGTACAGGTACACTTAGGATAGAAATCTGGACCTTGAATACTAAAAATTCTTCTAGAGAACCTGCAGTAAATATACAGCCAAGGAGCTTAAAATAGGAGAACGAACCCAAGAATCTGGTATTGTCCTCTATATGTTTTTCCTCATAGACTAAAAATAAAACCACACAGGTATTTTGTTGTTATTACAGACCTTTCTTTTTCTTCTTCTGAACCTGAGGAGTTGCTTGCCTTAAAATTATTTGATAAAGGAAAACTGTAAACTTCATCTTAAGAGAGGCAGATCACCAACAATTCCCACTGAGCCTTAACTTTTTCCTTTTAAAATATATTTTATGTATGCAGGCATTATGTTTCTGGCTTGCTCTCAAGCAATTCTCAAATGGTTCCCCTCCTGAGCAATTTTATAGTTTAGCAGGAGCAACTAGCCAATGCAACTGTGTTAGCAGAATCCACTGAAAAGCATTAAGGAGTAAAGAAAACACTTCATATTCTCTGCCAGTTACTCTGTTTACCTCAGGGTTAGGTAGGGAAACAAAACCAATCGGTATGTGGGCAGTAATAGCTGCTATCTCCACACAGATTGCCATGGTTATTTCTATAAGATGGAGGGGTTAATTTCCTCAAGTATTTCTTATATATAATTATTTAGATGCACTGACTGACTTAGCATCTACTGTTTGATGCTCTACAAATGCCAAGTAGCTTGCCAGTTACTCAATACCATACATATTATGCCAAAGACCATGCAGAGGGGTGATTATGCACCCTAATGTGCTAAGTGTAGGAAGACGTTTATTGTTAAAAAGTTCTCTTGCTTAACGCTTTTTCATTAAAAGGTTTGTTGCCACTGGAACTGGTCTGACATAATGCACTTTACTGCTAAATATAACCTCATTATTTCCAGAATCAGGGCCAGCTTTACACCTATGGAAAAAGGCACACAGGACGCTTGTCGTTTTTTCTTCAGCAGCCCCCACAAGACTAGAGGATAATCTGACCTTTAAAGTTGCCTTTCACTCAGCACTAAGAAAGTCCTCTCTTGACCCAGAGGGCAGCTGTCAAGAGAGAGATGGTCTCCAGGAACAAGTTTCTGACACAGTATCTTTTACCCTGGGAATCCATGAGCATGTCTGAAGTTTCTGCCACCAGCCTGAAGTCCTGGGGTGGTAAAATGCAATTGCATAGGACACTGTTACATGGTTTGACAGGGGGGTTGTTACTTTTTTTAGTGCTCTTAGTCCACTAGTGGACTATGCGATTAAAGGTTAATGTCATTATAAATGCTGTAATTAGCTACTGCTTGGCCCCTGCCCCCCACGGCTGATCACCATGGCTATTTTTAATGAAAACAATTTTCATTAATTAATTAATTCTTGCTGTTATCGTACTTGCAAGAACAACAGCACGCAGCATTGACTCCTTCCAGGTGCCCTCCCTTGCAGAGGGTCAAACACTGTCACACCCCCGTAGAAAATCTTACCTAAACTCCAAGTTTGTTACCTCTCCAGGAGGAAGCTCAGTCACATAACTGCAGCCTTCTCAGTTTACCCTCTTCTCTTTACAGCACTCATCCATTACATTTCTGTCCTAGGAGATGACAACTTCAAAGGATTTTCTTTTCCAGCCTACTCCTTGAAACTTTTACCAGCAAGAGACACAGACCTCGATTTTACCCTTGTGCGAACTGAGAATGTTCAGCATAGTACTGAACTCTGTCAGACTGTTGCTGAAGTTTTGATGGCTATAAACTCGAGTGACTTCGTGTTACTGAAACATCCCTGAAATGGGAGATTCTCAATACAGACAGCAGAGCCAGGCAGCCCAACAGGAAGCCGAGCTGAAGCTCAAGAAAATAAAATGGCATCACACTGCATCACCACCTCATCCATCCTTTGGGTTATCAAAAGGCAGCACCCCACAAACTACATCTATCCTTGATGGGGCTTATTTCTGACAAAAATTTACATTCACTCAGTAGTAATCAAGGAGTAAGTTTTGGTCTGTTGAGCACAAAGCATTTCATCATGTGGAAGGATGAAAGGACTTATAGGAAGGGGCAGTCAGGCAGGGAATACTGTGTTCTGCACAGCTGTCACTGTGTGAGCACTGCTACTGCCATACTATACAAGCTGTGCTGCTTTTCACAGTGCCTGCTTCCCCACCTGCAGGAATTACACACATAGTATCACAGCTATATATGGTGCTCTGTATGAATTTACTCCTTTCCATGTCTCTCTAGGTGCATCCAGATAGGCTTTCCTGCAAATAATTTGCTTTTTCAAATCATATATCAAATTGGTGACAGGCATTTCATGATCAAGCCTACTCAGGTCGTGCTCCTGTGAAATAATTTCCTGCCAAAAGAGCTCAGTTCATATCAAAAACCTCTAGTCTTTGTACAGAAAGCTTCACTTGCTAGCACTGAATTGCATCCCAAGGTTTTTGCAATGGCTGCTTGGGACCAACAGTTCACAGATTCCACATCAGACCATAACAGTCCAGTAACAGTAATGCAAGTGAGTGTGCAAAAAAATCAGTGTGAACACTGGGAGTAAAAACAAAGAACTGGAAGTATACATTTTATTAAAAAGCCCCCAAACCAACAAAAACCCAGTTCTCCAACTCGAGTGGATGGATGTAGCTGCCAAACAACAGCTGGCACGTGCAAGGTGATGCATTCAAGGAAGAGGTGCTGTGGCCAGCACAGACTAGAACTGTGCATCAGGTAAACACTCCACAGCTATAAGAAATCATTTCCAAAGATACACACACCATTCACTGCAGACATAAGTAGCAGAACTTAAATTTCACATTCACATGAACATACAAAGACTGAAATTGAAGACAATCCAAAAGCTTTTATCTAATTCACTTCAAAGCATAAGGGTTACTAGGATCATATGAGAAGTTACATCTACAAGATATAAACTTTGTGGGGTTTTTTTTAAGTTCAGAGAAACAGCGCTGGAAATATAGAAACCACACGTAAAAATTGCTGCAATCAGTCACACACTTGGATCTCTCTGTTTTCCTCTTTAAAAAACTGAGTGGGAAGTGAAATGCAATAACTAATCTCTGAAACAGTAGCATGGAACTTGCTACATGGTTTTAAGGTAAGGACAAGTAGGACTGAAGGGATGAACGTAAAATATATTTCACCATTTTAAAATTTCACAGCCAGCACAATGCAAAAAATACTACCTAAAAGCAGAGACTAAGAAGTTGTTGTAAAGCACCACACTTCCAAATACGTCACACGTTGTTTGTGTTAGCAGAGTTTTTCCTACAGTGACATACTTCCAAATTAATGTAGATTTATTGGAGCCACAAAAAGTATTTTGGTTTGATTTCATACAATCTCTGCTCCCAAAGGTGAAATATTATTTTAAAAATACTAGAAAAACACATTTGCTTTACATATCCAGGCCAAAAACCTTAATGCACAATTAAACTTAGATATGTTTATAAAGATGGATAAAAGATTTTAAAAAAATAAATCTAAGAGCGCATTATCCAGTTTCTCCTAAGAACAACAAATTAAGTACTGTAAATTATTTGTCCAAGATTAAGCAGACATCCACCATTTTGCATGTGAATAACCTGCCAAACAAACCAAAGAACAGAATTTGACAGGGATGGCATTAAGAAGTTTCCTTGTAAAAATAATGGGAAATATATTTTCATTAATGTGACCAGACTTTAACATGTATTTTACTTCACTTTAAAATGCATTTACTTCAGTGTTTCCAACTAACTTCTGAATGTAGAGTATTTGGTAAACTATGTTTAATGTTTGCCTCCCAAAGAAGTAGGTAAATACATCAACGTAGAGAGGTGCATTTTCACCACAGCTCTTTTAGCACATTTTTTTAAAAAGACAATTCAGATTTTTCAAGGAAAAAAGTAATACTCTTGCAAACAATATAACATACACAAACGTTTTCGGGTACCCTTTCTAAGTTCTGGATACTTAACTCCCAAAAGTAGTGTTTTATCTCACAAGACAGAATTTTCATTCATAAGACAGAAATTTCATTACGAATTTCTGTCCAATTTCTTTCACTTAAGCTTTGCAGCTATTTCAAAGTGATAAAAGCAGTACTTCTTTGTTTACAGATCTGACGAACTTTCAAGATTGTCATCAGAGGACTCATGAATTTCATTCTTTCCAGCTTTTTAAAGGTCAATGGCAGTATCCTTACCACACGAAACACTATTATACCATAGATTCAACTTTCCCACAACTCACCTTAAATTCTAAAACGTCCGAGAAAGCAGAAAACCAGGGTAAAAGTAATTTCTTAAACAGACTTGACACAACAGGAAAAATTATTTCGAACAAGACTGTTACAATTAATTGCCACAAGTGTTCAGAATGTATCTTCCTACTACACAGTGTTTTTCTTCCTTTACTAGGAAGGACGACTGCTTTCAGACAAAGATTACCAAACTGATGGCGAATGTCCATTTTTTTCTCTCCTATCAGCCCATCTCCGTGACCTGAACCCTTATCAGTCTTTGTTAAGTTTTAAACGTCGGTGCTGATGCAATCATCAGTTGATGTTAATTTACAGTCACTAATAGCAGCATCAGCACAACAAAGACTTTTTCTGTTGGAAATTCCCCGCCAAGCTGCACATAAACAAATAAGGACAGCCAAGGGCAGAAGCAGGAAGTTACTCATCAGTGGAGAAGGAAGATCTCAATACTCCCCAGCAGTCTTTAAATCCAGGCATCACAGCAAAGGTGAGCTTTACAATTTCTGAAGAAATTAAAATAAGGTCTTTGGGAGAACACGACCTTTCAGATGTACAAAGAGCCAAGCACAGCGGCACTGATTAAGTGTGTAACAGAGTGAATGATGGAAACAACAGGTGACCACAAGCAGTGAGCTGAACACAAACAGGAGGCCCAGTCTTGCTAACATGCAAAGGCTGCTCATCGTTTGATCACCAGAGAAACAGCCAGGTAGGAATATGAGAGGTATGAGCCACGCATAGCTAAGTCAGGTCTGTACAGTAACAGTCCAAATAAACACAAGCAGGACAAGTTCAGATTGGCACACAGAGAAACAGGTTACAAAGACACCAGAATGCAAGTGGAGCTTCAACTGCATGAGCTGCATACTTACCTGGATTATTCTGTGTCAATTCAGTGACTTTGGGTATTTTTATGTGGTTTTGTCAAATTGCCTTCATCTCTGGGAGCATCCTATGCAGTTGCTTACCTGCACCGGTGCAGCTACCTTCCTCTGACTTCATTTTCATTTTAGAGCTAAAAAAGAACTATAAAGAATCAAAAGCAACATGCCTTCAGTAGACAATCCTTAAATCTAAAATTTGTTTTTTAGCCCAACAAAACCCAAATTAGTTGATAGATTAATATCTGCTTAGCACTGTAGATTGTTTTTTCTTTTTGCCAGCATAGACCTGATAACTAATCTTTGGCAGCACTGCTTTTTGCTTCATCTTCCAGAGGTAAAAATTGCCCACTACAGTTCAGTTCAATGCTGTAACTTATCTCAAGTTCCTATTGACTTTGATTTTCACTATGAACCTTTAAAGTGCTAAAGAAAAATGACTGGTTTTCTGAGGCTAACTTTACTTTTTAAGATTTAAGCCAGTGATTATGGCTGACTGTACAAAGGCTCAGAGGCTAACTGAACTCCACTTTATACGTATCAAGAACCTACCTAGCCACTAATAGCTCACCTGTGATGCGTTAAAAGAACTGACAACAAGTGTACAGTTTGTTTGGTTTTGTGATTTTGTTCTTCTCGCTTTTGTATTTTGGTTTGTGGGGGTTTTTTTGTTTTTGTTTTTGTTTTTTTTTTTTTTATTCCCCCCACATCAGCATCAGAGTCACATAAGGCCCAGGAAAAGTATCGATATTTTGGTCAAGTCTTGCAAAGGTTTGCATGCAGGCTCAAATAACCACATGAAGATCCAGCCCAGTAAGAGGAGACCATCAGAGTAGTTAACTACCTCTCATAGGAGATTCCTGAGAAGGTCAGTGAACACCATTTGCATCTGTTTTGTTATTCCCTATTCCATTTAACATGTTAATGAGGGCAGTTAAAATAGATCTTTATTTTACTCAAGATTATCAGAGAGCAGTTTTGAGAACTGACATGTCTCTGTCTCTGTTACAGGAGAAGTCATAAAAATGAAGTCAAGCTGAATTTTACACATCAGAAAGACACGAGGTGGAAAAGGTACTAACCACTCTCAGCTTTCTACAGAAGTATCGTTACATTAGTTATCAGGTGGCAACATAATTAACATAACATAATTTTAAAACAAATGTTAAAATTGACAAGTTACGGCAAATACATGAACAAATTTTATGAAACATTCAGACTTCTCATACTAAGAACAGAAAGTCAAAAAGGACAGCTTTTCTTTTTTCCAGGCTGCTGAAATCTGCACAGTATTTTGATTAAACTACAAACATGGTTAGAAATCGTATCCAAGTGGATGCATGAATGGCAAGTAGTGTTAATTTAGAGGAAAAGAAGTTGTCTGGATTTACATTTTGATGTAGCTGTGCAAGCTATGGTCCTTCACTTTGAAAAATCTCTACTTCTATACACTTCTATACAATGAAAGCATAAACCCTTTTACAGGGAGACTATCACATAATGCAAAAAATCTAAACAAATAAAAGTTCATAGAATTGGAGGCTATGGAGTACAAGAACTCTCTTCGGTGGAATAAGACATTAAACTTTCAGCTCATGAGGAAAGCATGCAGGGATTATGCTGTACAAGATCCAACAAAAAAGCTCAAAGAAGTTACAGATTTATAGACTCAAAGATCTACAGGTAGTTCAAAAAGACATCAAATCTACAGTAACACTGTTCAAGCACGTTGTTACTCTGCAAGTATCAACATCACAGACGATTTCATTCTCCTTTTCCACTCAGCTAAATAACTTCAGTAATAAGTGGGGGAAAAAAAAATCAGTAGAAGTTCTAAAACGAGAGCATTAACATCAGAAAAATTTCTATCCAAAACACTGCACAATAATGTAACTTTATAGATCTAACCCTAGATTTTTAAGAAACTTCAAGAAATGAATCGACTAAAAAGTCAAGTGTAATCTGAATCTTTAGACTTTAAATGAATCCTCTCCTGTAGCCAGACCAAGACTCATTCCAGTTGAACTTGGGACAGACTTGCCCTAGGAACACTACATGTTGTTTGCACTCTGCTGTCTCCCACAGAGAAGCCTACTTAGAGACTTCTGCCTTACTGTAACAAAGGCTCACGTTTGCTACAGAACAAATACAAATCCATCAACTAAGAGACACCCCATAAATCCTACTGAGTTATCTTTTTATACGGAACACTTGCATCTTCTTAATAAGTCGTTGTCAAGAAAACAGAAAACATGTCACACTGTTTTAGCAATCCTTTATTGAAGATAACAAGTTGGTTATGTTCACTGTATTGTATGAAACATCACAATATCATACTGGGAAGGTACTATCAGTACAGGGTTGGACCAGAGCGGACAGTCTGAACAATAAACCATTTTGCATTCTTCATTCCCTATCTTTTAACAACCCCAAAAAAACCAGTAAAGGGACAAATACCTGTTAACATCATCATTTAAAACACTTTAACTTACAAGGCTAAAATCTAATGAATAAATAAAATATATTGTGGCAATAATCTTCTCTAGACCAAAAAAAAAAAAAAAAAAAAACAAATCAGATACACAGTGAATCAAAATGACTGGGAAAGCTGGCCTTCGGCACCAGTATGAAAGAGTGTGTGGTTTTTACAGACTCACCATGGGGATAAAGTTACAGAAAAATACCATGAATTTCATTTCACACAAAACCAGTTGATGACTGTCATTAGCTTAAAACTACACACAAGGGCAATTACATCCTCGCTGAAACACAGTTTAAACAAATAGGAAAATGTTTACAAGGCATCCACAGCATGTAAATCATGTACAGATGGATACATTCATTGTTTCCCCTCCCCAATAGCTTTTATTTTAGATAAATACTTTACTCTTCCCCATTTTCAGCATTTACTGGACTCATTACATGCACAACTCAAAGAAGTCAGAAAAGAAGTCAAGGTTATTGCAAAAATAGAATTAAACTAAGAATCTTCAAGTACCTTACATGACAGCCACTCTGTACCATGCCCATTGCTTATAAAATGAAAGGTCATCGAACCCATGAAAATATCTCTAATATTTTCTTAATTTAAAATAGATAATTTTAAGTGTATTTATAGTAATCTCAAAGTGATAATTTGAACTTTGAAAATAATGCAAACAATTAAAAATTATACCCATATTACACAAGACTTCTGTATCTTAAGCTGAAAAAAATCAAAAAAACTATAGAAAACCACATATAGAACAAAAAAATAATCACAATTTACATTATAATAAAGGCAAATTTTCAGCATTTTTAAAAAAACCTGCAGCTGTGAGAGATGTCAAAGCAAGTCACTACTAACTATAAATTCACCAGTTTGGTTTTTTTAAAAGATTTTCTCTAGCAAGAGTTTAAGGGTGTGTTGTACACATGCGTAAAATTCTTACTGGTTTTAGATGCCTAGAATCTTCATATATTATTGCCAAATACACTTATCTTCAAGCAAGCAGTAGGCAATGTATCACAATTTGGACACCGCAGGGAAACCCAACGGTCTGGTAATACAGGTAAAATTGGAAAATTAAAAAAAAAAAAAAAAGAAATAAAATACACATCTGATAGCGTATTGCCCAATTAAAATTACTTCCAAGCCACAGAGCTGCAAAGCCTTCCAACTCGGTAAAGTGAAATAAGTAATGTCTCAAACAATTACTTGTACTCTCTCATGCTTGTGTGTTGCACGTTTCATTTGGCCAAAGTGTATCTTCAGAGTACACCTACAATCCCATGCACCTCAGGTACATACACCGGTCTGCTGAGAGACTCCTTCCTTCCTTCCTTTTTAGGGCCAAAGTTCATTACAGATGTAATCAGTATGCCTGAGGCTGGTAAAAATACTGTAGTACAGGCAATGCTAAGAGTGGCAATATCAGAAAACACAAAAATGAACAAATGATGGAAAATTCTAATATCTTTCTGCCCATTTCACAAAATGTTGGAAATCCACCAGAATTTTTCCCTTGTATTGAAGAAATCAGATTTAAAAGTTTTTTTTCCCCCTTTCAGAATCAAAAGCATTTTAGTAGATTTGTAAGGCTACCACGGATCTTCTAGATCTCCAGCACCCTACAGGAAAAGAAGAGGAGAAATATTACTACTCACCAATACAAATGAAAACAATTTTGTTGCACTTTGGATTTCAGTGGCATAATTAAGAACACTAATGTAAGACAAACAATATTTTCCTTGTTTTCCATACCTGTCCGCTTCCACACACAAATATTTGCTGTTTGTCAACATTATGAGGGAACTTAATTTTATAAAACATGAATCCACTAAAGCTATTATAGCAAACAGATTTAAAACCCAAGATTTATCTAAAACTGTACTAAATCACAGCTATCAATACATACTACATGTGTGAACTACAAAACAAAAAAAATTTCTAGAAAATACTAAGGAGCTCAGCTCTTCAGGTATTCCTGGTCTGCAAGAAATTCCCACAGGTTCATTTTCATTAAGGCGGTGAAATCTGTACCTACTTTGAACAACTACATTTTTGTGATAATGTTATATATTATGAACTGACCATTGACACAAGAATTCCAGATTTCACTTATTAGCAAATGAGTTACCACCACTGCAAATTCCCAGTGTTATCACTGGTCTACCAAAATGCACGTACGTATTGCACCCCAAAAAACAAGAAACAGATTTGGTGGAAGGCAAGCTTTAGTAGAATAGTGTATTCATTTATATGGCTGATGTGTAACTTGAACCCGAGAAATGTTGCCCAAATAGAGGATTATGATGAATGATCCAAACCAAAAACTAAGCAAAGATTTGTAGAAACTAATGAATGTCATGAGTTAATGTGAGAAGCTAGGAAAAGTTTCAAGTCGTGTCAGAGTGATAACACTTCAAAGAAAGTTTATTACTTGCTTAAAAGAGTCAATATGCATACAGATATTATTCCACAGCATATGCTTTATTTTCACTTGAACACAAATTATTATAACTTGACACTAGGTACTAAATCTAAGTACATTTTCATTACTGGATATATGTTGTGCTACAACCTGGGATTTAATAACACAATTGTCTAGAAAAATAGGTATTTACGATGAACAGTGGATACAATCTATATTGGGGGGGGAAAAAATAATCAAACACATAAGTGACAACCTAAAATGTAATTGCTTTTGTAATTTAGTCGTAATAGAAACTATACACAATTCAAACACAAACATGCAGTATATGATGCTGGGGAAAAAAAAAGACTAAAGAATTTGTATAATTCAATTAAATTGCACGAAAGATACAACTAAGATGTGAATTGCTTTACAATGAACGAACATATACCATCAAAAATATTTTAAAATGTATTTAAAAGAAAAAAAAATTAAAATTTATTTTTGCATTATCATGTTAGATTCCTGTTGTTGGTGTCACAGGATTAAAAAAAAACAAAACCAAAACCTCAAATAGCAAGTTAACTGCTTGCTACACAACATAAGATGCAATTACTATTATATACCACAGCCACTGAACTTCTAAGGAAATAAGTGCTCTGTATAAACAATCTGTACAAATAACCAAAGTAAAACCAAACAGTCTTCTAGGATAGATGCGACAAACGTCGAGATACAAACAAAAGGAAAACACGCCAAGTGAAGCGAAGCGTTAAATCCTCTACGTAACAGCTTATGTCTGTTTATCGCTCATCTCATCGCTCCCCGCATCTTCGTCCGGGCGCTGCGTTGCGGGCGGGCGGTCCCGGTCCCCGGGGGCGGTGCGGGTGTCCGGCCGGGGCGGGGCGGGCTCTGCCGAGCGCTCGGGCCCGAGCCCCTGCGCCAGCCTGAAACTACTGAGCATCTCCTCCAGCAGGTGGCGGTAGTTCCCCCTATGATTAATTCTCATCTGCCTCAGCGCCTCCACCAACTTGCCCTGCGTTCCGCCTTCCTCGGCCGCGCCGGGGTCCTTTTGTTAAGATTCAAGACCCCAAAAAAATCATGTAGTTAAACTGGAATGTTTTCTAACGACATGAAAAAAAAAAAAAAAACCAAACCCAAAAACCCACACAACCAAACCCATTTTTTTTCCTCATTGAGAAAACATCAGCTTTGCTCTATTTTAATATAAAACACCTCATTAGGAATATACATCTTAGAATGATGTATTTCATGTTCATCTTTTGAGACAACACAACTTAAGAAACGATAACTATTAAACCAGCATTTTTAATAATTTCACTTCATTGTGAGCCAGTCATGGTGCCTCCTCACAATTAACTCAATATTTATTCAAAATGTCTTTTGATGAATATAGCTGATACTCCCCAAAACTTTATTCATTTGTCAGTGGAAAATTTTGAAAATTTAAGCTTCTTTAGCCACCAGGTCTATATATTTAACTATGAATTTCTGCACAGCCAATAGCAACACAGTTCTGTGAATAACTGAGAGAATAGTTAACCCTACTGATAGCAGTTTAGTTAAAAATAAATGCTCAGTGTTTTAGTAAACAATGTCTGATTTTCACATGCATGCTGCTGCCAGAAAAAAAGCAAGCAGCTACCCATTAGCACCAGGAGTGATGGTATTTGAATAACATAAGACACACCTTTGGCAGATTGTGTATTGCCTAGAAAAATTAGCATGTAGTACAGTTATTTACAGTCAAACCTAAGAACCTACAGCACAAAATCTGAGAAGCAAGCACTGGTTAAGGAATGGAAGTCTCCTCAGCAAAGGACCTATTTGGTTACAAGCCTTCCATTGAAAAAAATGTTGGTTTTGGGGGTTTTTTTTGGGATAGACTTGCAGATCTGTTACAGTGTTCTGACACGGACACTAGGTATTTTCACTTTCAAGTGCTAAAGCAGTACTTTTGCTTTAAGGGAATAGTACATTTTAAATTATCATCTAGCAACTTATCAAGCTAGACAAATGGAACTGTATCTCTGGAAGCTGGTAGATTTTGCAAGATATTAGAGGCACAATTCAGACTGTCCTGTTCTCATGCTGACCTCATTTTACTGTCATGTAGTCAAAAAGATTCCTAACTACAAGTATTGCTGTCACTCATTTATAAGCTTAATTATTAAGAAAATATTTTGGGGCCAGTAAGACTTTGCATGCTGTATGTAATGTTGCTGGAACAGAAGCCCCTAGACTGATTAGCACAGTCCAAGTTAAAAAGGGGACAATTTTACCACAAAAATTAATATCATTGCATATAATGCTGCCCCTCTAAGTTTAATTTGTTGCATAAATAAGAGACATACTTTCAAGGTAGTTTACTGGTCTTAGTTTGAGATGTTTTGACTCCCATGTACTAGCATTTTTATATTCAAATATGAAAATATTCAAGAGAATATTCAAGAATTCAATATTTTCTTAAAGAGCCCAATGAGGAGAAGCAAGATAAAGGAGGCAGTTTTAATGTATGAAGTGGGACTGGTTTAATGCCTTATCAGCACAAAGTCAGTGAAAACTCATGGCATCAAGATGAGGATATAGATGCATCCTGTTTCTTAGGTTTTGACAAAGAAAAATTTAAGTTATACATTTATCTAACACTAAACAAGGCAGCATAGCTGAAGACTTCTCATTTTTTAAAATTCAAACCATATTGAAATTCTGTATTTCATCTATTCCATCAGTTTTGCTCTGAGGTTGACATTAACAAACACACACACTGAATTTCCACATTTCACAATACCGAGATCGTTAAAAATTCCTTTGGCAGATTGAAGTGAATAATTTTGCTCCCATGCAACACTGAAGAGTAAAAGCAATAAGTAACATAATAGCAGCCCTGAGACTCCTAAACAATTCAAATGCTAGTAGGAGATGAATTAACAGTACTGTTAGTGTTTGATATTCAAGCTCACATCCTGCTTTGCATTGCACCCTATTCTGTGGCAGGCTGTTTTGTGCTTCACTCGTGTCCCTCAGTGCTAAGAGACAAGCAACCCCACAGACAACAGTAGGACACAAACTGCCTCCTCTATATATTACACACTACATAGACAGATATTTCTCTCTAATGATGTGTGGCTAGAACAAGTCCCTGAAAACTCTGGTTATTGTGCAAGGTATTGTCTTCCTTCATGTTCCAATTCAACTTAAGTGCTATTGACCATAAAAACAAGAATAAATTTGTGCTAGCTATATTCAGCATGAGCATTCACAATTTTTACACAAGTTCTGTTCTATTAAATCATGTGTATAAAAAGGGCTAGCATGTATTAAGGACTGGATTTACAATGTTGTAAGAAAAGTGTAAGAATTGTGTCCATTTACATGTTTTAAATTATGTGTAGCAGCTCTTAATGACATGATTTGGTTCAGCAAAGTGCCAGAATATATTATTAGTAAAAACAAGAGAGAATCACAATTGATTTCAAACAAGATGCTCAAAGGCAGCTTTAAACAAATACCACTTGGAACTATTAACACAGCCACTGTAATTTTAACATTGTTCCTTGTGTTTAATGATATATATATATATATACAGCAAAGTAGTCTAATTGGCTAGTATTCTCCTAGTCTTAGGAGTACATCAAAAAATAAAAATGGTCAAAGAAGTAGCTATAGAGAAAAAGCAGTGCTTTTACACATTAGAACAGCTCAGTGGTATTGTAACATTACAGTGGTAACAATTATTTAGCTATGAATAAGTCCTTTTAAATCCCCTTTAAAGAACTGAAAGCACCAGTCCCCAATACATAACAGATTTCTGTGCTTTCACTCATATTTGTAAAGACATAAGCCACAACACTTATAGCAAACACTGGTAAAGTTGTTCTTTGTGACCCCAGTGCAGGGCTCTCTCTCCAGCCCTTGATTTACAAAATACTTGTACTCTGAGATGCCTAGCAGGAAAAGCTTAGGACTGCTATACTCTAAAGCCACACACTAGTGACCTCTGAATATTGCTGTAGTAAGGACCCTTTCACTTTTCAGTATCTTGCTCTATTCAACATCTCCTTATTTAGGGTCCATGTTAAGGATTCTCATAAAAGGCACATGTGAAGAATGGAAGGAAGTTACTCTACAATCCCTAGCTTGGATGACAAAAAAAAGTTTCTAAGCACAAAACTACCTGAAATATTTAGTGCTGAGTAAAACAAAGCTAATCTAGAAAGACATACAAGCTTGGTTTTAATTTATACACTTTCTAAGAATTTACTTGCAAAGCTACTATGATCCAGTTCATAGGTAACTATTTTAAATTGTAAAATGCTAAAAAGTATACTTTTCAGAAGGAAGTCATATTCTCAATTGCAAAAGTTAATTAGATTGTTTGAGGGAGTTGGTTTTGTGTTCGTTTGGGATTTTTAATTGTTACACATGTGCATTAATATTTTAGCAACTAATTACATATCTTGCCAAGTAATAAAAATAGTTCTAGCCTTATTTACAACCGTAAGATGAAGATGGCTGCTACAGGCAGACTTTCCCTTCCAGTTAGTAACAGCAGTGTTCTGCACTACACCCACACTTGACATGTGTGCACTGTTAACTACACATGGGGAAAGATACTCAAGTGCAAGTCAGTGCCCCTCTGTGCTCTGCAGACTCAGCATCCTTGTCTCTAGTTCCTAGTTTTTCATATGAAGATCTGCTCTTGCTTCCTCCTGGTTTAAACAGGGGCATTATTAGCTACATTTCAATCTCACTTGGCAATGTCATCATTGAGATGTACTATATGTTTCCTTCTTATCTTTGCTTCCTGTTAAATTGTGAGACCTGTAGCAAAATTATCATGCATGGAGACATTCTAAAGAGTTTGATGCTGAGTAACTGAACAGCTTCCTTCCCTTTTACCCTCCCCAGGCACTAGAGCATTCAGTTCACAAGGCTACAAGATCACCACATATACACCTGAAACTGAGTAAGACCAGCAAGGAAGTCATGTTTCCATCACCTCAGAAATGAGGCCCACTAAATTCATCCACTTCAAGGATGGCAAGATAACTCGTTGGGAAATGCAAACAGGACTTGCATCTTTCACCAAGCAGATCATCCTCTCAAACTGCTCTGGGTCAGTATCACTTGGGATGGAAAGACAAAAAGGTGCTGACTGGAAAATGACATCACAAGATCACACTAAAATTTAATCCAGTCTATATAAAACATCATTGTTCAGATTTGCACTTATATATCAACATAAGAAAAGTTTACAAAGCAGACTGGAGTGTAGTGCTCACATCTCCTATTAAAGAAGCCAAATTAAATGCCAATCCAACTACCAGGGATCCTAATGACAAAAAAAGTCAAAGCTGTTAATGGTATATTCTTTTATGAGTAAAATGCATATTTAGGTCAGCTAACTCATTTTACTAAATTCAAATGGATGATGCACAAACATTTTGTGAAAGGAACCAATAGACAAAAGGCTGCTGTACTGCATGTTAGGACTTTCAGCAAGCTTGCATGGCTATTGAAAAGTAAATTTGGACTTGGATGCATCATAAATGTAACCATGGCAACATGACATTTCTAAAAAGTAATCATTAAACAAACTTTTAGGTTTTTTTCTTAAAATACCAATCAAATTGTAAAACCTAGGCTGTTCTTTTTAAATAAGCCACTTAAACCAGTAACCTTTCCCCAAAAAGCAGGAAAAGTTCTGGCTATATATAAAAAGAAGTAGCAGGCAGACAGAGGTGCAGAGTTTCCTGAAGGACTAAAGAAGCTGAAAAGAGGAAAATTTTGTCTAGTTTGTTTTGGGGTACTGTTGCACAGTTTCTTGAAAGCAAAATGAAAAACGTATACTCTGTCACTTGCAAACTACAAAAAGGAACAAATTCTAGTAAAATTAAGAAGCTAGAGATTTTTTCTTGATTTGTACTCTAACGGAATAGTGGCCCCTTCCACCCAACCCGAGCTTTCTAACTGAAGAGAATAATTCAAATATAGGTAGTTCAGAGAAGATGAGAATGGGAAAGACACAAAAATAATTGTGGTGAGACTGTATTTACAATCTCAAGATGCACAACTGATAATTCTGAGGTATTTCAAGTAGAAGCTGACATCTCCTCAACATCATTCACTGTAATGACTACCTGACTGAGGGCCTTGTAGCGATCTCAGAAGAAAAAAATATTACAAAGGATTTACTGGAATATGAATGGTACTTTCACAGATCACTTCGCATAAACTGTACAGGAAGTAAAGTGTACAAGCACTGATGTTTTTTATGAGTTCTTCAGTTTTCCGCAGTTTTTAAACAAATTTAAACATAATTGAAAGGAACACCAGTTATTACTCATTTATACTAAGAGCCACCTAATAATCAGGCTTAAAGGTACAGTAAACCATATTTCAACACACTATTTAAAATTCAAGTCAGTAGGAAATCTAAGCCATTTCAGAAATCAGAACTGACGTAAACTAAAATCACTTTACATTTTCCTTGGATCAGTGCATATGGGATATGAAAAGACAGTTAAATGTTAAAAAAAAAAATTGTCAACATTAGTCTCATTATCTATTATATTCAGTGTACCAAGGTCTTCCACACATACAGAAGACAACAGGAAGTGTGTTTGCCCCCTCTTGTACTAGATTTCTGGACCATAGACATAATAGTTAATTAAGTAATGAATTTGCTGACCATAATTTCTTACAATAATGAACTATAATTTAGAAAAACCCTGCACTTTTGCCTCAGAGGTTTGACTGAGAAAACAGTAGTCAATTAGATGTTTAAAAAGCCTTCAGAATTGGGTGTCATTTTCTGTCTTTTTGAGGATGAACTTTGATAACTAATCCATCCAAAGCAAGGTAAAAATTACCAGTATGCTACCATACATATCCTGTGTTTATAACACTTTATTGACAGTGATGTAAAATTCTGCTTAAAGTATGACACTACTTTGATGAGATATAGCAATCAAAATGAGAACTTACCCCCTCATTCTCCCTGTGTGGATTCAGCCTACTATACACAGCTTCAATAATATTACGCCTAAAAAAAGAAGTTTTAAAAAAGTTAAACACAACAAAGGATTTCAAAACAATGAGAAAAGTTTGAGCATGGCAGACATTTTAAAGCGTTGAAGATATTTTTCTTTTAACCTGCCTTTTAAAACGATGAAGTCCACTCTCAGTGTCTTCACTCACTTTCAATATGATATTTTAGGATCTAGCAATTGGTCAGGATTTGCAAAGACTAAGGAAAGTAAAACATTTGCTTGCCTTACCCTCCCCATGGTCTATCTCTTTATGTCTTTAGAGTTGCATACTCAGATTTTGCCAAGAGTAACATTTAAATCTATATTTTGCTTATTTTAACAAAATTCTTCAAGATTGCTGGGTTTCATGCCTTATTTCTGATGTGGAACTTGAAGACAGTTCTGGTTTTCCACATTTTTATTACATATTTTGAAGTGTGGTGACCAGAATATACAGCCTCTGAGACGTGTTGTCTAGTGTCTATTCACACCACAGAAATTAGAACCCAAAAGCCACTGACTAGACTAATTCTGGCAGTGCCATTTATGGCCAGACCTTCACAGGCAGGCAAAATAAGCACAAAAAGCTTCACGGAAAATAAAACCCAAGGTATAAACAGACTTTTGAGAAAAAGGTTATGTACCTACATCTTCAAATCAAAGTTAAATCTGGGATACATTCAGACAACTATAATAAATAAGATCAAAGTTACTGAAAGTTCCAACAAAAAAGAACGGCTACATGAACTAAGACTCCTAAGTCTGGAAGTGGTCAAGATCTAGAAAAACTGTCTTACAGAATGCAAGTAAGCACCAACTGTTGACCCCTCCAAACAAAGAGCACAAGGGCATCAGATGAAGACAGCAGCAAATGTCTCAACTACATAGTGATGGCTCTTGATGCGACAGAACTTTCTAGCCTAGAATAATGAGGATGCTACAAATTTGATGAGGCTCCTTCTGAACATACTTAACGTAGTTAAGAAATCTAGATAGGTTGCTTGGCTGAGCTAATATGGTATCCATCAGCCTTGATGGAAGATCTTCCTAGAGAAAAGAAACTGAATCTTTTCACAGGTGATACAGGAAATGGTGCTCTCCACTTAGTTCCACATTTAGTGGTGGAGGAATGGCACAATTCTGACCAAAAGTCTGTACTACAGAAAGCAAAGGCACCTCACACCAATGTAACTGAAAACACCTGGACAGTCCAAGCAAGGCTGCCACAGAAGCAGCAGATAGCCATTGCAGAGGGTTTAAATCAGACTTGAAACTCAGTTCCTTGGGACTTATTCAATCTTTTAAAATCACTTTTCTTTCCTTGAACAGTGTATTTCTCCATGCTTTCCTTTGATGGTAAAACTCAGGAGGCAAGATGTTGAGTGGTACTAACACCCAGGTGCCAGGGTTGCTCGGACTTTTGTGTACTTCAGCAACAAATGATCATTCTTGAGGCGGCACTTGAAGTTATAAGAAGATCAGGGTCAAGTCAGAAGCCAGTCTTTGGAGAGTAAGATTTTAAAGTATAAACCAGCACCATCGGGTGACCACAGCGGAGCTGATACTTGCAGACCTCTTGTCTCAAAGAATGAGCCAGTAGGGGCTTCTATACAAGTGAGAAGCTTTCAAGAAGCATATAACACCAACAGAAGTGGGGTTACTTTAGAGGTTCCTAAGGTTTGCAAACATATTCCTGGTCACAGTAACACTGCACGCATTTCTTCAGCTCCGACATACATCGGGAGCAACTATAACTGGTGCTAAAACCATGGATGTCAGCCACAGACAAGCTCTTTCTGCAACCTGTTTGAGCCAGGTCTTAAGAGTTCAAATGGAAGGACAAAGTGTGAGTTCTTCATGACCTGGTAACATCATAGGATAAAAACCTCAAGACAAAAAACATTCTCTCGTTAGGACAAAAATTTTAAGTTACACAGTATGTAAGTTTGCATTGTGTAATAGTGGGTTTTTTCAAGACTTCCATTTAGGAGCTCAATCTTGCAAGTAAAGTCAACTTAAATATGTCACTGGCTGTCTTTGTCCTAAGTTTGGAGGCCAAGAACAAGTTACTTAATACTATATGATATTCTCTTGTAAGAAACTGCAAATACACTCCCTGAAGGCAGGGGACTTTAAAATATAAAATGGAGAGAAAGGCATCAAAAGGCAAATTCCGAATCAAGCCCATGAAAAAATGTAATCTGGATGATAAATTTATATGGAAAGGTTCTGGAATAATGAAGCAGTACATGATGTAGTTATTAATGAGCAAAACAACAAAACACAGCAGTTGGGAGGTACCAATAAGAACAGGCAAACACATCTTCTCTGAATGTTTGGAATGCACACAAGTGGAGAAAAAGGCCCACAACATACAGATACTTTCAAGGTCAGAAAGATATAGTAATGGCAAACAGTGCTTATTAATAAGTGCATGCAATGTAAATAGATGTATACACAAATGCTCAAAAGACAGGACTTCATGTTTTGTAAAATACAAATATTCCAGAAACAACATGATCTACACCAGGGAACAATAATGAGTCGTACTCTCTGGGGAATTCTAGATTAACAATTGTATATGCAATTCTAAATTATTTTCACTAAAATCCTTACATTATAAATTTCTAGAACAACATCATTAGCCTCTCCAGAAAACCGATGTAATTTCTGAATATTTATTTCAATTAACTTGTAAAATGCATATCCTAGTTCAATATTCTTATATAACTGAATGTTATATAACATTCAGTTTCCAACTAAACAAATAAAAACAATTTTCTTATGAGAATGTTTGTTGAGCAAGTAAGTACTGTCCCAAACTTATAATGGACACTAGATGGTTGGGGGAACTGATCTGGTATTTTAATTTTCCCACTGAGTTACTGATAGCTCTTAACAAATGTAAAGAAGTAAAAAGCCAAGAGTACATTTATTTTTATTTTTTAAAATGGACATATAGAAATAGTTAACTAGTAGGTTATGTATCAGAATATGAACAATGTGTTTCCTCTTATCATTATCGAATGGGAATAGTGATACAAATGTTTATATACTGCAAAAGGTAAACTAGCTTCAAATATAAAAAAACTTGATTTGAGTATAGCTATTAGAATAAGCAAGCTTTAAAATATTTAAACGAAAGAGTTTCAGTGAATTTAACAGATCAAGAACTTCTAGTACTGTACTCACTTGCCAGCTAAACCACCTCCTGGTGGTAAATTAGGGATATTCTCCGCAGTTAAAATACGAATAACATGAGCAAGATCAGGCATTCCTTCTTCACCCGATTTTTCCATAATTTCTAGTTTAAAAACAAAAGAAGTCCTGAATTAATACCACCCACTGGTTAAGACATTGAAACATAAGATATTACCACTTTTTAGTAGAGACATTATGAAAAAGTTACATGTAAACAAGAAAACATTCTTCACATTTTAGGTTAACAGTCTTTGCATGGTGTAACAGAGCAATTCAAATCCATAGTCTGTCTTTCCGGTATGCTGCAAGCCTTCCTCTCTCAGAGAAGCTCAGAAGCAGACTGTGAACTGAATAAAATACCCTGAAGATAGACAGCCTGTTCTCTTTGGAAAAGACAGCAGCTGGGAGTCTGTTTCAGTTACCTACCCATTGCAATGCAACACACAATCAGAAGTTACATGCCATAACGCCAATGCTTCCAAGGGATTCTGTCGTGCTTTGGTCTGAGTAACACCTTGTATTCTCAAAGGCCTGAATCTCCAGTGCATAAACACTATGCCCATCATGCAAGCAAGGGGATATATAAGGGATATAAAATATTATCACTTAAGTGGTCAAAAGAGAACACAGAAGGGATGAGGGATTATTAAAAATATGGTATTCATTTTCAAAGCAGAAGTATGACACAAGTCAAGTCCAGCGCTAGTAAGTCCTTCTACCTTGGAAAAGAACTGCCTAAGCCAAAGCAAATCTTCCCACGTTCTTTTTCATCAAAAAAGGTTCACCAAGTTATCTACAAATTGTAGTTGTATGCATCAATCATGTATTTTTAAGAGAGGGTTTTTTTTTTCTGAAAATCAACTAAGTTAAGGAACAGAGCGCCATTTCCTGTAGACACTGTTCTCGATAAAAACTCTTTCTTTGAGCCAAAACCCAAAAGGATTAAGAATGAATCCTCTCAAACATCATCCTATAAAGAATTTAGTCAGTCTGTATCTTGGTTACTATACAAAGATAAACAAATCCCTTAAATTTCTTACAGTTGATTATATTCAGGGTAACTGATCTGGAGCCTGCAACATAAGCCAGAAGCAGTTACAATTTGAGTTTCTTAAGTTAGTAGAAAAGCACATCACCTACCTACTTTATAGCCTTCATCCCAAGTTTCCTGGTATTTAAACCTCTCTTATGTCTATCACTTATCTAGAAAGCAAGTTATATACAGGCTTCCCTTAGGACTACTAAAATCAACAAAGTGCTTGGCAAGGTACTCACTCTGTATCAGGGAAATCTGTAGGAAAGCCCCCCAATAGCAATCACTTGTAGAATGGTTATAACACCCTGTAACAAATAAGGCACTATGCTTCTAAGTCCCAGTTTTAAGCCAGCACCATACAATCTTTGCAATGAAGACAGGTATACTACTACTAGAAGTGATTAAGCACTGTTTTGTGAAACTTGATGTATATTATCATCCATCCATGAAGGATGAATCATGGCTAGTAAAGGAAATGACAGCTGAATAACTATGCCTGAATCTTAGGATTTTGATCACTTCTTCCAGTCACATTCACACAAATTAGCCACAACTCCTCTTATACACTGCATCCTTTTGTACAGTTCTACCTAGTTAGAAGTAATTGTACTGCTATAATATAATTTTGCTGAGACCCATTTAACAGGAAATATACCTTTTGCATACACTACTTTTTATACGCTATGTTTTATATCAAGAGCACATCTAGTTCTGTACATAGGAAAAGTAGACAAATAGCAAGAATTAATAAGAAGAAAGGCTACAGAAGTAAGCAATTATTAAATATTAATGGAAGCATAAGTTTTTATATGTTCTTAAAAAGGAAGGAAAGCAATCACAGCTAAGGACTGCTGTTTCTTGGTACTGGAAATTTCTACTTTATATTGTATAACAACTTCTCAGGGAGTGCTGAACTGGACCATGAGCATCTTCTCTCCATTTCTAGAAGGTGCCAAATCAAAAATTCTGGTTGAACTGACCATCATCTTTTTCTTTTCCTGATATTAGAGTGAATAATTTCATCCAGAATCTGTCCCCTCTCTTAAAAAAAAAAGCAAAAAGCTTCCAAATAGAAAATCGAGAATAAAGCAAATGACCAAGCATAACCTTTATTTCATTACACATCAGTTAGCAGATACGCACTGTGGATTTGCTTGACAAAGGCCACTAGAGAAAGAAACCACATGTTTTCAGAAACAGATTTATGGGCATTTGCAAGGTTTTCACCTTCATCTCTATGATGTTAAGAATAATCCTGCAATTAACTTTGCATTGCTCATATAATTCCAACACTTAAAGAATAATTTCCTGATATTATCATATATGTAAATCCATGAAAGTCCAGTACTTTAGTCCTAAAACACTTCTCACTGAAAGCCCCTTACACACTTAGCTCACAGATAGGCATTTTGAAAATTCAGCTAACATTGTATTTCCATTTTATATAACGCAAGTCCCCAACCAGACAGTATTACAAGTTCTCTATGTTCCAGCACCTCCTAACATGCCCAGCTATTATGACAAATCAGTTTTATATACAGCATATATTCCACACATGTAAAATGCGTCATCCAACTCACTCTATTAACTGAGTATTTATTAATAAGATTGTTTAAGCCTACATTGATCACACGGCCCTATTTATGATTTGTGGGGTTAGTGCTTATTGGGTTTTGTGGGGTTCTGTTTGTCTGTTTGTTATTAACTGCAACTCTGATATACTCTTTCAAATAAACTGAAACATAACAGAGAACTGAACTGACTTCTGTGCCTAGTTTTCTTTCTGTGACCAAACTTTGGATCTCTGAAAAACAGAGAAAACCAGAGAAAGTAGTATATGCAAGTGGCAGTAAGAAAAGACTGACCCAGCATAACTTCACTACTGTTCAACACACCTGTATTACTAGTGGAAGGTGCCCTACCCATGGCAGAGAGGTTGGAACTACATGATCTTTAAGGTCCCTTCCAACCCAAACTATTCTATGGTTCTATGATTATACTTTGGAGTTTGACCAATTAAATTACTCAAACTAGAAGCAGGGTTGTGCTCACAGTCACAAATGACTCAAGCACAAGCTACTGACTACAACCTCATTAAGTATTTCAGTATACTCCAGAACTGGCAGCTTTGGAATGTAGTTATCCACCTTCTGTCAACCTCAAGATCCAAACTAGTAAAAGAGCATTGGTATATAGTTCTTCCACTAGAAATCTCTTCCACTAGTAAACTCTGACTTGCTGAATATGCTTTTTAATAAATCTGTTACACTAAAAGATCTCTTCTAGTATTGAAACAATAATTCTCTTTTAATAATTCCAGAAAGATCTCAGGGAACTACTAACTCAACTCATTATACAAATATACAGAATCTCAGTATGCTACTTAGGAATGGACAAATACAAAGTAAAAATGCTACATGTGCAAGTATTAAATTGCTTTTGAACAGATATTTTTTTCCACTTCTTTAAATCAAACAAAAGTATGTCTCAAAAACAGCTTTCTTCTCCAAGCTAGAGCTTAAAATGCCCAAGTACAGCAGTGAAAAAACCCCAGTTGCCTAAAAGGTTTGGTGGGTTAGTCCAGTCAACTTAAAATTTAAGGTCCACAAAAGAACAGAAACTGAATAGTGTACATCCATTAAGAACAAACACCAGTGATCAAACTAAAATTGCTTCAGGGAATCTCAAAGGATTTTATATTAAGTTCTAATATTGCCCTGATTTATATTAGTCACTTACTGAAAGACAAGAGTATTCAAGAGAACTCATAGCTTCTATTTTTGACATCTATCTTTGCAGCTTAGTAGTTCTAAGACAAGCTTATTTTTGTCAGAATGTTTTTACTACAGGTATAAATAAAATCGTTATTGGCAATCAACCAAGTGGGTATAACGTGTGGGCTGTTAACTTTTTAACAGATTAAAGAAAAATGTCTTTCTTGTTAACTTACTGCATTCAAAGGCCATTATTTCCTTTTTGAAAGGAATAGTCATCGTCTAGAAAGGCATTTTAAACAAATCCATATTATCAACATCATAACGTATCTACCAAGCTTTACATTTTTAGAATTAAGTTAGTTCAAACCCTTGAGGCACAGCTCTTTCATGCACTGTTTTCTAGCCCATAATTAGTCTAAAGATGAATGCAAAACTGAGTAAGGCAGAAGTCCTCTCCTGATCAAAACAAGTTCCCACCTTCCAAAACTTTTCTTTACTACTCCAACACTTCAGATGATACTCTTCTCCCACTTATTATTTTGGTTTTTAAATTAAAAAAATCCAACATATTTCTAAACTATTTTCCTCATGCTGCTTAGTGGTTTGAAACTTTTGCTAAAGCTTCTCTCTATAATTTCTGAACTACTAATACTTAAGGCACAAGTGTAAGGTAAAAACTTCAGTCCAACAACCCTTTTTTTTAAATAAGAAGACTGTATCAAAATTACAATTTCAAAGAATTTATTAATAATAGAATTTGTTAATAATCAGATAAATATTTCAAGTTCTTCTGAAGTCTGCTTCCTTCACTTTCTCCAGTTGTTGACAGAATTTCCTCAAATATGCTTACTATCATTCCTTGCTAAATACTTGACATTTAAAGGTCTTGCACTCTGTCCAATTAGTAGAACACTGAATGACACAGAGAACTCATGCAGGAGAAAAAAATTAAAAAAAAAAAATCAAGAAGAGCTGAAGCAACAGAAGTTCAAGTTTTGAAGCAATTAATTTCTCTGAAGCACTTAAGCTAAACAATCATTTTGAGTTATATTTAGAACGACTACATATCAGTTTAAACTACACACTCTCCACTGTTGCTTTTTTTTTTTTTTGGAGCATGTAGTATTTACTTATATATGACAATAGAGCTAAAATTCTCAGTTAATCCACTCACCGATCACAAGTTATTTGACAGCTTTTCCATTAATCTTAACATTCACTTATGAAAGCAATAAAACATACTGCAATTCCATTTATTTTTCACCTATTTGCCAACAGAGAGGAGCCACCAAGAAGCTGGGAATAGTAACCTGTAACCACTGTGCACACCTGACTGCTGTCAGAGAAGGTAACTGCTCCTGGCTCCCTCCCAGAGCCCATTAACAGCTCCTGTACTCTACTCTGACACAGAAGGTAACAAGTATTTATCTTAACCAGTGTCATCTAGGAAGCCTGGGATGTAAGCCAAGTTCCAAGAAACATGCCTAGAGTTAGCATTTGAAGTGACCATTAGCGCTCTCTAATCTCAACAGAAATTACAAATAAGCAAACCATTTCAATTTACATCCCATTTAATCAAGAGGAAAAGACACCACACACAACAGCTGTGAGCTTGGAGATTAACTTGTATCTGAAGGCCTTCTTACATATATATCTAAATTTAGGTTTGCTACATCAACTATCTAGATTACTGGGACATCGACACAAAAACCCAGTGCAGACTTTTCATTTTGTCAAAAACTTTCACAGGAAAGGGAAGAAATAGTACAAGTACTCCTTTAATATTTTATAAGAAGGACATTAGCAAGATCGCAGTTTACTGAGCTGATATAACGCTCTGCAAGTTTGGTAGTTGCATTTTGACCTGTAAAGACAGCAGTAAAAAACCTGAAACTCACATTAAGAAAATGCTTGCAGAATACCAGGATAAACTAAGCACAAGGCCTAAAACACTTTTCCTGACAGACAAAAATTCAGAGTTGCAACCAGGTCTGAATTTGACTCAACATAAGGCAGGAAAATGGCTTTCAGAGTTTTTGTTTTCATGCTGAAGATAGTTATGACACTGTTGTGCTCACTATCACAATCAAATCGTTATTTGTTCACTGTCTAGTGAACAAAATGGATTTCTTACCTTCGACCCGTGATTCCAAGTACTTATCCAACTCGGCATCTTTTTTCACTGCCTCATCTGAGACCTTAGGAGCATTTGAAAAACAAACTAATACGATACTCATGTTATCACGACTCCCCTACATGACAAAGAAAAAAGAGAAGTTAGTATCTTTAACCTTATTTTTTGTTTTTCTACTCTAATCACATTTTTACTTGTTCCAAATACAGCACTACACATAAATATGGGAAAAAAAGAAACCCTGCAAAAAAACTGTATTTTGATACGAATCTTTAAGTGTCCCAACGACGCTGCTCACTAAAATCCATTTTACTGATATTGACTGTATATTCTTAGTCTTACAGTTAAAAATAATTAATGGACTTATTTACATGTCAACCATTTAAAAATTCTATCAGTAAAGCAGGTCAGAAATTAGACAGCTGTGGAACGTTACCCTAAGCCAAACAGAAAAACAGCTCCTGTTGCAAAATGAAATGCAGAACACTCTTCTGGACTGTGAACAGCTTAGCTCGAGCTACTGGTTTGTTTCAGTTGGAGGGCATTCATGTAAGCCATTACATTCATCACAAGTCTGTTTATCGGAATGCACCTGTCACACACAGCACCTTGAACCAAGTACAAAATATGAATTCGTTTAGTACAGCCAAGGTGACCCTACAGACTATGATGTGCTCAGAAACATCTGTCAACGGCTCTTTTAGGTACTAATTTTAATGCCAGTTCTTTACTAGTAAACTCTGATACCACTTTCCTGATTATATTTCATTTTCAATATTATAATTCACAGCCAAATTTAAAAACACAGTTCTAATTCTCTTACAAGGAGATCAAGCAGACCTATAAACCACTAGTTTATAGTTATACACTAGTTTATAGCTTAATTTTTTTTTCTGTGTCACTGCATATTGTTTCTGTGTAAACCCAATCTACCAGATAGTTCCTATCATCTATGACAACAAATCCTTCTCCTGAGGCAATTAAGTAGGAACGTGACATTAATTCCTTCAGAAATACTCAGGAGTTAGTCTGCATTCCCCTTTGTACAAAGCATATGGAGACATCTATCAGTTAGTATTATGTGGTACAATTCACATCCCGAAGACAGAAGAAAACATTCTATTGTCATTACAAACTGCAGAGATCTAGGATAGGACTTTGGAAAATAAACATGCAGTCACTGCTCAGTTTTACTGGAGTGACCATCCATTAGAGTGACCATACTTTAATAAGGCTGGTGAAGTACTTGGTCAGACAAACCACAGCACTTAAACCAATCCTATTTCTGAAAAAAAACCAAACCACCCACTTACCCTTTAGAGTTACCATTCTGAATTTTAGTATTTTCCTCAAAATTGCATGTTTGGTCTGTGGCCCAACAAAGGAACTCTATTTGCACTAGTTGGAGCTGCACTCTTCAGGAAATGCTGGAAACAGTATGCCTGTTTAACATGTGTAGACCAACCTGGACTTGCTCCAAAAAAACTCTAAATTTGAGGAGTGCAAGTAAGCTCGGATGCAAAATAGCGTTTCTTCAACTCAGTTACAACGAGCTAAGGACATCACTTCAGATGACAGACAAACCCTACCTTGAGGAGGAGATGGTGCCAACACTGGTTTTAGGTAAAAGACACAAACACAACCCAACTTTAAAGAACAAAAAACTCCACAAAACACTTTCCTCAGACTTGATTACTTTTATAAATACTGTATTTAGAATCAAAGTTTAGAGCTGGAACCATACACAAACCTTTATTTTTGCAAATACTATCACCTCTCCAAGCATAAAAGATGAGGTTGTATATTCTTCAGCAAGGATATATAGTCAAACTAGTACAGAACTTTGAGGAAAGGAAGATGGAGAAGTGGAACAGTAGGCCAGGAACTGCTGTTAACAACTGTACCCATCTAACCAGAAGATAATTTTAGAACAGCTGCTAGGAGAAAAGTTACATACCTTATGTAAACAAGTGTCCACTACCCAATTGCACACTTTTTCCAGGTCATCTGATACTTCAAGTCTAGACTTTACAAATTCACAGAGCTCTTCATTGCTCATTACATCCCAGATTCCATCACAAGCCAAGATGATAAACTCATCTTCTTCTGCCCTTAAAATTTCACACACCTCAGGCTCTGGAGAAACAAGTTGTTCTGTAGGGCCTTTACCATCAACACATTTGTAGTCATAGTCCCCCAGAGCTCGAGAAACTGCCAATGAACCATTAACACGCTGAATCATTACACTGCCTCCTGCATTCTGGATTCGCTCTTTCTCCCTCGGGTTGCAAGGTTTGTGATCCTGTGTTGAAAAACAGACTTGTCCATTCCTATAGAGAACAGCACGTGAATCACCACAATTGATAAAGTATACATGCTCAGGTGAAATCATAACTCCCACTGCTGTTGAGCCACTTCTGTCCATCCCATTTCTGAGGTCTGAGAAATTGCGCATATACTCATCAATTTTCAAAAAGCCAGTTCTGATTCCACTCTTGACATTTTCCACTGAAGGTTCAAGAGCAGATCCAGGTTTTTCTGTCGCCCTAAAGTCTTCATTGTTAGTGATGTGTTCTAATAAGTGCGTGGAGCAATAATTTGCAACACGAGATCCCGCGTGACCATCATAGACAGCAAAAAAGGACCAGTCCTCTAAGCCATGGGGAATACCTACAACAGCTGTGTGAGCATCTTCCATTTCCACTCTCCATCCCTGCATACTGCTGAGGCCGTAACGCAAGCCATTCCCTGCACCATGAGCGTTATGTTTCTCAGTTTTTGGTTTATCCAAAAATGCACCCATGTTTATGCAATATTGAATCTGGAAAACAGAGAAGAAAAGTCTTATTTATAAAACCACCACTCCATATAAGCTTTGTTCACCCTTTCCTGTGTTTCTTCTTTATGAAACAAGCGATAAAGCATGTACATGTGCAAAAGTCAACAACTATGTTGGAGGAAAAATGAATTAATACATGACACAAATGAATGTGAACTTACAACCCCCATTTGCATTTTTAGTGTGCGTTTTTTGTGTGAGGTGCTGTCTTTTTTAAAGAACCACTTCATAAAATTTAAAGTATCTCCATACGAAGGCAGAGTGGTTCACATACCTTTGCAGCCCTGACAATTTTGTCATCCTCTGCAGAAACTAATTTGTGATGGAAAAATAACAATCATATCACTCCTACTCTTTTTCCAGTTTTATTATCACATGAAGAAAATAAAATTCATGTTCACGAATAAGAACTGACTGCTTTGCATGTACTGTGCTACTTCTGTATCCTTGTAAGGAATGCCAAAAGTGACAGTAGGGGGAACATAGACCATTTGCCAGAGGAAACGAGGCAGCAATTCCCACTTCAGTACGAGAAAAATTCTCACAGGATTTTCTTAACAAATTATATTTAGTCCTTAGTATAACACCATTTCAATTTTCACTACAGAATCACAGAACGGTTTGGACTTGGAAAGAACCTTAAAGATCATCTAGTTCCAACCCCCCTGCCATGGACAGGAAAACCTTCCACAAGACCACATTGCACAAATCCCCATCCAACCTGGTCTTGAACAATTCCACGGAAGAGGCATCCCCAGCTTCCCTGGGCAACCTGTTCCAGTGTATCATCACCCACACAGTAAACAATTTCTTTCTCATCTCTTATCCAAACCTACCCTCTTTCAGTTTAAAGCCATTACCCCTTGTCCTACCACTATACCTGGTCAATAATCCCTCACCAGTCTTCTTGTATGCCACCTTGAGGGACTGAAAGGCCCCTATAAGGTCTCCCCAAGCTTCTCCAGGCTGAACAACCCCAACCCTGAGCCATCCCTAAAAGACTGTCACATGTGATTTGAAGTTCAAAGATGCATTGGTCTTGATGTTAAAATTTATTCAATCACAAGAGATATAAGCTATCTAAGGGAAGAAAATCATCCACACAAAGCTATAAGTTTTTCAGAGTTTGGAGATCTATTTCAAAAATGTATGAGAAGAACCATCTCCAGAGAGCAAGCTTGCAGGTAAAATGTGAATAATCTACATTGAAGACTTAGAGAACTTCTTATTTCCTTTCCTGTATTAGACTCAGTTGTCCTATACAGACCTGGAAAACTATCTTGCACTTTACAAAGTTAACAGAGAATACATTTTTTAAGACATAGACCCAGAAACTCAGATACCACAACTTCTGATCATGCTAAAAATGACGACCCCATGAAACCCTTTGATGTGAAAATCACAGCAACCTTCATCCAAAAAGAATTGGTGAGAATTCTGCCATGACTGACCCTGTGCTGTCAGTCATTAGGTCTCTGACACAGCAGTACCCACCAAATCGGCAGAGCCATGATAATTTAGTTCTAGTTTAAGAGTTTGTTACTAGGCCAGAAAGAGGTTCTGCCATTCCCCTCATCTAAACACCTTTTAAGTATACACAGGACTACACACAGATAATTCAAACTTCACACTACCACTCTACCTCAATGATCTCTGTGAAGTGCTGAGGATCCCCACTATTACAGGTCTCAACAGCTTATGCCTCTTTAAACCGTCTCCCACTCTTAGTTTAATACAAATTTTGACGAACTTCGCCAAATACTGCAGCAACTCTGTACCTGGTTTATTTTTAGTCTAGTTTTACTGTCTTAGTCCAGGTTTAATGGCCTTTGATTCAAGTGCTACTAACATTATGCAAAAGGAGCAATGTGGTTCTGTAAGAGACTGAACATCATGTAAAGTGATTTACTTTTATTTTGGGAGGGGAAAAAAAAAAAAAGGTAGGGGAAGCACCTGCCTAAGCCAAATCAGCTGCGAAGTGCCAGAATCTAAACAGCTCATGTTTGAGGACTATGCTATGTTCTACTTACTAATCTTCAAGTTATCTATTTTGACATGGAATAAAACACTGATGGGACTCCAGGTTTAGAAAGATTTGCTGGAAAAGATGATTTCTGAAATAGCCACTATAAACTGAGGTTTTACACGGACAGTACAAATGCTAATTAACACTGTGCAACTGCCCTGTCCAGTTGAGTCATGAGTACTACCAAGAGTTCTAGTAGCATCATTTATTAGGGAACTCCACACTTGTGTAATTGTAACTGTCTATGTATTAATTTTCTGCTATCAAGTCTGATGCTACCATACGCAAGTCTAGTACTCAGGAAACTGCCTTATGTAGCTATTAAAGGAATTTTTTGACACCCAAGATAGTATTCTGAGATTTTTTTTTGCTCTTGAAATGGGGTGTTTTATGCACAAACCCAAATCTAACCTTCCCAAAATACTTTTTGTACTTTTAACAACTTTAAAAGTCATTAAGCCCTGTCAAAAACATGCAAGCCATTCTAAACTTCCCTTACCTTCCTCACCATTTCAATTTTATTACATTATCTAAAGAATTCCACACATAAGAAACCACAAATATTTTCTTTATTCCTTATCTCTGTATTTACCATCCACTGGCCTCTAATTATATTACCTAGGAGAGCAAAGATGACAAAATGGCTACACAGCTTATGTTATGCATTGTAAGTTTCACACTGTTCGCAGTTTGCAAATGAAACTAGTAAGGTACATTCTATTCACAATTATTTTGTATCGTTATTTTTCCTTCTTTATTCAAAAAGAGTATTTGCAACACTGCGAATCAGTGGAAGCGACACACAAAGGGTATTTCATCACGGAGATACACAGCCAAAACTATTCACAATCCTTCCTCTCGAAACATCTGATTTTGCTTTGGAAAAAAAACCCCAAACAAAAAATAATCTGTGTCAAATGGTGTCATAAAAGCAAAGTAAGGCAGTTCAACATACCAATACAAGTGTTTTCAGTAACTGATGTTCTCAGTTAAGAGTTGAACAAGTTCCACATAGTTTAACAGTTCAAATAACATCAGACTTGTGCAAGGATTCTAATAGCTCATGATCACTTATTCACAAATTACACACAATATAAAGCTATTTTATAAGCACATAAAAACATTTTTACCAATAAAACTGTAATATAGGACTGAAATGCTAGATCTCCTACAATAAATGGCAGACATCCTCCAATACTTCAGACCTTCTATGAAACTCCTCTAATTGAGTAAAGTACATCCTTTTGATTTTAAGTTCTTAAGATCAAAAATGTGGAAGAAATCATATGACTGAGTAAGAAAAAAGATCAAAACCTATCTAGTTGCAGAAGCCTGTGAGTTCACTATTGAGTGTTGTTTTATACATGTAAAATAAAAAATACTACTTAAAAAAACCCCACCAAATGCATTTTTCATACCTTACAGCTTGACCTATTTCATAAGTAGCTTTGCTTTTTTACAGCTCATGAATGAGAAACTAAAAAAAAAGATCATACTATTCATGATTATGTTCTTAATATTCAAAATATCCCATTTCCTATTGCAGATCTTTAATAAAGGATGCAGAGATTGACTTGCAATCAGTAAGAAAACATTAAGCCTAGGAATCAACTTGTGTCCTCTGCCTCTTAGGCTTTTATCACACATCTCTGAGAAGAGCACAGCTCTACCTTCTCTGTACCTCCCATTACAGTGTGGCAAGACAGCTTCGCCTTTTCTTCTCCACACTCTAGAAACTCAGCTCTCACCTCTCCTCATACATCACACGCTCCAGCCCCTAAGTAAGAGAGTTGTCCTCTGCTCCACTATGTCTGTGCCTTTCCTGTAATGGCAGGCCAACACTCCACACTGTATTCCAGATGCAGCCTCATGAGTTCCAAAGAGAGGAAAATAATCACTCCTCCCAAAATGTCGGATACACCTTTTCTAATATGGCCCAAACTTCCACCACTACAGACACACTGCTCTTTAATGTTCAACTCACCTGCCCTTGTTCTCCACCAGGACACCACAGTTCTTTTCTGCAAAGCTCATTCCTAGATAGTTATCACACAGCCTGTATAGAGGCACAAGGTAATTCTTTATTCCAGGTACATGACTTGATTACCCTTCCTGAGGTTACCATCAAACCATTTGTCCAGCCTACCAACATCTATCAACTGTTAAGGCCTACCACTGGGTTTATGGACCACTTAAGAATTAATACCCTCTCACTGTCCAAATTCTTAATGAAGACTTCATCATGCTTCTACTCAGTCAAAATATCTCAACATTCTTGAGGGACTCAAGGTATTAAGCCCTAAACACCTTTGTAGAGCAAGATTCAATCTTAAGAGAAAACAGCCAACAGAGGAACAGATGAAGTGTCCACCTTCAAGTCAGTAATTCAGTTGGTTTAACCAATATATGGAAACTTAAAACTTCAGTACCCATCAGCTTTGAGATTTAATCTCTAAAGATCCCATTTTAAAACAAAATTTAATTGTGTAACACATCAGTTTGAGAAAACAACTTAATTTCCTTGTGGTGAAAATGTTTACCTCACACAAAATCATTAGTTCAGATTTTCAAAATTTGGATGACCCTACCTACTGCAGTTCCCAAACTTTCTTGGAAATGTAGAAGGACTTAGTTCTCATCCATGCTCCACACACTGGTCTTTAAAACTGTATATATTATTCAGATCAAGAATGAAAACCTAGGATTCTCTTCTCCCAGCAGTCTTCCCAACTCCAGGAAAAAGGCAAAAGACAAATAATTAAAATTTAAAAAAAATTATTGCCTGGCAAAGACCAATAATCACCAAGGCTCAAAGGATTTTGGAAGGCCTTTACAAAGGAAGAAAATATTGGTCTTTGCCCCTCTCTGGCAATGAATTAACTAAATCTGATCAATACACTGCAAAAGCAGAGGCTCTAACTACTGCTTTAGCTTTACATCAATAGCTAAGCCATTTCCAAGAGTTCAGGGCAGCAAGTCGCTAACGAAAGCTGACATCCATTTCCCAGGGCAAAAACCTAACCCAAGGTTTACTTCTCTACAATCCCAATATACATTCTTTGATGTTTCCTACCTGATACAAATCCTACCTGAGGTCCTTATCTCATATACAAGCAACATAAGCAATAATTCAGGCTCAGGAAACCAAAGATATCTAGCATTTTGAGGTAGGGAAGTACAAATACAAAAGTCATGTCCCTCTGACATGCAAGAAGAATTCCTGACCAATATCCTTTTTGCCCCAGCTACAGTGAAGAATTTCTTTGGTATTAGATCAGCCATATAGTAAAGGGTCTTAAAGTAACATCTGTGTATACACTTGCATTTATGTTTAAGAGACAAACAACTATACCTGCTAATTATAAATTGGCAAATGGTTCTTGCTCAGTTACAGATATTCACAATTTTCTACTATATAGGCAGCTATTTTAAATGAAAAGCTTGTTCCTTTCCATTTAGATTTATATTTGACAGGCAGAAATACTTACTTCATGGCTGTAATGAAGGCAGCTGTCCTCATTCAAGCTAGGATAGAGTTAATTTTCTTTCTAGTAGCTGGTATAAAGTTGTGGTTTGGATACAGTATGAGAATAATGTTGATAACACACTGATGTTTTTAGTTATTGCTAAGTACTGTTAGCTATACTAAGTCAAGGACTTGTCAGCTTCTCATACCCTGCCAGCAAGGAGGCTGGAGGGGCACAAGAACTCGGGAAGGAACACAGACAGGACAGCTGGCCCAAACTGGCCAAAGGGATATTCCATACTACATGACATCATAGTCAATATATAAACTGGGAGGAAAGTTGGCCAGGGGCTACTGCTCAGGAACTGGCTGGGCCTTGGTCAGCAAGTGGTGAGCAATTGCATTGTGCATCACTTGTTTTGCATATTTTAATTCTTTTATTATTACAATTTTCTTCCTCTTCTGTCCCAATAAACTGTCTTTAACTCAACCCACAAGTTTTCTCACTTTTATTCTTCTGTTTCTCTCTCCCATCTGACTGGAGCTGGGGTAGTGAGTGAGCAGCTGTGTGGTGAGTAGTTGCCAGATGGGGTTAAACCACTACAATCATTTTTGGTGCCCAACACAATGCAAAACAAGTTGAAATAATAACAAATCTGACTAGAACGCATCAGAAGAAATTTGTTATAAGCATTCATTATATTAGTTTAGCCACTGGTCACAATGGTGATGTATTTGCTCTCAAAGTTGGTGTGCTTGTTCGTAAAGTTGTGTTACATAATACTTCACTTTATACTTGTATATATTGCCCCATGTGCTGTTTATCATCCATGGGAACTGGCCTAAGGTTATCATGTTGTTGTATTCCATAACACTGTCTAATAATACGACAGAATTGTTGGTCGTGAAACTAATCTGGTATTTGTACTCAGCACTGCCGACATCTCCAGACTTCGGGAGCCATCTATAGGAAACTATTACTAATTACAACTTTTACCTTTTCTCCTCAGAGACCCAATCCATGGGGGAGACCAGTACCTACCTTCCTCTTCTCCTCCAGGCTAATTAAAACAGTACTTGAGAATTTTTAATATCCTTGGGATGTTGAAGCTAGCATTCCTATTGCTATGTCTTCTGGACATGTTCAAGATGTTGTTTAGGGGTAAATGACTGTTTCAGAGCCATACAGAGATCTGCCCTGAGGCTGGACAGTAATAAGTGGCAGGGTGTATGGGCAAGTGCCTAGGACAGGGGGCACCTTCACTGCTTTGGAATTTCAGCACTGAACAAGCACAAAATCTGGAAAAACTATGCTGTCACCCAGACAATACCAGAGAGAATCAAAGTCAGGTAATGTGCTAGGGCTTGGCCCAGGCCTCCTGAGCCCTGTTCAACACTATACAGTAGCTCTGAGGGCAAAAAAAGCCTCTGGATCTGATGGCAAAATGACTGGCACAGCAGCTACTCCAACGCCAGTGACAGACATTGTGGCTAAACAAAAGCACCAACTTCTGTCTGTACCAGCCCCCCTACAATCAAGAATAGACATATATGGAAGTGAGCTCATTTAGAAGGGATGAAGAAGCAGGACCATCACGAGAAGAGGCAGAACCCATAAAAGAGACAGTACCCATCTCATGTTTTGTTAAACAGCACACCCCTGAGTGAGCTGCAGTATACGCAAAAAGATTTCAGTCATCATCCAGGCAAGGACAGGATCACCTGGTTGCTCCAGTGCTGGAATAACAGGGTCAGTAGCCTGGAGTTAGAGGGCAGGGAGGCTAAGCATCTGCGATCCTATTCTACAGAAGGGGGTATTAATGAAACAATTGGAAAAGGAGCATAAGCCCTCAGCCCCTGGAAGCAACTGCTGCCAGGTATGAAGGAAAGGTATCCCTTCACTGAAGATGTTACGCTACCCGGGCAAGTGGACTCACTTCAGCAGAGCTCACTGCCATATGGCCAGTGCAGACTAACAGTAGACTATCACAGTCTGAATGAAGTCATGCCCCCTCTGAGTCCAGCCGTGCCAGACACGCCAGAACTTCAATATCAAGAGCAGTCAGAGGCAGCCAAGTGGCATGTCAACTGATAGTGCTAATGCAGTTCTCAATCCCTTTGGCAGCAGAGTGCAGGCCATCCAGTATACCTGGAATTGACAGGTGGAAACACAGACCTACCATTTGCCATGGACTGATCCAGACTGTATTCAAACAAGGCAAAGCTCTAGAACACCTGTTGATGACAACACTGTGATACAGCAACAGAAGTTTTTGAGACAGGGAAAAAATAGTTTGAATCCTTCTGAAAGCTGGTTTTGCCATAAAACAAAGAAAGGTCAATGGACCTGCACAGGAGATCCAGCAATCACCCACGGGACTGCATTTGCTCAAGAACCTGGGTGCACATGGTGGGTAATGCAGAAGGATGAGGAAGTCCAATGTGTACCTCAAGAGGATTTGATTCTGGGTAAGGACAGGCAATGATTTGAATCGTATTATGTTATTTGCTATATAATATTGTAAGTCATCACTATTACAGTTGTTAAATAATAATCAAGCGTATTATAGTAGAATTACTCAGATTAATGAAGAACAAATTTTGATGACAGAACTAGACAACTGCAGCAGTAATGGCTTTAGCATGAAACAACCCTAATCTCTCCTACCATGACAGATGAAGCCCGAAGTCATGGACTAAATAAACTCAACAGACATTGTGGAGGGATGGTCCACAGACTGATAGAAAAGAGTATCATGGAATGATATCTGTGTGAATTTATCAAAAGGAAGGAAAGGTGACAGTGATTACTTGGGATCTACTAGAAAGTGTGGGACCTGGGTATAATGCAAATGGTATAGAATCCAACCTGTTTTCAGGTCGGATAGAGTCAATTAATTTTCTACTAGCTGGTATAGAATTGTGTTTGGATACAGTATGAGAATAATGTAGATAACACACTGATGTTTTTAGTTGTTGCTATGTAGTGTTTATACTAATTCAAGGACTTTTCTGCTTCTCATACCCTGCCAGCAAGAAGGTTGAAGGGGCTCAAGAAGCTGGGAGGATACATAGGCAGGACATTATTTTTTTCCTTCCTTTTCTTCCCCATTAAAAAGTCTATATCTCAACCCATGAATTTTCTCACTTCTATGATTTGTTTTCCCATCCCCCCTTGGAGAGGGAGGAGGGGGAGCGAGCAAGCAGCTGTGTGGTGCTTAGTTGCTGGCTAGGGTTAAACCATAACAGCAACCAACACATAATTAGATTACAAAGGTCTAAAAGCCATAATCAAAGTTCTTATAGATACTATAAAGTAATTTTCATATCACATGTCAGCTTCAAAGAGAACATCAGAACTAAACTAATACCTTGATGGTCAACAGTCCCAAAGGCAATAATGTATCTTTTCATAATATGAGAATGGTCCAACATCAATCTTTTGGGCTTAGGTCATAAAAGTGTACTGTAAAATGTCTTTTCCTCAGAAGGATTCACTCAACAGGTTAGTCATTTTTAATAAGTAAGTGCCGTGGAAAACAAACAGCACCAGAGTTTCCTGTTACAAAACACATGTGCTCCTGCTATAAAAAAAGAATGACGCTTCAACAGAAAAAATGCTGCACTAGATATTAAAGATGTAAATGACAAATAAATAATCAAAGCATCTATGACAAACATTTTCAAAACCCACTGAAAGTGCAGGAAGAAATAACTTCTCTGGTTTAACTTAAAAAACCAAATTTAGTCTTGGTAGAAAGCTCATCTGTCTCCATCTTCAGTCCCTCACTAGTGTGTATTATGTGCACATGCAGACTTCTATGCCGTACCTGTGTCTACACACTGTAGACAGTTCTGAAATTCATAAAGATCCTCTTGTCCCGGTTTGTGCCTCTTCAATTTACAGAAGAAATACTGATATTTTACTCATCTTGTGTTCACTTACAATATACTATTATTATACTATCACTATACTCATAGTATAGCTAGATAGCATAATGTATGTATACTATATGCAAATTCATTTGATGAGTGAAATCAGCTTTAAGGATCTTGATTTTTGATCCCAGAAAACTTGGTCTCACTTCTTACTTACTGGCCTTAAAAATGCTGGCATTATACAAATTTACATTAGGCAAACTGTTACTGAAGCTTTGAGCAAGAGCTCTACTTGAAGCTTGGCTGTAACAACTACTCTCACTACGTAGCCAAAGTCAAACAGAAATGACTGTAATCTAAGAATAAGATGTGAATATTTTACTTCCAATTAAAAATGAACTACATAAAAGAACAGTGATTACCCCATTCATATGGAGGGTTTTTTTTGGGGGGCGTGGATTGTTTTGAAATAATTTGTGGTCATAGGAGTTGTGTTTAGGAAGGATCTCAGCTGACCAAAGATATTGACAGAAAGAAATTAAGCACCACTATAAAACTTAAATATAGAGTCTACTACCAAAAAAACTTTTCCTGCCAGGGTTATCATGAAAGAAGCCCAAAAGGCTTTTAAACCATGAATTTCAAAAAATTTTTCAAGTTATCACCATCACCAGGTAGCATACATGCTTAGGAGCTACAGTTGTAGTTTTGAAATGAATTTCAGCATCTCCATTGTTACAACAGTTGAGGAAAAAGAAACAGTAACAAAGACAAACAAAACACAACTTTCCCTACAGTTACTCTTCAACCAGCAAGTTACAAAGAATGTACATTACTTTGAGAATGTACCTGAGCTACTTTAAAAACTGGCCTGGAGCTATAAAACCACCACAGGCACAATTTAGCACTGTAGATTCACATCTATAATCAATGTCAGTAGCACTACCTGAAAACATTATCACTTCTGCTCTGCCTCAGCTGCTCACCACCACGTTGTGCCAGCAGTTTCTTTTCTTTCAGAACTGCTGGCTGAGATGTTTTTGCCCTTACTCTTTGAACTGTTTCACTGAAGAAGTGCAAAGTTAGCTTTAGTATTTTGAAACTTTGTGACTTTGACTGCAGTGGGTTTGGAAGCCAGAGCTTAGACAGCAGATCCAAGGGGGCTGTAACCTTCAACAGAAAAGACTGAAAAAATAGAAAGGAGCACCAGGAGCGCACCTTTTGAGCTATGCTGTTAACACCAGAAAAATACATACGCTTGTGGTCTTTTCAGAGGTTTATTTTACATTGTTTTCTTGCATCTTACATGGGTGAAGCTACCTAACTGCAGATCTTCAAGCTCAGCTTACGCAGCAACTGTGTGTCTTTCATGGATGAACTGCACACTTCTATGCTGAAGCTTCTTATTTTTCTGGAATGCAGCTCGGTACATACAAAGTTAGAGATCATACCTCAGATACTCAAGACGAACTTCACAAAAAACTTGAAAGGGGACTCTGAATCTGCCTTTCTAATCACAGTATATAGTACAAAGTCACCAGTGCCCAGGCTGATGTCTTTTTAGTCAGGAAATCCTTATCAGGCAGGTTCCCTCTTATTCAAATTGCACAAGTCAAATTCACACAGTTTTGTGGCCAAATAAAAACTTTAAAAAATATGCAGTGCTTTTCCTAGTTAACTACACAGAATTTTGTGCTTGCTAGTGTGACTTCCTTAGTTCATATTGTACCATTGCCAGGGACTTAACTAAAGAAATCTGCATTGTCATCCTCAGTGAGAAAGACTCTACTGTAGGCAGTGTCCTAATTAGTGTCACTCATCTTGGGTCTTCAGGTAACAACTTCAGTTTCTTTACCAAGACTTCCTCCAAACACTACAAAGTCTGGGAAATTCAATCCCCTTTGTTATCTGCAAACAGTTTATCTGAGTTCCAGAGTTACAAAAAGTGATACATAAGATAGGTAAATACCCAGGCTGGTTCATCAAACACAACAAGGCTGGGCCTAGACAATGCAAAGCAGACTACTGTTGCCAGCACCTGCGTGGGACCGGAATGAAGGCTCAAGTCTTTAAGAGTCAAGGTAGCTCTGCATAAGCCACCATTCATGCTCTTCTACCATTTTCTTGGAGTAGAAATTTGGTGCATCGCCATTTCAGTGAAATGGGCCCATCTGGTAAATTCAGATATTACCTGTCCAGGTTTATTAATCCTGGAGTCACATTTTGTCCTTAACTCAAACGCTGCAGCTCAGTATGGCTTTATTATACCATCCAAAGACTACACTGTACTGTTGCTTATCTCTCCTGACTATATTGTCACAAGATTTATATCCTATGATATTAACTGAAATTCTTTCTGTTTGCCCATATCTGCTCATATTTCCTTAGCCAATAAGAATGTTCTCACTTCTTTACTGGGCTGTTCAGAACAGATGCACATGTGGCCCTTGGATACTACAAAGAACTGACCAAGTATAAAAGTGATCCTTCATTACCAAAGTTTATAATTATTTCTATGCAGAATCACCGTTTTGGTTCTCTAAATTCAGTAAGAGACCAATTATTTTGAGTGTAAATTTAGCTTGGTCCTTCTTAATCATCAATATAACAAACAGCAGCCAGGTTTTTGTTAAAGAAATAGCACCTCAGATTTTAAGAAACCGAACCAAAGTTTATCCAATACACTACTGATATTAAAACTGAAGAATTTTACTCATTAGCATGAAGCAGCATGTCACCAGGAATGAGTTCTCTCTTATTCTAAATTTAGGCATTTCAGATAATTTTTCTTACCTCCTTCAATTTCTTTACAGAAAGTTTCAGACAACCTTTGGTGATAATAAGGCAGCAATGAATCATCAATTCATATAATCAATAAATTGTTCCCAAACAGGTCTGAAAGACCAGAATAAGTAGTCTGCGAAACCACAGTAAACCAATACACCTTTATTAACATAACTGAGGGATGACTTCTTGATTCACACAGAAATCTCAGGAAGCTGGACACAAGGGTTGGGCCACATGAATACTAGAGGTCCACTCAAATTAAGTCTGACTGGCACAGTATAAGAAGAGTTGTGCCTTTTTTCAACATGTTACATCACTGCAAAATAAGTATGAGGATTCGATCAACACAACACTAACAAAGAAACCCTCAAAACAAACCATGTTTGAACCCTTCTTTCATTGTAGCAGAACAATCAATGCCACCTCCTTGGCACAAACCTGTCACTGACTTATGACCCTATGCATTACTGAACTTCAGAGTAGGACACATTAGACTGCTTCATAACAACAGTCCAGACTCTTGCCTGCCACTATTGACAAGTGGCAAGCCACTCTATCAAAGACACCCAAATGCAAAATCAAGACTGAAAGGCCTTCACTTGATCATGATTCTGCAGATTGGGCACATGCAAGAAAGCTATTTCACAGACAGTCTTCAAAACACATAGTCCCTGTTTAAAAACTGAAATAAATCTTTCAGAAACATAAAAACCAAAATATGCAATCTCTGTCACAGGTATTTGTGGAGGATGTGGGGTTTCTTTCCATTACTATAGTTTTATACCACTGAATTTATAATTTTTTTTAAAAAGTCAGAGTAAAAGAACATTGACTTTTAGTTCCCTACACACAGGTTCAGAAGAAGGTGACAAAGAGCGTGACCAGTTATCTCCACCGTTGTCAGACAAAGTTAATGATAGAAAACCAGCAGTCAAAACATTTTCACTGACCTGGAAAAAAGACATCAACCTTTACCCTTGAAAAGGTGATTCAAGAGTTGAAGCTACAGGAGACCTTGTCAAGAAATTTAGAGATTTTCTGTAACTGATTAAAACAGGTAATTTAAGCAGTACTGCTGCTATCAGTGCTCTTACAAAAATGCAGACCTTGTGGGGAAAAAAGCCACATGCAGACAGTAAGCTGATCCCAACACAGCAGCAAAACATAACTTTTTTACTGACCCTGTACAGTCTTCTGTGTGAGAACATACCTTGCCCAAAATCTGGGTCAGCACACGTTTTAGGTGGTGAAAAATTACATTTCTTCCCCCAATTAATTAACAGTGCTTTGTATAACAGAAAGAAGCTATACTTGAAATTATATTTCCTCCCTATTAAAAAATAGCATTAAAGAAAATTCAAATATATCTAGAGAAGAAAAAACACATAGTTTTATCCAATATGCTCTGAAATTTCTGTTAATCCATGGTCAAATACAAATTGCAAATTAAAACACAGTCAAAGTAAAAGCAACTATATGTTCTCACAAATTTCAGAGTGGCATAATTTGTTCTTACCTGTAACTGTAACCTTGTCAAGGTTCTAGTTCAGTGCTGTAAGAATTAGTTTACATTCCTGCTGCCAAGAAGCACATAACAGAATGACTTGCAAAACCTTGAGATAACAGTACAGGACACAACATCTGCTTTATTTTGATATTTCCTAGAAAGAAACAAAGGAAGCAGTTAGCTACTCCAGATGGTGCACAACAGATTTGTACATAAATTTTTTCGTGAATATAACTTTTTCCTAAATAGAAGTGCTTGAACTAAAGCTACACCTGGATGTCAGAAGACCTTTCAACACACTCTCTAAATGTCACATTCAAGATTCATGCTAACAAAGTATCAGATTAAATTCTTCTCTATTTCCTTCACCAACACCGACAGGCACTTAAAAAGTCTTCAGTCAACTACCTGCCATTCAAATCCCTAAATTCAGTAACAGAAGGAATAGCTTTTGCATGCCTCCTAACATCACTCTGCTAGTTCTTAATTTTATTCACCTATTCAAATAACAAGGTACACTCCTTGAGGGCTTGATAAGACTTAAACCCACCATGTGTAGCACATGTAATTTCTAAGCTTTTTATTCTGCATGATTAGACGTAAAAATGCACAAGAGTTTAAAACAAAAGTAATAAGCTTCAATTGCAAATGTATTTCAGATCCTCTGAAATAAGAATCATTATATTTCTTTAAAAATAGTTTCTATAAAATTAACCATAAATTCAGCTTAAAATGTAAAAGTAGCAAGTAACTAAGAATTCAGATGTGTGGATCTACAAAAGCATCTATGCATTGTTTTGAACAGGATGCAAATGCCCAAACTCCTTCATGGATCAGGGACTACATATTTAATGTTATAAACCACTGCATCTTACAAAAGCTACCATGACAGTACACTAGTAAAAGGAATTATTGCAGGAAGAATTCTGCATAACAGCCAGCTTTGTCTGGGGCACCAGGGAAATACAAGCCTTATTGTGACACTGAAGATTTTAAACTGATTACAGCACTCTGACGAGTTGAATGAGTGATAAAGAGGATCTACTGCAGGTCTTGACTTTAAGCCCGCTGATCGAAGAATGGAGCTATGACATTTCATTATGGCTTGTCTCTTTCAAACACTAAATAGTGCTTTTCAACTACCAAAAAGTGTCATAAGCACAAAATTGCTAAAAAGGACTGCTTTGCTACGTTTGAAGAACTGTAAGGGTTCAGTAAGTTTAATGCTCATAACTTTTACACTGCTGTAAGCCCTGTATTTTCACCAACATTCTCTCAGGCAGTACAACAGGATGGATGGTTCAAGGAACCAAACTAATTCAGAAAAATTCAATTATTTTCTGCTACTTGAGGTCTCTGAACCAGCTTAGGAAACGCAGGATCAGACAAATGCCAATGACAGAAATGCAGAACCAGGAGCTGCTGCCAATTCAGATTTGTTCAGAGTATTGTGAAACTACACCTTAAGCAGCATCCACTAAATCATTAATGAACTCTAAAAAAGTTCTAAAAAAAAAAAAATCTACTAAATCATTGTATCGGACTACACGGCAAAAGCCCCCTCCACAAAGTTAAAAAGTTTCAGTAAAAATGTTGTTTCCACATCCAAGAACTCTGGAGAAAAAAACAAAACATGGAGAGCACAGACTCACAAGGTCGCACAAAATAGCCAAACTCCCTTCTCCTAAATACAGGTTGTTCTAGAGCATAGACACAAAATATGTGACAAGAAAGCAGTTCCCTCCATGCACTGTCTCCCACCTTCAAAAGATCCCCCCAACTAGGAGGGTACAGGGTGTTTGCACGATGAAGTGTTCAGGAGCCTCAGTGCTTCTGATGTTACTCCAGTGGCCTTTAGAAGAGAAGAACTCACAAAAGCAGCCCAGAAGATAAGCATTTTGCTTTTCAGAAGCAAGAGAGTTGATGCCTCCCAAATGCTACTCTACAGAGGATGTGTGAGAGAACATTCCTTAGACAGGGATGACTTTTAGCCAGGAGACAGGTTGCTTACAGTAGGGCAGATTCAAAACAGGTATTCTGGGCTAAGAGCATTTTTCTCCAGAATATGTTTCTATTTATACAAATTCTATCTATGCATATAGCTATAAACAAGGGAGAAATACAGTATTCAGTGTCCCAAAACACAAAAGCAGTTTAAGATTGTGGTGATTTGGGCTAAGTCTTCCTTGGTGACCAGTTTGTAACCAAGGAAGGGGCCAGATTTACCCAGTATTCCCTATGATTTTTACGTAAGCCAGACTATAAGAAGAAAGGAGGAGAGGCCTTCGCCCTCTTTCCTTCCAGCGGCTTGGAGGTGCAGGTTCCCTGCTGTTGAGTCTGCTGTATTGGGGAGCGAGGCCTGGTAAGGCCTTGTCGACCTTGGGAGACGGAGGTTGCCAGTGATTGTCCCGGAGCGACTCTCGGTTGTCCCAAGGAGAGTGGTGGGATATTTTCTTTGCTAACTCTTTAGTCGGGCTACTGATTGGGAGATATATAGATATATATATATATTTTATTTTGGTTTTGTTCCCTTTCCCTTCCCCCTTCCCCTTTCCTTGTGAAATTGTATATATTTTAAATTGTATATATTTCAATTGTAACATAAGTGTAAATATATATATATATATCACTTTAGCTGTCTCTCTCATTTCGGGTTTTTCTTAGTTGGTTGTTTTTCTCCCTCTTCTCCCTGAGGTTTGGGGGGGGGTTGGGGGACTTCTGGTGGTAAGGTTTGGAGACTTGGCAGGGAGCCAGCTTCAAACCATATCAAAGATACATACTCCACCCCTGAACACAGCACAAAGAGGAGACGTTACTTCTACTCAATTCTGCACAGTGGTGACTCTTATCTCTCCAAATAAGCTCCACACTTTTTTCCTTCATATGACACTTAGATTCATGATACAGCTTTGGGATATCAAGCTATTATATCCAGCCCCTAATAATTTTTGTGCAGAAAACACTCACATGAACGAATGTAAATGTTTTGTCCAGATTGCTGATCATAAACTACATCACAAGAATAAAGTTGAATCTTTCTTATCAAAGGTTTAACAAAATTACAAGATGTATTCAGCATTTCATTTGAGCTACTTAAATCTTTGGAGTATGTAAACACAAATACAATAAAAATATTTGAGTAGGACTAAGTCAGTTCAGTAAACTTTTTTGCTACTAAGACACCGGCACCCTACAAGTAGAATAGTTTTTAATTGAGTAAAACTTAAATATTCCTTGGCTAATACAGAATTTGAATTTCACCACATTTACAGTATTTGCTTCAGAAGGTAAAGACCATACAGCTAAAGTCAACGTAAGTAATTCATTGCTGAAGAATTAAACCAAACATCCCAAAATAAGCACATGAAAAAAAAAATCCAGAGAGATTTGAAAAACCCTACCATATTATTTTACAGAAGGGTAGGCATCAAATGCTGGTATTCCTGATGATTAAATACGCACTTAATAACCCTAGTAGCAAAGCACTAATGATCCTCAAGTTGAATTCTAATGTTTAAACAACCAAAACCCACTACAACATCCAGTCCTTTGCAAGTTTCCAGACTCTGGTCAGAGGAGCACCAGATAAACACTGGGTTTATTCTGCCTCACAACCAGCTATGACTCTGACTTTTCATGGGCAACCAAATCACTGCTGCTTTAAAACAAGTACACAAACGAAGCACCTCACTGACTGAATGTGAACAGAAAGAGCTATGATCTAATGGGCCATGATTGACCTTATGACAGCACAATACCACCACCCCCGATATCATCCTCCAGAACTGTGAACTCTGTGTATCTGTGTGACCCACACAGATACTGAAAGACTTTGCAGAAGTAAAAGACAGCAGGAGTGAGAAGGAAAAGAGCACTAGTGTGTGCCACAGGTTAGCTAATAAACTGCTACCTCCCAGCTGCATGTTCCCAGCATATGGTAAAGGTAAGATAACATCCCTTTCCTAAGAGAGGCACTCATTAGGCTACCTGATTTTTCTGGGAAGGCAAGAGCACAGACCAAGGGAACACACTAGTGCTCTAACTGCATGCAGCAGTTCTTCCTACCTGTATGACAAATCCCAAACTAAACCAGGAGTTAATATCTACTTAATTACTTGAGAAAAGGTACAACTTTCACCCTAAAGAGAGAGTTGTTCATCCTTTGTAATAAAAGGGTAATTAATTCTCTCTATATACGCTAAGTGATCCTTGGTTCTACATAAAAACATTGTCAATCAACCAACACTGGACAAGCTCTTGATTTGTGTTTCTGTGGGTGTAGGGTTTTTTGTTGTTCCCCCCCCCTTTCAACATGGAAGTTGCACTAAAATATTCATATTAAACAGTTAAAGGAAGCAGAATGAACTAAAGTTCAAAATTAAAAATTCTATGAAGCAAGTTTAATCCTATTTGAAGCAGCTAATACAATATTATGGTTTTGTAAAAAGTGTAACAGTATCTTTCCATGGTATTTTAGAATTAACACCCAGGACTTTTTAAAAATCTAAATGGTTTGGAACATTTACTTGGGATTCCAGTGAAAGCTTAGTTCAGCAGGTTAAAGTTTGCAGCTCAAACTTCTATTGCCAGTTAGTCGTTTGAAATATTAAATGCTGAATTTCCAACAGGAAGCCACTATTATACCATATTTTACACTCACCTAAAAGCTTGATAATATCATGGGTTTAGCATTCTAATTAGGTCCATACTTTAAAATATCACCTCAGAAATGGTGGACTTTTTGATACATACTACAAAAGCTATTCTGAACTTTCTTCCTGCAGACCTGTCTTTAAAATGTATTTGTAAGGCACCTTCTTAACTCTTAAACTCTGTGACTCACTTTTAGGTAAACTTCAGATCAGTAAATTTGCACTACAGCTGTGCAGATGTCATGGCAGCAGTGGTAGCTTAAGTGGCATTTGCTCCCAGCAGCTCATTCCCGTTTCCATGTGTGTGGCTGAGCAGACGTACAGACAGTTACACTGGTACAAGTGAACGCCTGAAGCACAGACTGCTCATCCATCTTATGAGTAAATCAAACTCGGTTGAATTATACAAGCAGAAGATGAAGGAATACCAAAAGCCAGCCTTACTGGGATTCACAATGCACGTACGCAATCTGTATTTGCCTACTGGGAGATTACTGGCAAGCACTTACTCCTCTGTAACAGATCAGAGCTATGCTTAGCGTAATTCAAGCAGAGAAATGTGGAATCATCTCTCCATCAGTTATGTCGGACAGCTTTTCAAACAGCCAGCTTTAGGAAGAGATGAGGCTGAAGAGAGAGGCCATCTACCATGCTTCAGTAAAAACATCCAAGTACAAAACGCTTTCATTTTAAGTGATCTGATCTTTAGCTGAACTAAAGAGAAGGAATTATCTTCAAGACTTAAAATGTAGTCCATTTATACGTCAGCTTTCTTAAAAAAAAAAATCAATTAAAACAACAAAGGATTGTAAGCAGAGGACTTTGAACAAACATGTTTACTGGGGCTGCTAGGACTTTCTAGGGAAAAGCTCGCAAAAGTTTCTAACTAGCTTTTATCTTACTGTACAGAATCACTGCAATGCAAGTAAAGTTCTAGATGCACATTTTGCTTTCCACAGCAATCCAGGAGTTGCAGATTGAGGAAGATGCACCTGTATTATTCTGTATGAGTTTGTGTTTTTTCTTAAAGCAAAGGGCAGAGTTGCAAACCTTCATCTTCCTGATAGGCCTTCAAAATTCCAGCTCAGACACAGAGTGATGTGCACGGGCAACCTAAGATGTTCACTATTACTGCAGTGCCTATCATTTCAGCACATTTCTATAGTGTTTCCCCATGAGGTAAATTCATTATCACATTACTAGCTAGAATACCTGGGTAGCAATAGCTACTTAATCAGTTTGAAACCATCTGTCCATTTGCTGTCTTTGTTAACACCTGGCCTTCAAATCGATGTTTTTAAAAAATACAGTCACTACAGGTGGATTACTTAGACTTTGTAAATGTCCACCTGCATAAAACCAGCAGAAATCTCAGTCTGAACACTAATTAAATGTTCTGAGAAAGAACCCACCACACCTGTCAGCTGATAACATTACAGGGCACATCTCTTCTGAAGTCCTCTGGGCCAAAACAGCATATCCCTAAATCACATCTCACTTCAGTCTCACCCACTCTACCTCCTACAGCAGTACTAAAGGGCATCCAGAGTCTGTCACTCCTTTCCCCCAAAGAGCAAAGTGTTAGCAAAATATGGTATTAACCAAATTCAGAAGTAATCTTACAAATAAAAACTTTCTCTGTTGATCATGCACTAGAAAAGGCTTAGGCCTTTCTAGCTAAGCCTTTCAAAGAAAGGCTTTAGCATAAAACCATAAAAAAACCTCCTACTGAATCGGTTGTCAGAAAAAAAAAATTAAAAAATCCTACAGGACCAGTTGTCAGGAAAATCAGAGGAAGCACCATATTTCAGATCAGCTAATTCAGTAGCAAGTACATGCATTTGAACAATAAAGAAACTTCACTGTCACAAACTTCATTACACTGTAGGTAAGAAACCTGACATGACTGTACACTTTGATTGCTAAGATAGCAAAGGGGACAGATGCAAAAATTTAAGATGCTTTAGTTGTAGGATACAGTTAAAGTCTGACAGTTTTCAAAAGATTAATATTGTTTTAATATTGTCTCATATGAAATGGTCACAAAGGGGAGGAACAGATTATATGCAGATGGTTATCTTGATTAATTCTTCTCTGAACAGTATTCAGTGATTTTTAAGCCAGCTAAGAGTCAGAGTCCCCCAAAATTATTTTTTATCTGGGTAGAGAACCTCACCCTCATTCCTAGTGGCCAGCAATGCATTTAGAACAAGTCAGCTTTTGAATCAAGTCTTGCTACTGTCACTGAAGCCAATAAGGAATTCTTTATCCTTAATATCCCAATCATATTTCTGCTGTTTCTGAAAGAAAAAAAAAACTTAAACCTGGTTTATACGTGTCTTTCTGTAAAGATTCTGTATTTAAAACAAATATCCCACAAAGGATTTTCAAAGGCACAATAGCATCCCATTTTGTCTATTAGAGGAATTAAACCATTACAATACATGCATGCCAACTCATCACACCTTTCCATATCTTACACATATAACACATACATCCCTAAGTGAGACCCCAAATACATACAAAATTTAGAAGGCACTTACCACCAAGTGGGGTGAAAAATAAGCAAAAACATCAAAATTACAATATTTCACTTAGCACCAAGTACAGAAAATTCAGCAGCAATTCCCCAATATTGATTTGTTTGACAATGACAGAAATCAAGTTATATCAAATTTATAAGGGATAGCAAGAGTGGCTTTTTATTTCTTTATATATGATACTAGTGATTAGAGGAAGGACTTTCCTCTCTCTCCAAGAAGGTTCTTCCCTCATCTTGTAAGAGTAAGTCTTCAGGTATAAAGGTACTAAGACTGAACCATCACAGCATTTAAAAAAAAAAATCTTGGCCACTGCTGATGTGCAGACAGTTACAGAAGGCATAAATTCTCTGCCACACTACTTAGCCACTTGGATCTATTTGCGGCTTTTTTTAGCCATGTTACCACCTGCTAAATTTATACACAACAGGAGTTAAATTAAATGTAAAAGAGGTCGTTCAACACCACAATAAAATCACCATCACGTTCAAATTGGTAACATAAGAACACCAGTAGTACGAGCAGCCAATTATTAACACTTATGATGCTACAGGCATTTTAATGTTTACTGCAAAGCACATGACTTGGAAAGAGAGAATTCAAGCATCTGTTATGTCAACTCACAGCCTACACACACACAGTCTTTCAAAAGAACTAACTTTCTGTAAAATACAGGAACTGAAGGCTCCAAATAGGGATTGTTAAAATACACAGTTATTTTTATACCTCGACTACAGTTTTAGAACAATTTTTTCCTTTGTCTCCTCCATGTTAAGACAATTTTTCTAATTACTAGTAAAGTTACTTCAGTAAGAGCACGGTATTAGTATTAAGAGAATTAGTGCTTATAAACATAAAGGCAATTAAAAATTTTTAAGAGGATCCATCTGTTTAGAAAGTCACTCCCTTATTACCAAAACAGATTTATCATCTTCCTAAATCACCCTGGTTGAACTGATTTGATTCATGTCAAATAAGGCATATCTCAAAGCATTTTTAAGGTAGTTATAAACAAATGCTGAAGAGAAGCAGCTGATCTTATGTGATATGTAATTATATACTCCCATACCATAACAGATTACACCTGTAATCACATGATATTCAATCCACAGTACAGTCTAGAAGGTTAGGTTTTGGATCACAGATGACTTCTCAGACTACATCAGAAGACACCCTACTCCCCCCCTGCTCTTTTATAGCATGCTCTACTTTTCCATCAGGCTAGAGAAACTTTTCAAGAAAAAGCCTGAAGTCTAATCAAAAAAATTACTATCTCTAGGAACTGCAGAGTGAAGCAAATTTCCATTACCTTTTTTTCTGGCAGCAGGCTCCAGTATCGTTGCCTGGACACATGGAATCTTTTTCAGGTGTCTGCATTGAGGCTATCTGAACTGCTTCACTTGTCATCTAAACAGAGGAGTACTTGGCACAAAGCAGCCATTTGGCAACTTTCAAGCCTAAATACTCAAAGTTTTGTCCAATTCATACTGCAACTTCAGTTCCACAACAAATCACTCGGATTCACTTTTAATCAATACAGTTTAAACTCTCAATTTGCAACATATATTTCAATGCTGAACTTTTGGATATTTCTATTGAGTAAAAACTGTATTAGTTTTGCCACTATGCAAGTATCACAATACGTGTGGAACTACACCTGTAAAAATTCAAAGGGCAATTTTGTCAATAAGAAGGTTAAAAGTAACATACAAGAAGACCATGCTGATTTTCAAGAAATCACTATTAGAGAGGGTGCTTAAGGACATGACAGGCAGTCAATGCAGTAACGATAGGTCTACATAGACTTGACAGCAAAAAGGATTCCGGGAAAGCAAGCATGTTAATAATTCAACATTCACTTTATACGACTCATCATTTCAGACATCAGCTGCAGGCAAATTTGGATAACACAGATTAAGACACCATCACCAGCTCCACCAAAGGTTACTACTGCTCCTGGACACGGTTGGCTGCAAGACATGCCCTTGCTGGACTGAATGGTGATGGGAACATCTTAGCACAAAGACGTATTAAAAAACTATATTAACTGTAGCAAGGGGGCAAACACCCTACTCTGTCATCCCATTTATAGACAACATGTTAAGACATTTTAAAATGATTTCTATATTCCAAAACTCACATCTCAGTCTTACCACTTAACTACATAAAAAGCTTATCCTGCATGTATTCTATACTAGTTCAACAAACTATCTGGATTAAACTATGTATCCATAAAATAATCATGGCACACAAAGGAATACTCTTAAGTATTCATGCTTGTGCAGAGCAACAACTGAAAGAATCAGATGAATTTAGCAGTTTAAAAAGAAAAAGTAAGACATTTAGCTTGGGGATTACACAAATAGTTCAGTAAAACCTGCTACATAAAAAACAAAACCATAGTCACAAAAAAATCAGAAATAGGTACATGAATAGAAGACTGCTGATCCAAGCCTTCAAATAGGTGCTGAATGCAGTATAATGAATGCCAATTTCAGTAGGTTTCCACCTCCCCAAAACTGCTAGCATTAGGCAACCAGCTGCCTATATTAAGTGCTGCTTCTATATTAGTCCCCAAAATAACTCATGGGTCCTTCTGAGTGACTACATGTGAATGTCTCCAACGTCCCTTCTATAACCAGATACCACGGCCTTGTATTTCCCTTCTTACACAAGTACTATCTCTGCAATGGACAGCTACGTGCCTCTCCATTCTTCATAGAATGGTTTGGGTTGGAAAGAACCTTAAAGACCACCTAGTTCCAACCTACCTGCCATTAGCAGTGACACTTTTCACTAGACCAGGCTGCTCAAAGCCCCATCCAACCTGGCCTGGAACACTGTCAGGGAGAGGGCAGCCACAATTTCTCTTCCTACTATCTAATCTAAACCCAGCCTCTTGCAGTTTAAAGCAATTACCCTTTGTCCTGTCACAACACACCCTGGTCAAAAGTCCCTCTCCAGCTTTCTTGTAAGCCCCCTTTAGGTAATGGAAGGCTGCTACCAGGTCTCCCCAGAGCCTTCTCTTCCACAGGCTGAACGACTCCAACTCAATCAGCCTGTCATCACACGAGAGGTGCTCCAGCCCTCTGATCGTCTTCATGGCCTCATATATATATCCTCCACTCTTCCCTGGGAGTGGTGTGAGAATGACACAACAAACATTAATAACATTTTGTCAAACTGTGCATGTAAGCCGAAGCCAATGGCATCACTGCTGAATGATGTTAATGGCTCCTACCACTTGATCAGTGTTTTAACTTGCAGACAGGTGCCGCCTGTGCATGTGCTTGAAGCTATGGCTTTATTGAAAGAAATGCATCTACCATTCCCTCCAAAACGCAGCAAACCTGCCCTCTGACTCCCAATTATTTCCCAGTGTTTTGAAAGTGACCAAAATATCACTCCAGTGCATTCACTCCATTCGTTCTCTGCATTCACAGAGAACTACAATAAGCTCAGCACAGGAATAAAAAGTAAACAAAAAAGTTACTAAGACACTGCCAATTTAGTAAGACATTCCATATTGTATCATGCAATTTAGTATATCAGTTTTAGAATTAGAAACACCTAATGCTACCAAAAAGACAGCTCTGCATAGTAAACACTAGATACAAGTAGCAACTCACTTGACCATTTTAGTTAAGGAACACAGCCACTGCCAGCTTATATGCCTCTGATCATTAGTGCATTTCAACAAATTATTTAGTACTTAGTAAATAGTCATAATAGTCTGCAGGAATAGCATAATGTGCAAGAAGCCAAGAACTCAGAAACAGTCCCATTTTGCAAGTCTCACTATTCATGCTTTTTGGCATCTGATCACGGACAATTTTGAAAGTCTTACCTTGAATGTAGTACAAAACCAAAACTTCTTTCAGATCTTTGTCTTTCTGATATTCACTTTAGACACTCTTCCGTGTATATTAAGGGTGAATAAAGCAGAAGAGCCTTTGAGTCTGAAAGCAGTAAGATGGAAGAATTGACCAATTTCTCTCCCAGTTCAACAAAATTTTCAATACAATCTATAACTCAATAGCTATTGCTAAACTGAAACTGATAAACTCCATGAGCCACGGGAAGAGGTCAAGTTAGTCAAGAAGTTCCTATTTGTCTACATAATGCAGCAAAACATCACATGAATGCTTTCAACTTGTTAGAGATGAAAGTATGAAGCGATTTAAGATATCAACAATTCAGTGGCCACTACTTGCCAAAAAAATCCCACTGTCAATACATACCACCTTCACAGATATCGTGTAACCAAATCCGTTTCCAAACCAGTAATACGTAAACCACGTGACAGAGAGCGCCCGAATACAATTATGTGTATGCATGCATGTCTGAGTGCAGAGATAATGGAAAAATCTCATATACTAATGCAATAGTTTACAAGAATATATCCAGATCCTGCATGCAAAGGAAAAGAAAGACTAAAACCTGAGATAGCAACTTATTCAAAAGAACAGAAACCATGACAAAGAAGCCTGCTACTGGCCACTACAGATTTCTTTAAAAGCACAAGCAGAAACACACAAGTATTCACTACACTCTCTTGGTTACAAAAAAAACCTAATGAAGTTGCACTTGTCACAAACCCATGAGAAGGGCTATCACACTTAAACCCACCCAGTATGTAATTTCTGCAGCAAGAATCTAACCAAAGCCTTGTCCATTTTGGAGATGCTTATATGTAGCATCTAAAATAATAGTTTTTTTCACAGGCCTGGACAAAGAGGGAAGGGAACCAATACCAGAGAAACGGAGATTTAGTTCCACTATCCAGCATCTTGCTTCCTCCTCCCTCCCCAGTAAATTCAAATACTCTACAAATTGCTTTGTTTTACCACAAGGTTCAGAATAACAAAGGCAAGACATACGGTTAACTATAATATAGTTATATTATAACCGTAATATATTTTTGACACTGAAAAAGAGTACTTTTCCTTTCTTTCTTAGATTAAATGAGTTTATTCAATGAATGTGCCTTGCTTATTCCATGCTTACTCAGTAGACGGATTCCAAGTAACTAATGCTTAATATCAAAAATAGTCAACACAAGTAAGTGATTATGGTAAGGTTACTTTACTTAGGAGCACTGGAAATAAACACCATTCACACAAGGAATGAAGTTTGCAAATAAAACAGCACTGGTTAGTTTTGCTACTTAAGTCCCACCCATGGGTGATTCTGCATAGAACGATTCAGAGTGGAGCAGACCCAGCAAGTCATTCATTTCCTCCTCAAAGCTCAGTCAACACTGACCTCAGTCCCAGGTGCTTAGGGTTTTATCTACTCAGGTCTTGAAAACCTCTACAGAGGCTTACAGGTTATTACTTAAAATCTCTTAATCCTCTTTACAGTAAAAATTTTTCAACATATATCCCCGAATTTCAATTTATGGCTACTGTCTCTTGTTTTCCCACTGTGTACTTCAGTAAAGAGACTGGCTTTGTCTTCCTGGTATCCATCCTTGCCTATACCAGGATGGTTGCTACTACATTCTTCCTAAGCATGTCTTCTTCAGGGTAAACAGCCACAAAAGGCTCTCAGCATCCCCTCACAGGTCACATACAACAGCTCCCTGATCATATTGGTGAACTTGCTTGAAGTTTATCAGTGTTGTTCTTCTTGAGGGCAGGGAGCACAGGAGCAAAACTGCAGACAGTATTGCAGATGCAGTCTGGGACCATGTGAAACAAATGCCAACTAAAAGGCAATAAAGCTGTTTTCATGACTAGCAGGGTGAACTGCTGACTTGTATTTAACCTGCTGTTCACCAGAACCAAGTCCTTCTCAGTAAAGCTACAACCCAACCATTCTGCAGCACCGTTACCAGTCCTGGAAGAAGGCCTTGGTTTGAGCCCTTGATGAACACTTTAAGACTGACAGGCCCCTTCCTCCAGCCTGAGTACTTCAGGATGGCCACCCTGCCCTTGAGCCATCCACTTCTGTATCTACCACAAACTGATGAAGGTGCACTCCATCTCCCTCTCTGGGCCACCAATGAAGACATTAAATAAAAAAATTAAGTAAGAGTAGGTCACAGTAGACCCTTGAGAAGCTCTAGTTTAACTGCTGTCCAGGCACAGTATGAACCATGGGCCACCCTCTAAAACCAGTTTTCACTTGTCTAGTCATCCTCCCATTCAGACTGTAAATAGGAGTATGTTGTGGGACACTAAAAAGTCTTGCTAAGGTCAAAGTAAGAAACAAACATCCAAACTGCTCTACTCTCAGTTGAAGACCTAGTCATTTGACAGAAGGCAGTCAGGTTGGTTAAGCACGACTGACCCTTAGTAAAGCCAGGTAGACTGTTCCAGTCACCTTTTTCAGGGGCTCAAAAATGTTGTGCTACAAGTTGATATAAACTACTTACTGATAGGGCTATCCAAATAGAGTAGTATTTAATGCTTTTATCAAGTGAAACAGAAGGTTTTCTTTATTATATAATATAGCAAGGATGCCTTAAACAGTGAACAGGAACCAGCTCTATGCTTCAACAATTTGCAGAATTCAAATGTTCTGAAGCCTAAAAACAAGAACTTTGTGCATAAAAAAAAAAAAAAGCAGGTCTCAACACGTGAAACACAGCAATAAAGCAACTGAGTTTCTGGATAATTTTCAAGGTATCTGGCAACTACACAGTAATAGCAGAGGTTATAAAAGGGAAAACTTAGTCTTTGTAACTCTACCTAAAACTTATTACAGAAACAGGTGGCTGAGAAAGGGAAAAGAAATAAGTGAAAAATAACAGTAAATGACCAAGAAAACTCAAACATGTTTCATTATGAACACTATAAAGAATTTCTGGAATTCATATTGCTTCCACCTTTTCCAATAGTCTGAATTTCTCCCCAGCTGTATTGCAAGAAAATGCATTTTACTGAGACCTCTGAAACTGAAAAAATACAGGAACTCCTGGACACAGAATCAGTCAGTGCCTGACAAACAACTGCAAACTCTATTCTTTGCTAGTGATGACATTACTCATGTTTCACCCAAAATAGTTCAGTCCCTTTGCAGTTCATCAAAACTTATGCTTGAAACAGGCAGTGGATAAGATACTGTAGCTGCACATTAAGCAGTGAACACCACCACAGTGGATGAGCTTGGGCAGTCCTCTTATCCCCTAAGCAAATTCGCAAATGTGACAAAAAGCACAGAAAAACAGCATGACTTGCTCAGGAGCTTTCTGGCAAACTCCTTACCATGACCTTCACTATGCAAAGTTTTGGTTTCTGTTGTATTCTCGTGCCTACAGATATTCTTGTCAGCAACCGCCGGTATTTAATTAAACCGGAATGGCTACTGTGAAGGGAGTCATGTAAACATCTGTAGCAGGCTATGCATTTGGGGAAAATCCAAAAGAGGGGATGGACCTTTTTAATTTAGTTATAATAGATGTTTTAATGTCAACATTTAATTGCACACCCTTTTTTCTTTAGGATTGCTTTAGGATTTTCTTTAGGACCATTGTCACAGTTACGTGACTTCTCTATGGTGTTCTCTTCAGTAATATTCAAAGTAAATATAGTACTTCCATTTACAAGACAGGTCACCAGGTATCCAAGAACCCATGTTAACAACTACACAAGAACGTCCTTTGAAACATCTCAAGGTGCAATCTTAGAATAAGTTATGATAAGCTAAACTGGTAACTGCTGTAAGCCCACCTCCTGCCACGTGTATTTTCTACTCCAACTTTTGCATCATCTCATATCCTCATATAGCCAGGTGATTCAAGAAGCTAAACTAAAAGAAAATTAATCTCAGCAATATATACCCAACATATGCACATGACCTAACTTTCACCACAAGATGAGACACAGCTGAGTAGCAGCATGACAAGAAAGAGGATCCTGCACACGGTTAGAAGCAGAAAATTGCAGAAACACAGCAGCACTAACATACTCAGGTAATCATATGAAAACCTCTTCCTCAATGAAAATCAGGATTATGAGTGAGTTCCAGAAGCAAATGCCTGAGTGCCTGCAGAGGCCTAACAAAACCTCTCTTTTCTGTACTGTATCAACATTGAAAAGTGGTAAGAAACCAAACTATTCTAAGGACCTTTAACTAAACGGAGGGATACCAGATGCTCACCAACCAGGCAGCACGTAGCAGAAATCTGTTTGCGTAGAGAGAACAAACTTCTCATAATGAGACACAAAACCAAAGCCATATTATGTGCAATGAGTCAGCTTCCAAGAAGATGCTATATCCATTCTTTTTAAACAGCTGCAAAGAAGTAATATCAGATATGTCCAGTCCCCAGCACTCTCACCGAGGTAACATAAGAGTTAATGACTAGAAATCAACAGAAGAAATTCAGAATTAAAAACTCATCTTCAACTGAATTACTTGAACTGTCCTTTCTCCAAGATTTTGAAGGCACTACCTTCGCTGGTTGAACCAATTAAGTCTTACTGCTTTTCCCCCTTCTAATTTAAAAATCATTCTGGATCTAACTTTGCTTTCTAAATGGCATTTTAGTCCCAGTACATACTTTCAGTCATCCAAAGATCTTAGAAGAATCTTTGCTTTCTCAGCAACAGTCACGGAAGTCTACTAATTCCGTAACACCTTACATCCAAAATACGAATAGATGCACTAAGTTTTCCACTATCTGCAGGACTTCTTACACAATTTGGGACAAAAAAGGCCCAGGAACATGCACAGTTCAGGAAAAAGCACTATAGACTAAATCTTCTCTCATTCCCCCCAGCCCTTATCAAGAGGGGATACAACATGAGAAAGAGCTCAAAGAAACCACACATAAACAAAAAGGACAGAAAATGAAGACTAATACCAAGAAGCTCCTCCCCATCTCACCCAGCAATGTCAGTGGTCAACTCGCACTTGTTGCGTTTTACCCATGCTAGTATCAAAGAGTCAAGATACCTCTGAAAGGCAAACAGTTCCAGGAGGTAGTGGCAGGCAGCAGCACTTGGTAATAAAAGGCTGCATATCTGCTGATAAAAATCTTTCACATGACTAACAGACAAATGAACAGAAAACAGAACTCCATGATGAGAATAGGAAAGAATATCCCTATTGTGGATGAATAGTGTGCTCTGCCTACTCAAGTATTAGCTGAAGCTATCAATGAATTTATTATATAAGTTCTTTAGAAACCATAGTAGTTGTCTTCCTTACTAAGAACACTACCTTTCACGTCCTCTCCTGCCTTATTTTAGTTTCTCTCTTGTAGTAACAGTAGCAGACTTTGACCCAAGGAAAGGACAGGATAAACACTAACTGAGAAGTGTTCTGAAATCAGAACAAAATGAACTGTACAGAAGAAAGTTTGCTCACAGAAGTTCACCACGTCTTTCTGCACTAATGGTAGCTTAAGATGACTACTGAAAAGAAGAGAAATAGTAGAAAAGGATGAACATTCCAGTCCCGTGTTCTAGGACCATTACTTTACTTCAAGCACAAATCTGACAATTCACAACAGATCTAAGCTGTCATGCCTACTCTGTACGCACGAGCTTCTGTTTTAATCAGTGCTTCAATAAACAAACAAGATCTCTGAAGGAAGACACAAAATGGAGTTTTCCACATTAGCTTCATATTCCTTGTGAAGTCTGGATGAACCTAGAGAAACCTTTCCAAAAAATTAGTTACTTCAGTTATGGCATTGCTACTCCAAGTTTTTATTTATACAAAACACATCTGAATCTGCTAAGCCTGAACAAAACAAAACAGTGAAAACAAATCACTTCCAGTAGTAGCTGACTACTACTTTTCCTAGATGGGAGCCCTATATTCCTTCTGTACAGATTAAGAACTATGTAAAATTTCAGATTGAAAATAGTTTGGTCATTAAATACAACTGAGAATATATGGTATTTTTCAAGGAAATTTTTTTCCAAATATGAATTAATAAAGTACAATTGCAGAGTACCTTCCACAGTGACATTTTTCTGACCATGTTAAATACTGTTTCTTGACATTGGCAACAGCAGTACACAAGCTAATTTCAAGAATCCCGAACTATGTTGGAATTTTATTTCTTCACCTCTGACTCCAGAAGTAAGGCACCATTTTCAGTTCACGTTAAAAAAATCAGAAATTGTTTTGACTGTTTGTAACCTTATCCTCTTCCCTCCAGAAGTCAGATATGCTAAGTCAACAGCATTCCTTTTTTCTTTAGATTAAAATAATACTGCAACAATAGTCAAAACCACAAAATAAGCTGTTTTGGTTAGCCACAGCTGCTATTTTGAGTTCATTAAACGTTTTACAGAATTTCTTTTCTGGTATAGAATTTTTTTTGGTGCATTCTAGTTAAGAAAGTGAGAAGTCATCCTATTGTATGTAAAATTACAAGCCAGATACTAATCTTCAGCAGCTCTTAACCTCCATCACTTTCATGCTCAAATACCATAAGAAAACACATAGAAGCATAGACACCGTTCAGCATAAGACAAACCAAAGGGAAACCAGAAGTAAAATAAATTTATTGTTTACTATGATATAAAAGTAGGATACAAAACATCAGCATCACTATGGTGGAGTCCTAACAGTCCTTTCCTTCCACATCACATACAAACTTAATTATTATTTCCATTTTAAAACACAGGAAAAAGTTAAACTATAGCTTTTACCACTTATGAAAACACAAATGAGCTCTCAAGGCCTGCCTGCAGAGGACACTGAATAGCTACCGACTCCAGCAAACACTAAGAAACATCTCTTTCTAATGTAACCATCCACAAAGTGGTATGCTTGTCTTTTCCTTGATCCCACAAATTACTTGTAAGAGACAGACACATTAAACTGCTTCCACTTTCTTTACATTGCAAGAGATGCACAGAATCTAAAAGAGGCCTGGTTGGAAACCCTCAGAGAAAACAAACAATTGCTATTATTAATGCATTTTTTAAACGACTGAATGCTTATGAACTTGAGGTTATCTTTTGAACAGCAGTTTGAATTGTGGTGCACTTACGGAGCATTTATAGAACAGGTTTCACACTCCCCTCTCCCCCCAGCTCTACCTATTGTTTTCACAACAGTGTTCTCATCTTGTTTATGTATAAAACCTCTATTATTTGAAGTCTTATGCACAACCTTCTACTAGCTTAGATAAAGTACTCCTCAGAGTAACACAATCAGATACAACCTAGACTTTGCATGATTCCATCCACCAGCCTAAGCAATCAGCAATGAAAAGAACAGGAAAGACATCATCTCAGAGAAAAGGAAAAGTGAAACAAAAAAATCTCTTGCTGTAACATGTCTCCTGGAAAATTGATAAAGGCATAGAAAACGTGACAAGCTAGTAAATGGATAAACACCCCATCTGAGGAGACCATTTGATAGATCTATAGGCAGTAGTCCTACAATTACTGAATAACACTGACTGGGTATAAATCCTACCTGTAATTAGACATTGTTAATAACCTCCTTAGGGGTGTCACTTCAGTTCTTTGTGACAACACCCAAAGTGAGACATCCATGAGTCTTAACAGACTGTACTGTGCACAGGGACTCTATGGAGCTAGATGGAGCTGCTTTACCTTCTAAGATGAGGGACTGAACACTACCTGGGGGAGTCAGCGGACTACCTCTGTTAGGTCTGGATTCAAGTTTTACAACAGCTGAAGTAAGAAAAGAACTTCATGTTTCTTCTGACTATGCACACTAAAAATAAGTAGCCTTTTCCTGAAAAGTCAACTATAAACAATTTTTATCAACTGTCCCACAGAGAACCGAACTTAATCTCAAACAGTAGAAACTAGTGGCTGCAACTAATACCACATCTGAAGTGAGGTCTTATGCACAAGCTGGTATTTAGAGCACTTTTTGACCAGGATAAGATTTTCCTGTCAGGAACTAGAACAAACAGTACAGAGACATATTTTATTACTATACTAGGGAAACAGAGAGCAGGAGCAGACAGGACACAGAAAAAAACCCTGATAATATCTGTGCTAGATTCACCTTTCATACCTTTAGAGAAGCTCTCTCAAGTCAATGCTTTGATGAGTATAGGTACACTTCAAACAGAAGCAAAAGGAACAATTTCTTTAGCTTTATACACTGAAGACAGAACGCTCAAAACAGCCTGCAGTACCACATAGTTTCGGTACAGTGCTTCTCATCTGAAAAGTTTCAAAGCACATTACAGTTTCAGCAGTTTTTCAAGGTCACAAGGGTAATCACAAACACAAGTCCCCACCCCCTCCAACTGCTAATCCACCACCCTCAAAATCCAACCTAGCAGTACTCCAGAGACTTCAGCACATACATTTTCAAAACCCTCATTCACTTCTCTCCTAGAATCATGGTCCCAAACTACTATATGTGGTATTTTCCATACATCTGCAATATACAAAGGTAACTTCACACCTGTCTATATTTATTTGGACATGGTTTAATAAGCATGCTGGATACTCTCAAGAATTTTATCTATCCTGTGAAGAAGAGATTTTTAGCATCCCTTAAGAAGCTGCTGTAAGGAACATCATTTCCCATTTCTAGATATGTTACCTGAAACGTTGGGGGGGATACACTTTTAACTGTTCTGAAAGACATTTTGAATAGTGTTAATTATAAAAAAAACCCAAACAAACATAACAACAAAAACCACATCAGTGAAACAAGAGATAGTGGAAAATAAAATAGCAGCAAGCCAAGCTATATGTGTTGTGTTTCCCCACAGTTTCACTGAAACTGGTCAGAACTCAGAAGTTAACACAAGAGTAAATATTTTGCAAATAATCAGGTCCTGTGAGTTTTGTGGAAATAAACAGTCAGGTCAAGGAGACACATCCAAACTAGTGCCCCCTGAGGACAAGTGCAGTAGAAGCTCAAGCTATGTTACTAAAACCAACTTCCCATACAGGACGGCAGGACAGATAATGCCCCACACACATGAAAATACTTTCAGAGCTCACGATACAGCACACACAGAAAAATCCAACCACAAGACACAAAGTCACAGGAAGTCAGGCCTCATAACCTGCTGCTCACACAGTTAGTCATATTCTTGATAACTAAAGTAAAACCATGAAAAAAAATCTACTTTCCACAATTTAGAGTAGTTTTAACACCAGTCATTTTCACACAAAATTTCAAAACTAGGGACAGTAACTGGGGAACAGATGTTCAGTTACCAGTCAAGATAAACAAGCAATCCTTAGTCAGAGAGCAGCAAGACAATTTCTGCAGTCCTGACAACCGCACTTAGGAGGCAGCAGAAGGCAGAACCCACTCCCCTGCACAGCTCAACATCCTCTAAGATCTAGAGACCCAGTTGGTACATCTAAGCTGCCACTTCAGTTTGAATCAGTATCGTGCTTTTGAAGCAAATCTGTCACCCCAGTTTCTGTACTTTGGTTCACATCTCACAGAAGTTCCTGAACACAGTATCTGGACATCTCCAAGATTAACCTAAACCAAAAATCTGGGAAAGCACCTAATACCCACCAATGTTTGGAGTGTACACAGTCCACAGAACCGGACTACAGTAAAGAGCTACGAAGTATACACACTATGGACACTGATTCTGCCTAAGTTAGAGTTTCACTCTATAACTTTCTTCAACTGCAGCATACTGCTTGCTAATGTAAATATAATCAATGCAGCAGATACTGTCCATCCATTTATGACAGCTTTGAGCTGCAGTGACTAAACCCGCAGACTTAAGCTGTCAACACACATCTAAAAAGCCCTAAAAAGGAGGGCTGCACTGCACATTTGAGTATTCCTCTCCCTAAAATAACAATAGCAGCAGTGTATCACCACTCACCCACTTTTGCTTCCACCCCTTTACAGGTTAGGAGTTTCAAAAGCTAATGGGATACTTCTAGAAAACTTCTCTGAATACAGATTAAAAAAAACCCAAATCCCAAGATCTACACACTTCATGCATCACCTATATTTACTGTTTTATAAAACTTTTTAAATAACACTGAAAACACAACACAATAATTCACATCAATAATTCACTGGAGGTGGGGATAGGAAAGGAAGAGCAGCATGTGCTCAATAATGCTTTTTTTACTTACACATCAGCTTAGCCAACAAAGTTGCCAGAAAAGAGCTTTTTTTATTTTTGAATAAGCTGACCAACATAATATTCATTGTTTCACTTGAATCAAAACATCAGTTCTTTACCAACAGTTTCACCATTGAGATGTTCTCTCCAGTCACCAATTTTTCTTTCTGTATACCAAATTTTAAATACAAGATCATGAGTTTTGAACACATAATACCTGGCTTTATCAGGACAAACAAGCTGGTGAGAACAGACCAAAGCAGTATTATATTAACAAATTACAAAGAGGTGTTACCTCCTCTGCTCGACAAGTCATCATCTTACTTCATTAACTCCTTGATAAAAACAATTCATATGCTAACAATGCAGAGCCATGTTTGCTCTACATTCAGTAAAGGTCAACTTCCTACACTGGGGTGCAGACACAAAAGTAGGATTATTGAAGACGACATTTTCTGTTAACACACTAATGCCATGAAAACTGCCAAGAACAAATGACGCTTTCGTTTGTGATTTAACTGGAAGTTTGTGGTTATTGACTTGTCACTACCATACACACTGAAGAGCCATCTTAAGCTTTCCAGTAGCCTAGTCTGAAACGTGATGTTTTTCTGACCCGTTTCCTGTTAACTCTTGTGAAAATAGACTTAAGCACCTACTTGTACTATTTATTTGAAAGAAAACTCAACGAAAAAGTTATTTCCCACCAGAGATGAAGAGAACTTACGGCATGGGATAGTAGTGGCATAATAGTAATGTTAATGAGAAACTAATGGTTCATGAGAAAAGGAGTTGTGGATGACATTTTTCCTAGCAGAACAATAATCCCTGGGCCTGAGTAATTTCCTTCAAAACTGTAAGAAGGGTTGTTTTCTGCTGAGATATGGAGTTTTCCCTTCTATCATTTTCTACATTAAAACATCTTTGTGCCTTCTCTCCCAAAATAGGGTTTTCTAAGAAACAGAAGACTAATTTAAGACTAATTTAACCGACACTCATTGGCAACCCTTATGTTTCAAGATGCCAATAATGTCTCAAGAAACTGAGATGCACTGAACTGCTCATCTCAGGAAACTGGAGATGAGCTACGCCAGCTCACTGAATTTCCTACCATCTCATGTGAAGATTTTCAGACCAGTTTTTTTTGGAGTGACATTGATTGATACTTCAGATTTTTATCTGACTTTAGCACAAAATACAAACATGAATCTGCACAGGATTGGCAAATTTTAAGCAGTTTGACCAAAGTTTCCCATACTAGATATCTGCCCAAAGCTCAAAGACATCATCCAAATAGCTAGTGGGTTTGCAAAGTTGTCTGTTAAAGAAAAACAGTTTTGATTATCTTTTTGGAAACTCAGCATCCTTATTCTTACTTCAGGGACACATCTTCCAATTTCTCTTTTCTGGGCTTCTATAGTCAGATATCATTCTATTTGGGTGGCTTTTTTATTTTTTTTTTCTTATTAATAAGCTGCAATACCTGGTCCAGATTTTGACATTAAATTCCCTGAATATTAAATGCCTCCCAGATATGTCTGAGACCAGGGCTAAACCAGACCCCTCTTGAAGTTTCATAAAACATTCATCCTGCATTCATACTGCTAACGGCCAGTGAGAAGAAAGAAGTGACCATTCACACCCTGTACAGCTATAAGCCAGATCTTGCAGACCATCAAGCACAGATCTTGAAGACCACAACTGAAGCACAGAATGAAAAAAAGTAATAAACAGGGAAGGACCCAAGACAGAAAAAATGTTTACTTCAACAGTTTTCTGAAGAAATCAACATTGCTCTCCTTCAATTTACTGATATAAACAATATGCAGATCAAACCACTTGGATTTCTAAAAGGTCCAAGATCAAGGATGTGTCTTCATTTTCACAGAGAAGTGAAGCGAAACACTAGTGCAGCACTGAATTCAGAGAGATCAGAAAACTTTTCGGACAAGGTGTCAAGAACCGAAAAAAACAAAAGCCAAACAAACTAGAGCATATTTGATTCAATTAGGTGGTGGGTAGAATGAACCAATACTAGAGAAAAAAAACAGCAATGGGCATAAAGATAGGCATGGCCTATTACAATTATCACTCTCCACAATCCACACATGGGGTCTAAAGACTGGATTCTTTCACCAGGGGTTTCCTGTTCACTTGGAAGAGACTGGCAAAACCCAACAGTTAGCTAGTTATCTTCCAGTGCTGACTGGAAAAGAAGCCATTTACCACTTCCTGAGCTACAGCAGTAGGCCTTCGTGGCAGATTTAAGCATTCCTACTGGACTGATGATCCAAGACACTACCAAATGATCAATTTTCATTTTTAGTGGTTTTTGTCAAGTAAAAACCACACAAAACAACCACACCGACAAGAAAACCCCATCCCTGCCCCCTTGAACACTATGGTAACATTCATCCAGGTGTGCTGCAGTTTGCTCCATTCCAAATGGACAGCACTGGCTGAACACCATTCTACCCCATCCCTTGCTGCAGTCTAAATAAACCCTGCTCCAAAGAGTAATACAAATACTTCACATACATAGGTTTTTAAATCCACTACTAAGAGTGGTGCTAAATATCCAGTGCTACTAGGATTTTTAGTGCCTTTCCCTTTTGTAATATGGAGGCAACACATTCATATACGAAATACTCCCCACTCTCCATGAGCCCCCCCTGAGAGCAGTAGTTCTTGACACTGAGCACCTCAAATACACAGATTTCACAAACTGTAAGTTCAGAATCTCAAGTTTAGTAAGGCAGAAGCACACATTAGTTGATCATCATTGGAAAAGTATAAGTGAGCAATGACAAACGCACACCAGAGACAAGAAGAGAACTGGATTGTCCAGGATAATTACAAGACTTCTCTTTCTCTAGGTCCCTGCCTCACTAACCGATCACCTCATGGCTATCACAATAAAAGAAAAATGGGTTCTCTGCACCCTCTATGCAGCCCTCTCCATACTACATTAATTACACTGCCCTCATCTGATGTTATGTGCCGTAATTAGATCACTATTCTGTGTAACAGCCTGCTCTAAATATCTGTGCAGAACAAGAGATGAGTGGCTACGTAAACAAATAACACGTACTGTCTCCAACTTGCAGAATGTGGGATACACACACGCAATTATTCCTCATTTCCACCTGTGCCAAGCAGCTTTCTATTCTAAATGGATTGTCTCTTCACAAATCTCCAACTCCCAAATGTTTAAGCACTAACCCTCCCTCAAACACAAGCACGTGTCCACTATAAAAGACTCCACACCCTCTACAGACATGCACTGTTAAGTGTTAAGGTCTAGAAAATGCATGTAATAAATACATATAACAGACACATTGGAGCCCCTGAGCCCACACATACGTGGGGGCTTGTCTACACCATATTAAGTGCTTTTAGTTAGCTGCTGACCTGTCAACACCATTATGAGTGCTAGTTTCAGCAAAAGTTTACCCTTAAAGTTAATGGAAAATTTACCCAGTGAAACAAACAGAACAAAATAAACAAACAAAAAAAAAGGCACACTTTACCAGAAACCCCTTGACTGTTCTGCAGCCTCCTTTAATTTGATAATATTCATAATGGTGACAAATTGCCTTATATTTATTCAATTTTTTTACTTTCACTAGGTGTCACAACTGTAAAATACTTCTCTCCATACTATGAGCAGCAAAGAATCCCCATAGCCTCCAACCTGCTTAGGACCCACCTGAGACCCTGGACCCAGTCCATCATCCCTCCCCCACACCATTTCAACTTTTCATAGCCTCAGCCAAAACCGCCTGCACCCTCTCTCTATACACAGACTAACTAACTCAGCAATACGAAAACTCCAGTTTCCCTTTTGCACAAATACCATTCCCCTGATACACACGTGTATACATAGCCTAACATAATCTTCACCCTATATATGCGTAATGCACACAAATTCATCTTTCCCCCCTTTTCCAAACGTACCCAAATACCCAATCAAGCCCCCTCACTTTCTTATAACTCACAATAATCCTTGGAACCCACAAGAAGAGTGCATCGATGCCCTCATAGACAGAAATTTAGACTGCCTGGTACCTGTCACAAATATATATACCTACAGTTCTACAGTTCACCAGGACACGCACAAACTTTTCACTGAACAACACTATCATGACCTCAACACGTGGCATTTGCTACACATCTTCCCATTTGTATTCCATGGACCAAACCACAAATACCCAGCCTTTCCATTTCATCGCAGGTGAGACACCGACTCACAGCCTCTCTTACGTTCCCAGGACACAGATCACGCTGGGTGCTGCTCTATCCCATCTCCACATACAGGACACAAAGCTCACCGTGCTGGTGACAGCCAGGCATCTCCCTCAGCTCCCAGTGTGAGCAGCAGACAAACCAATGCACAGCAGTAGGAACACGCATGCCTTGCTGTCCACATACCAGCTCATATTACACACGAAGGTCTCGCACATTAAGTCTAACCACACCGGCCACCAAACAAAACAAGTCCAGAACCTTGTAGCAACCTGTTACCACTGTGCCTGTAAGCTGTACACAGCCTTACCTACCACCCAAAGACTCCCTCCTCCACAGCCTTTAGAAGCCAGCCAACTTACCACCTTCTCACAACACATATAAGCCTGTTTACCTATCGCTCCTAAATTTATAGGCCTTCATTTACCACTACTCCCAAATACATGTTGTTCCACCCATCACATGTAGCCCCACGGTATAAACACACCCCTCAACCTACCGCGGCATATAAAACAAGACGGGTACCGATTTTTCCAGCTGCCTCCAGCCCACCAAAACGATTCCCTCCTTTCGAAGAAAGCACTATTGTAAATTACAGCACAAGTATATCCACTGGGTTCGCAGAGCCAGCAAGCTCCAAACTACGAGAAAGAACTGCCTTCAACTCCTTTTCCCCAAAGGCTCCCAGCCACTGCCCATCTGCCCATGACTTCACCCCGTCAGAGGCACCCAGGCCTCACGGCAGCTTCTCCCCTCGACCCCGGGGCCATGCCCGCCGCCCGCCCCCTCCCACCCCCCGCACCCCCGGTCGGTCACACCGGCACGTGCGCGGGCCGGGCCCCCGGCCCAGCTCCCCCGGCAGCCGCCGGCACACTCCGGACACCCCCGGCGCCTTGCCCGGCGCCACCCCCTCGGGGCCCGGCCCGCCGGCTGCTCCTCCGCCGCGCGGGGCCTGGCCCGTGTCAGCGCGGCCCTCTCCGCTCCCGCGCCGGGAGGGCCCGGCGGTGCCCGCTCGCTGCCTGGAGCGCACCCGCCGACCCGCCGCGGGCCGCGCTCGCTGCTGC